>NC_088378.1:142688055-143001944 GCF_037993035.2 Macaca fascicularis
ACTCCCTCAGAGACTTCATCCCTTAATTGTCCCAGAGAGCAGGGCGGGCCCTCAGAGTCACTCTCTGGTACAGGATCTGGAAACCCAGGAGGATTCCTCTCCCTCGGGACCAGAGGGAGGGCGATATTCCGGTGGTGTTGCCATTTTCTTCCCCTCCTTGTGCGAGGCCAGCCCAGGAGATCTACAGGAGATCTAGGAGGCACCCCATGGCCCCTGGTACCCGCGCGCTGCAGCGTCTCCTTCCCCTTTTACAGGTGTCTGCGGAGCCACTCTACGCAGTTGCCCTCCAGATAGGCTCTCCTTTGCTCAGCCACATTGGCCGCCTCCCACTTGCGCAGGATGGTCTGAGCCGCTGCGTGTCCAGGAGCTCAGGTCCTCGTTCAGGGCGATATAATCCTTGCCGTCGTAGGCATACTGTTCATACCAGCAGAGGAGGCATCCGTCGGGCCCCACGTCGCAGCCAAACATTACCTGGAGGGTGTGAGACCCTGGCCCAGTTCCCGCGGTCAGCCCCGCCCACCCAGCCCCGGCCCGGCCCCTAGCAACCTGCAGAGATTTTGGCCTCAACTGAAGATGAAACCGGGTAAAGGCTCCTGGGGCTCTCCAGGGTCGAGGATCTCTGCAGGTCCCGCAGCCTCGGGGTTGATCTTGGGCCCGGAGACTCAAGGGGACCAGGGCCGTCCGTGAGGCATGAAGCCAGGAGTAAGTGATATGCGCTCCGGGCGGGGGTCACTCACCGGCCTCGCTCTGGTTGTAGTATCGGAGCAGCGTTCTCAGGTTCACTCAGCCAGTCTGTGCCTGGGCCTTGGCGCCCAGTGTCTGCAGCTCCCAATACTCCAGGCCCCTCCTGCTCCACCCACCACTCCCGCGGCTCTATCCTCGGACTCGGGGCGTCACTGTCGAACCGCACGAACTGCATGTAGCCCACGGCGATGAAGCGGGGCTCCCCGTGGCCGGGCCGGGACATGGGCGGTGCTGAAATACCTCAAGGAGTGGGAGCCTGGGGGCGCGGAGAGGCTGAGACCCGCCCGACCCTCCTCCCCGCGCGACTCCCCAGGTCCTGCGCCCCTGCCCAGAGGGCGCCTTGCTCCTCTCTCCTCCCGCAGAGGCGGTTTCCCTCCTGACCCCGCACTCACCCGCCTTGGTCTCGGTCAGGGCCAAGGTCCCCGAGAGCAGCAGGAGGAGGGTTCGGGGCGCCATGACCCCATCGTCGGCGTCTGGGAAGACTCTGAGTCCCGGTGGGTGCGTGTGGACTTTAGAACCGGGGCGGCGCGACGCTGATTGGCTTCTCTAGCAACCCGACACTCAGTGGGAGTGAGAACTGGGTCCTCGTCATGAGTGTCCAGGAAGAAGGACCCGTCGCAGGTTGTGAGAGGGAGAAGAGAAGCTCTGCGGAGATTAGGAATCCCCAACCCTGGGACCCCCCCAGCCCATACACCGCCTTCGGGGCCTGAGACTCTGAGAACCACGCCTGGGGCCCTGGGACTTCGCCCTGACCCCACTCCTCTTGTGCCAAGTGCTCTGTCTCAATGTCTCCCTGAGTCTTGGCCCAGGAGCTGTCTGAGAAACCGGGAAGAAGCCCTCGGCTTGGGCCCCCTCCCTCTCGCTTCACTTTTCATCCCGGAATTCCTGTCCCTGAAATGGACTCCCTGTCTCCCACTCTTTACCTGTTCCCCTGGAGTCTTCTAGAAGAAAACTCACCCCAGGGAGCTTGGTGCCAGAGAGGGAGCTCGCCCTGGGAATGGAGGTGTAGAGACAGGGCTATTTTTTCTTTCTTTCTTTTATCTTTTTCTTTAAATCTGGAAAGGTTGTGCCTGAGTGCATGAGATAGAATAGAGTTCAGTTTGCTTTTTGTTTATTAACTACAGTGAGTAGCAGAATCTTGGTAATCCCTGAATGATCAGGAATCTAATCGGTAAAAAATGTGACTTTGGCCCCTTGATATATAAATGTGTCTAAAAGCGTTACAACAGGACTCACAAAGCTCCTAAGTTTCACTTTCGCAGACAATGTATCTGTGACTCCCGCTTGTATTTTAAATTTACCTTCATTCCATAGCCCTGAGTTTCTGTGTGAGTCCAGAACATCTCCTCAGTACAAAGTAGCCACTATGTTCCTATATGTTGCAACCAGGAGTCAGTACAGACTTTATTCACCTCAAAATTGCAAGCACTAAATGCAGTCACAATGCCCATCACCAGTGCTCATGCACTGCCAGGTTTTAGGAAGTATCCACATCTAAGTGGTGTGTATATTTTATAGAAACAGTATTTTTAAAACCTGATTAACATAAAAAATTAGTTTTTAAGCAGATCCACTTAAGGTATTAAAGGCCAACTGCAAGTAACACCCTGTGAGGCTCTGTAGATGAATGTATTGAAATACTGTAAATCAATGTGTTCAAACCTAAGAGTTCTGCTGCTTTTGAATTCTGTCCCCCTGCTCCTTTTCCTCACCTCCTGCATCCCCAGCCCTTCCCTCCATCCCTTGTGTCCCTCAGGCCCTCCTTTCCCCTTAGTCCCCATCACACTGTCACTCCTGAATTGTGACACTGGCACTCTCCCGTTACCTGCTGCGTGACTGTTCTCTCCACAGTGGTCCTGCTAATGTGAGTCAAAGTGTGTCATTTCTCCACCTAAAACACTCCAGTGGCTCCACCTCGGTCTTGTGAAGCTTCTAGAATGCCAGGCACGTGAGCATATGAGGGAACACCTGGTTCATTGTAGGGACTAAATTAATTTTTGTTGACTGAATGAATGAAATATGAGTGTATTAAATTGCATCACAGAAAATTATAAAATGTAAAACACTGAAAAAGTTAAGAAAGATTTTATTTTATGTAACTAGTGTGTATATCAATTCATCAGTTCATTCCATGAGTCTGTGGAGCCTGTGTATGAATTTTATAAGAGTGTGTAACAAATTGTCACAAACATTGGCTTTAAACAACACCTATTTATTGTATTCATTTATTTGTTTTTAGAGACAGAGTCTCCCACTGTCATCCAGGGTGAAGTGCAGTCACATGATCATGACTCACTGCAGCCTCAAACTCCTGGGCTCAAAGAATCCTCCTGCCTCAGTCTTCAGAGTAGCTAGGACTGTAGACAAGTGCCACCATGCCCAGTTAATTAAAAAAAAAAAAATTGTAGAGACGAGTGTCTTACTATATTACCCGGGCTGGTCTCAAACTCCTGGCTGCAAGTGATCCTCCTGTGTCAGCTCCTCAAATGTTAGGATTACTGGTGTGCACTACCACGCCTGGCCAAACAACACCCATTTATCTGTTTATAGTACCTTAGTCAGAAATCTGAGCATGATGTAGATGGAATCTCTGTTCCGGGCTTCCCAAACCTGAGTCTTCATTTTGAATCCTTCTTTAGGCTTATGCAGAGGTAGCAGGATGCAGTTTCTAGCAGTTGTAAGACTGAGGTCCCTATTCCTTGCAGGCTGTCAATACAGAGAACAGAGAGGGCTGCGTTCAATTCCTGGTGCCCACCAGCGTTCTTTGCTCCACAGCCCCTTCATTTTCAAAGCCCACAGTGGAGGAAACCCCTCATGCTGAGTACCTCTCACACTGTGAATCTCTATGCTCAGCAAGAACCCAGTCCTTTCAAGGGCTCACCTGATTAGGACAGTCCAAGCAGGATAAACCCAGCCTAAAGTCAACTAATTGAGGCCCTTAATTATATCTGCTAAATCCCTTCACAGCAGCACCTACACTAGAGTTGGTTGAATAACTGGGGGAAGGTGAATGACCAGGAGGTGGTAGTTGGGGCCATCATAGAGTCAGCCTAGCAATGGTTGGATCTTCCTTTTGTGTTTAATTGGGACACAGTTGGAAATTGAAGTTCAAGTAAAGTGATCATTGTGAACGGTAATAAAATGCATCCTCTTCAGCCATGGAAATTCTCCTTACCTTTTAAAACTAAGTTACATGTTTAATATCTTATAATTAATTTAGGCCAGGTGTGGTGGCTCACGCCTGTGATTCTAGCACTGTGGAAGGCAGAAGAAGGCAAATTTGTTGACTCCAGAAGTTCAAGATCAGCCTGGGCAACATGGTGAAGCCCTCATCCCTACAAAAAAGTTAGAAAATTAGTCAGGCATGGTGGTTCATGCCTGTAGCCCCAGCTACTCAGGATGCTGAGATCAGAGGGTCCTTTGAGCCCAGCAGGTCGACACTGCAGTGCATGGTGATCATGCCACCGCACTCCAGCCTGGGTGACAGAGTGAGATCCTGTCTTAGAAATAATAATAATGATGATGATAAATTTAGAGTAAATGCAAACTAACATGTAATAATACACCCTGTCTTGTGAAAATGTATTAGTTATTTACTATTATATAACAAATTATGTAAAACTTAGCAGCTTAAAACAACAAATATTCCTCATCTCTCACAGTTTCCAATGATCAGGAATCCAGGAGAGGTTTCCCTGAGTGCTTCTTGCTCAGGGCCTCTCACAAGGTTACAGTCTGCTTGTCAGCCTAGGCCTGCATCATCTGAGGGCTTCACTGGGGCTGAGCATTCACATGAAACATGGCTCAGTCACATGGCTCTTGGAAAAGGCCTAGTTCCTTGTTGTCTGTTCCTAGAAGGCCTCAGTTCTCAGCCACATGGACCTTCCTGCAGGGCCACTTATGGCACAGCAGCTGGCTTCCCCCAGAGTTCATGATCTCAGAGACAGAGAGAGAGAAGGTGGAAGCCATAGTGAGTTTTATGTTCTATACCCAAACTCACAAACTGCTATGTCAGCATTACTCTATGAGTTAGAAGTTATACTATTCTGTTCTCTCACTGCTGTAAAGAAATACCCGAGACTGGGTAATTTAAAAAGAAAAAAGGTTTAATTGACTCACAGTTCCGCATGGCTGAGGAGGGTACCCCAGGAAACTTACAATCATGGCAGAAGACATGGTAGCAGGAGAGAGAAAAGCAGAGTGAAGTGGGGAAAAATCCCTTATATTGTATATACACAACATGGAATATTATGCAGCCCTAAAAAGGCACAAGATCAAGTCCTTTGCAGGAATATGGATGAAGCTGGAAGCCATTATCCTCAACAAACTAAACAAACTAATAGAATAACAGAAAACCAAACACTGCATGTTCTTACTTATAATTGGGAGCTGAGCAACGAGAACACATGGACACGGGGAGAGGAACATCACACATGGGCCTGTTGGTGGAGGGCGGTGGTGGGGAGATCATTAGGAAAAATAGGTTCAATCATTGACTTCCACAGTGGTTGAATCAATTTACATTTCCACCAACAGATCTCATGAGAATTCACTTACTATCATTAGAACAGCTTGGGGGAACTGTCCCCATGATTCAGTTACCTCCCATGAGGTCCCTCCCCAAGTATGTGGGGATTACAATTAGCATGACAATTGAAGATGAGATTTGGGTGGGAACACAGAGCCAGGCCATATCAGAAGTGCGTCATTAAGTCCAAGCCACACTCAAGAGAGGGAATTAAGCTGCACCTCTGGAAGGGAGCAGTATTAAAGGATTTGCATATATGTTAAAAGCAAAATTCAAACTATTGTTTCAGGATTTTGTAAATCAAAGTCTTTTTTTATCTAATTGTTTTTCTTTAATGCTTTAAGCTTGTTTTTAAATTTAATTTAATGTTATTTTAAGTTCCAGGGTACCTGTGCAGGATGTGCAGGTTTGTTACATAGGTAAACATGTGCCATGGTGGTTTTCTGCACCTATCAACCCATCACCTAGGTATTAACACCAGCATGCATTAGCTATTTTTCCTAATGCTCCGCCGACCACTGCCCTCTCCCAACAGACCCCAACAACTGTGTTGTTCCTCTCCCTTTGTCCACGTGTTCTCATTGTTCAGCTCCTAATTATAAGTGAGAACATGCAGTGTTTGGTTTTCTGTTCCTGTGTTAGTTCGCTGAGGATAATGGCTTCCAGCTTCATCCATATCCCTGCAAAGGACTTGATGTCATTCCTTTTTATAACTGCATAATATTCCATGGTGTATATGTACCGTATTTTCTTTATCCAGTCCATCATTGACGGGTTTTTGGGTTGATTCCATGTCTTTGCTATTGTGTATAGTGCTGCAATGAACATACATATGCAGGTATCTTTACAACAGAATGATTTATATTCCTTTGGGTATATACCCTCTAATGGGATTGTTGAGTCAAATGATATTTCTGGTTCTAAATCTTTGAGGAATCGCCACACTGTCTTCCACAATGGTTGAACCAATTTACATGTCCATCAATAGTGTAAAAGCATTCCTATTTCTCCACAAGCTCAGCACTTCTGTTCTTTCTTGACTTTAATAATTGCCATTCTGACTGGCATGAGATGGTATCTCATTGTGATTTTGACTTGCATTTCTCTAATGATCAGTTGTGTTGAGCTTTTTAAAGTATGTTTTTTGGCCACATGTATGTCTTTAGAGAAGTGTCTGTTCATGTCCTTTGTCCACTTTTTAATGAAGTTTTTTTCATATAATTTGTTTATGTTCTTTGTAGATTCTGAGTATTAGACCTTTGTCAAATAGATAGATTGCAAAAATTTTCTCCCATTCTGTAGGATGTCTGTTCACTCTGATGATGGTTTCTTTTGCTGTGCAGAAGCTCTTTTGTTTAATTGGATCCCATTTGTCAATTTTTGCTTTTGTGGCAGTTGCTTTGGTGATTTCATCACAAAAATCTTTGCTGATGCCTATGTGCTGAATAGTATTGCCTAGATTTTCTTCTAGGGTTTTTCTAGTTTTGGGTTTTACATGTAAGTCTTTAATCCATCTTCAGTTAATTTTTGTATAAGGTGTAAAGAAGGGGTCCAGTTTCAATTTTCTGCATATGGCTAGCCAGTTCTTCCAGCAGCATTTATTAAACAGCATTTCCCTGTTGCTTATTTTTGTCAGATTTTGTTGCAGAGCACATGCTTGCAGATGTGCAGTCTTATTTCTGAGTTCTCTATTCTGTTCCATTGGTCTGTGTGCCTGTTTTTTACCAGTACCATGCTGTTTTGGTTACTGTAGCCTTGTAGTATGGTGGGTTTTTTTTTTGTTTTTTTTGTTTTGTTTTGTTTTTGTTTTTTTTTTTTTGACGGAATCTAGCTCTGTTGCTGAGGCTGGAGTGCAGTGGTGAGATCTCAGCTCGCTGCAAGCTCTGCTTCCTGGGTTCACGCCCTTCTCCTGCCTCAGCCTCCCGAGTAGCTGGGACTACAGGCACTTGCCACCATGCCCAGCTAATTTTTTTGTATTTTTCATAGAGAGGGGGTTTCACTGTGTTAGCTAGGATGGTCTCGATCTCCTGACCTGGTGATCTGCCCACCTTGGCCTCCCAAAGTGCTAGGATTACAAGCATGAGCCACTGTGCCTGGCCTAAACTTTTAAAATAAATGTGTAATACTTGATATTGACGACATGTTTTGAAAACAACAGAGTTGAAGGAATTGAGTTAAAAGCCACTGTCTTGGCTGCAGAATCATAGCAGGGAGTTTTATTCAGACTCTGTTAATAACTTCCTGTTGGTTACTTGTTTCTCATATGCTGTGGCAGTATACTTTTGACATATAGATTCAGAAAATGCTTACTGATAGCACAATCATGTAGGGTTTTTTTATATGCTAGGAAGATTTCATAATAAAAAGTAAAAAATGGAGGAAGGGAGTGAAAGAAGGAGGAAGAAAGGAAGGAGTGAAAAGAAAAGAAGGAAAAGGAAGAGGAAGAAAAGGGAAGGGAAAAGGAACGAGAAGGAGGGAGAGTAGGAGCTTGAATGGAAACAGAGAAGAAAGAGAGGGAGGGAGAGACAGAAGGAAGGAGAAAGGGAAGGAACGAAGGAGAAAATAAACTAAAATAAAGAAAAGAACAGGCGTTGAGAAACGAGAAACCCTATGTATGGTTAATATTATCAAAGTGGGAGGAAATAAAACAGGTGTAGTTAACCTCTATAGAATAATGGAAATGTAAGAGGACTTCATTAGTTATCCATTGCTGCATAACAAACTACCCCCAAATTTAGTGACTTAAAACAAGAAATATCGTCAAACTCAAAAACATAATACAAATACCAGCCAAATGGAGCCAATGCAGGTAGAAGAAGTTCAATAAACAAAAAGATTTTACATATTGGAATAAATAAGAGGTCACTGGTGTGCAGATGAAAACGATTTTGTAGTGCAAATACTCCAAAAAGCAAGTGCCATCATGAGATTAAAGTTACAGCATTTTATTAGGGGACACACCTGACAGATGATGCGGCAAGGGAGGTAGGTTACCCTGGGAAAGTCAACAGACCAAGATCCAAGTGTCAGTGACCCCCAGTGATGGACAGAAGGAGAGAAGATTTAATGGATGTGTCCTATACCACAGGCAATCTAAGGAGAGTTGAGCAAGGCCATGGAGGAGTCCTGGAGCTACAGTTGGCCATCAGAGGAGTCCTGTGTCTCCCAAGAATGTCCTGCCTTAGTGTCACTGGTATGACCCATCAATGTTTGGGAACAGCCCATGGAAAGCAGAGCCTCAGCACCAATGCTACTGAGGGTGTCAGAGCACAGGAGCACGGCCTTGGAGGATTACCCAAGAGTGTGACTCAAACCTTCTGCCCTGACAGGTCTGGGGCCTTGGAAATCAAATCCTCTTAGGCTGAATTGCTGGATGATTCTGCTCACACTTACAATGGGGCAAGGGAAACCAGAAGGCTCACAGGTGGACCTCTGGTTTCCACACACACTTCTACCCTCATTGTGTGACAGTAGCTGTGCCTCCTCCTGGGGATGAGGATATATTACCTGGGCCTGGAGAGGAGGAGAATCCTCTTCTCACCAAGTGGTTTCTGGGCACACACTCTCCAAACTTCTCTGGTGACAACCATCATGCGTAGTTCAGTGGGCTGTCTTTTGTCTCTTTTTAAGGGTACCCTCCTTTGGAAACCAGAACCTTGTGTCTTGCACAGCCCAGTGCTGGGAGATAAAATATGCAAAATACCCCATTGAGTGAATCTAAGAGATTGGACATGGAGCCAAACTTGCTTCCACCTTTTGATTTCTGGACCCACGTGTTCTTCCAATTGAGAACACAGCACTGTAGTCTGATTCAAACAATGCACCATGTCCTGAAAGATGGCACCCACCCCTCAGAGTGCTTCCTCCAGGCTGGCACTGAGTTGTGCCTTTAGAAGACCTGTCCAGTATTCCTTGTGGCTGGCAGCCCCTGTGGTGCAGATGGTGATAGGATTAGTGGAACCCATAGCCATGGAAACACTGAAACTTTCCCTGCCAAGTGGGTCCTTCAGGCAGATAATGGGCTAGGAGCACTGCCTAGCCTGTGGATCAGGAATGTCAACATCACTCAGAGAGTGGTGCTGGCTGAGTGTCTGAGAGCAGGACAGGAAAACCCACCCATAGAATAGGTGCCTAACCCTGTGAAGATAAACCTCTGGCCCTTCCAAGATGGAAGTAGTTAAAAGTAGTCAACTTGTCACTTAGTAGGTATTCACGTAAAGAAATAGTGCCCCACTAGGGCACATCATGGGACTCAAATGCTGATAAGTTGGACATTCAGAGGTGGCAGCAGCTGGATCTGCAGTAGTGGGGAGTCAGTGCTGCTGGCCCCATACATAGCCTCATGTCTGCCACTGTGGTTGCTCCATTCATGCGCCCATCCTACCAGGCCTGCACTGACCCAAGGTGAAGGCTGGCTAACTTCCATTTGTCTGTTTGCTTGTTCAGTGCCACTTCAGACTTGAGTGTTTTCTGGGGTGTCAACATGGGATTCAAGCACAACCCAGGTGGACCATTTTCACCTCATGATGGATGCTGTTGGGCCTGTGCAATCTATGACTTTGTGGGTCACACAGGCACTTGGAACCCCATAGTTGCTTTGTGCCCCTTGGCCAAACATTCTATGGAATCAGGACAAGGAACACTAAAAGTTGCTTCTAACATGCGGCATATGTCTCTGTCATGGATAACATGATCTTACTCCAGAATCCCAGGCCAGAGACCCTGCTATCCTCTCCTGAAGGGCAGATGGTCACATTCCAGAATGAGCGAGTCTCCTACCACTTCTGTTCAACTGAGGAGGAAACATGGCACAGTCAGAATAAGGCATGAAAAGGACAAAGCAAGGCAGGAACACACAGCACACATGCAGACGCTGGTGTACTGCCTGGGTTCAGAGGACGGACTTGCAGGTTGGGAGAGAGATGTAATATGATGAGAGAAAACAGATACCCCACATGGAGGCCAGGAAAACATCCCAACACAGCATGAAAGGCCAGGGGGCATGAACCAGTCAAGCGTCCATTATGCATTAGGTGCTCATGCCCTACATGATGGGATTGAAGACACAGTAAGGAATAGGGAGGACCTAAGGGTTTCATGAGATCAGCACTCACTGTGGAGGAGATGTCTGTCTCATCAGGCAGCTCCTAACACTGACCTCAAAACGATGCGGCCCATCACTGAGGATCCTGGCATCATCGTCATCTGACACAAACGTGATGGCCAAGCCCTGTTCTAAACCAGCCTACTCTAGTCACCTGGAAGGAGACAGGTGGTAGAACTAGAAGACCCCAAAGTAGGAAGACAGCCAGAGGGAGGGATGACGATGAGAAGTGTGAAAAGACAGAGAAAATAAGCAGGTAGGAGAGTGGATGTCCCTGTGTGTGGAGCTCACCTGATTCACACAGGTCTCAGAATCCTCAGGCATGTCATAGGTAAACGCAGTGTTCACCTGCTCCATGTCGATGCCTGGGCAAAATGGGGTTGGTAGCCAAAGAATTAGTCTTTAAAAATCTTTTGGTGTCATTCTCAGACAAGTGCAGAACAGCAAAAACTGTTATTCACCTGAGGTTCATTCTCCTTCTCAGGTTCAGAAATGAACCACATGTAAGAAAAACCAAAGGCTGGAATTCTCATGGCACCCAGAAAACTGGACTAGGGACCTGGAGAGCCATGTGCTTGTCATTGCTCCATGACTCACGTGCTGTGTGACCTCAGGAGAAGCTCTCTACTCATAGGGCCTCTTTGATTCATCTGTGAATCATGGACGAACACTTCTATTCTAGCAACCTCACTGAAATGCAGGGAGAACCAAGTGATCAATGCAGAGGAAAAAAGTGATGACATTTACTCCTAGACAAGACTCTTTAGGAAAATGTACTTTAAAAGTAGGAGAAAACATAGTACCTCTCATCCCCTGCCAAAAAGCCTCTTTGGTTTAGCAATTATGATTGTTCATCATCTTTCTATAAAATTAGGGCAAAACTAGCTCACTCAATATCTCAAATAAATTAAACACAGTTTATGATTCTATGTCCACAACTTTTGCTCTGTGTGAAACTGAAAAGAAATGGGGACACATCCACGTTTGTGTGGTGGCCACAAAGGCTTGGAAATGACCCTGTATCATCCATTTTTCATTGTCTCACTCTATGCTTTGGAGTCCCAGGTAATTCATACTCTTAAAAAATATCACATGTTCATACATAGGACAGGGTAGAAAAGGTAATATTTCTGTTTTAATTTACTAGGGCTGCCATAACAAAGTACCACAAGCTGGGTGAGTGAAATAATAAATATATATTTTCCCACAGTTCTGGAGCCTGCAGGTGCAAGGTCAACGTGCTGCAGGGTTGTTTTCTTCTGAGGCCTCTCTCCTTGGCTTGTAGACAGTCACTTCTCTCTTCTCAACATAGGACTTCAACATATGAATTTTGGCTGGGGAGGGACACAATTCATCTCATAACAGCATGGATCATACTTGGTGGTGGATATTCTAAAATATAAAAGAGAGTATATCCCTTTGGCCTGGTGCTTTCTCTTAGTTTTCTGAAATTGTGGTCTTACAAAAAAGAACAGGAACCAATGTTTAGTTTTTCCCAGAAGGTGAACCCTCCCTAAGTCTGGGTAATCCCAGACACCGAGAAGTGGTGTGTGCAGTTCTCCAAAGTCTTACTTTCTCCAGGAATTCTGTTTCTGCCTTTTTAACTGAGAAGAAGATTCTCTCAGGAGAGCCACCTCTTCTGATGCTGAATGGGCTTCATTCTGCTTGAACTTACAAAGTTGATCTTAATAAAAAGGAAATATTTGCAATTTTTTATCATGGTCATATTATTGTACTGTTTAAAATGTCCCATATTGTGTTGAGTTTATTTTTAAAGTAATACATAATATTTGCACATATTTATGGGGCACACGTGATCATTTGACACATGCACGGAATGTGGAGTAGTCAAGTCAGGGTGTTTAGGGAATCCATTGCCTCAAGCATTTATCTTTTCTTTGTGTCGGGAACATTTAAAATCCACTCTTCTAGCTATTTGAAATACACATAGTTTTTAGCTTTAGTTGGCCTGCTGTGCTTTAGAACATTAGAACTTATTTTTGTATTTAACTGTACATTTGTACCCATTAATCTACCTTTCTACATATTCCCACCCCTACATTCTTCTCAACCTCTGGTAACTGTCATTCTACTCTCTACCTCCATGAGATTAACTTTTTTAGCTCACACATATGAGTGACAACATGTGATATTTGTCTTTTCTTGCCTGGCTTATTTCACCTAACATGACCTCTGGTTCCATGCATGTTGCTGCAACTGACAGGATTTCATTCTTTTTTTTTTTTTTTTAATGGCTGAATTGCATTCCATTGTGTATATACTGCAGTTACTTTACTCAGTCATCCATTGATAAATTCACCCATTGATTTCACATCTTTGCTATTGTGAATAGTACTTCAAAAAACATGGGCGTGCAGGTACTCTTTTGATATGTTGATTTCATTTCCTTTGGATAAATACCCAGAAGTAGAATTGTTGCATCAGATAGTAGTTCTATTAATGGTTTCAGTTTTTTGAGAAATCACTCTACTGTTTCCCATAATGGCTGCACTAATTTACATTACCACCAGCAGTGTATAACAGTTCCCCTTTCTCCACATGCTCACCAGCATCTATTTTTATTTTTTAACAATAGCCATTCTAACAGGGTAAGATATATCTCATTGTAGTTTGATTTGCATTTTCCTGGTATTTAGTGAGGTTGGGTGTTTTTCACACACCTGTTGGCCACTTGTATGCCTCCTCTTGAGATATGTCTATTCAGATCCTTTGTCCACTTTTTAATTGGAGTATTTGTATTTTTTACTGCTAAGTTTCGAGTTCCTTTTATATTCTAGATATTAGTCTATAATATACTGATTGGATGGATATACTAGTTGGATGAATACTTACTGAATATTTTCACTATTCAACAGGTTATTGCTTCATTCTGTTGGATGTTTCCTTTGCTGTGCAGAAGCTTTTAAGCTTAATATAGTCTCATTTGTCTATTTTTACTTTTTTGGTCTGTGCTTTTGAGGTCTTAGCCATAAAATCTTTGCTGAGACTCATGTCCTGTAGTGTTTCCAGTATGTTTTCTTCTAGTAGTTTTATAGTTCTGGATCTTACGTTTAAGTCTACAATCCTTTTTGAGTTGATTTTTGTATATGGTGAGAGACAGGGGTCTGGTGACATTCTTCTCCATTTGGTAGCATTTTCCCAGCACCGTTTATTTAAGATACTGTTCTTTCCCCAGTGTATACTCTCGGTTCCTTTGTCAAAGGGACTCCTTTGAGAGTTCTCATTAAGAAGCAATGTTTAGTTTCACCAAATACTTTTTCTGCATCTCTTGAGATTATACTATGGCTTATGTCCTTCATTTCATTGATGTGATATATCACATATTTTGATTCACATACGTCAAACAATCCTTGCATCCCTGGTATGAAACTCACATGATTATGATGTGTTGTTTTGATGTGCTGTTGGATTTTGTTGCTAAAATTTTCAATTGCCATTTTTTATTACTCACATTTACATTTTTATTCTAAGCATTTTAAATTTGTAAAATTTACATATACTGAAATGATCAGATCTGTATCAAATTCATCAATGAATTTTGACAAATACAGTCATATCACCCATGCCACTATCAAGATACACAAAATTCTCTTTTTTTCTGCCTTCAACTTAGCCCCCTTTCCCCAGCAGCCATTGATCTGATGACTATCATGATAGAGTAGCTCTTCCTGTTTCAAAACTTTATACATATGCACTCATTCCATATGGCCTCCCTCGTGTCTGGCTTTTTGCACTTGGTGTAATATCTATGTGGTCTGCCCAGGTTGTTGCATGTATCAGTAGTTCATTCATTTTCAATACTGGTAGTATTCCATTGTATCATTGAGTCACAATTTTTTTGTACATTGTGGGGGTATCCCGATTTTTATTGTTACAAATAAAGGAACTATGGACATTATTGTACAGGGATTCTTGGACATAATCTTTATGTCTCTTGAGTAAATACCTAGGAGTGGAAATGCTAGCCATAGAGTACTAGCTTGTTTAGCTTTATTAGATGATATAAAACTGATTTTCAGAGTGGCTGTTTCATATTCTTATAGGCAACGGATGAGACTGTTTCACATCCTTGCCAACATTTATATTTATTAATCATTTAAATTTCAGCCATTCTAATAGGCACTTAGTGGTTTCTCACTGTGGTTTTACTTGGCATTTTCCCCTGATGACTATTGGCTATTCGTGTGTCTTTTTTGTAATGTTTCAGAAGATTTCTCTAAAGATTGTGGAAGGAGCTAAATAAACATTATTTCTCTTTCCCTAAGTGCTAGACCTAAAGCAGAATGTTTAGAATCCATCCACACTTCCCAGTCTGGCCCACTCAATCCCATATTTGCCCCCTAAAGTCCCCACTCCTTCATCCCTCGTTTATATTCTATCCTCTTCATTCTGGCTCCAGCTCACACTCCTCCAGGAAGTCTGTTACTGTGAAGGTCACTAACATGCTCAGTATTGTCATCTCTCCATCTGTCTGTACCTCTCCACAGCTTTCCTCACACTCAATAACTCTTTTCTTATTTTGCTCAGTTCCTGTGGATTCACTTCACAAATATTAATTTGAAGTAGTCCTAACTGGAAGAAAGAATAGAAAATTATAAAAAATCTTCGTGAAGGCACCACCCAGGTTTGTCAATTGGTGACATTTTAATATTATTGGCTATATGTAGTATACACAGAAAAATAATAGAAATATATGTAGATAGCCTTGATTTTCCACAGTTCTGATATGCATATATTTCAGTCAATACTGTACTGAGCAAATCAAGAATTGCAGGTGGATGTGGGTCTTGAATTTGGTGTATTCTGTTATATTTTTACTAAGTTTTAGGAAGTCTGCTTGCTTGAAGTCTTTTAGACTTGTTATTTTAGACCGGGTCTCACTCTGTCACCCACGTACAAACACAGCTCACTGTACCTCAACCTCCCAGGCTCAAGCGATCCACCCACCTCAGCCACCCAAGTAGCTGGGAGTATAGCTATGCTCCACCATGCTGGGCCAATTTTT
This sequence comes from Macaca fascicularis, assembly GCF_037993035.2. Taxonomy (NCBI): domain Eukaryota; kingdom Metazoa; phylum Chordata; class Mammalia; order Primates; family Cercopithecidae; genus Macaca; species Macaca fascicularis. The sequence goes on from NC_088378.1 coordinate 142,703,458, forward strand.
GTATTTTTTGGAGAGGGGGGTTTTTTCCATGTTTCCCAGGCTTGTCTCAAACTCCTGAACTCAAGTGATCCACTCACTGTGGCCTTCCAAAGTGCTAGGATTACAAGTGAAGGCCATCTTGCCTGGCTTTGCTTTTAGACTTCTTTTAAATAGTTTCTTTCTGATTTTATCATTCATTTGCTTGCTTTTTCAGTTAACGTGGTCTATGAGATGAATCTGTGTTCATACAAATAGTTAATTTGTTTTCATTGCTGGATAGTGTTCCAGGCAAGGAATATGCTACAATTTATCTCTTTCCCTCTTCATTGACCTTTAGGTTGTCTCTATTGTAGACCACACTGCAATGAACATTCTGACACATTGCCTCCTGCTCTCAGGGATATGTGAGTTCCCCTAGGATATGCATCTAAGAGTGGGCTCACTACAGTTTTTCACATGATGCTACATGATGCAGAATTGTTCTGTGGAAGAAATAATCCAAATGCCTATCAGGAGGGGGCTGGTTAAAAAGCACTGCACTCAAAATGAGCAATCTCTATTTTGTTAAAATATTGCATATCTATACAATGGAGTATCATGAAAATTTCAAACAAAGACACAAAGAGGTAAGAAAGCTTTTGGTATTTCTTCATGGGATGGTCTTTGTGAAACATTGTGAAGGGAAAAGGCAAGTTGCAGGAAAGCAGATGTAGTTTGCTAAAATTTGAGTGAAATGGGAGAAAGATTATATACATATACATTTATATTTGCTTGTATATGCACAAAATGTCTTTGAAAGAATAAGCAATAAACTGATATGAATGGCTACCTGTCAAGATTGGGTAGAATAAGAGAGAATCTTTTAAATTTTGAATTTTGAGTCAAGTCAAAACATAAAATAAAATATAATTCCAAAGGAGAGAAAACAAACAAAAGCAAATACTTCAAAATAAAACAACTTCAAAAAACCAAAGCCTGACAGAATTAACTCTTTTACCTTCCTTAATATAAAAAATACTGTTTGAAAGTTATATGACTCCTTAAACAAGGATGTTTATTACCAGTATAATTCAGTATGTTGTTTTCTTTTTCATTGCACTATCTTTCTTTACGTGTCTGTCTTTCATTCATTAAAAGGCAGAATGAAGGCATGCTTCATTAACAAATGCAATTGGCTTGGTGAAGGAAATTTTGACCAAATCCTGATGTAAATGGTGAAGCTCAATCTATAAGGAATTCTGCGGGGTCCAATCTGCCAATTGTGGCTTCAGCAGGCTCAGAACTCCCTCTGCTGTCCATGTGGGTTCAAGTATGTGATATTTAGAAGAGAGAACACTTGGGTAATTCTCCTGGAAAACCCAAGATTGAATCCATTTGCTGAATTTGGAAGGTCCTCGTTATGGGCCCAATCTAAGTATTTGTCATATGAAGTCACCCTGTATTTGGATCAGAAGGTACACTCAGAGCTCCTAGGGTCACATCCCAGGCCCAAACAGCCCAGAACAGCAGACAAAGGCCTGTAGGTCAGTTTCGTAAGGGGTGGGAAGGATTGAGGGTGTGGGGGCCAGTTGTGAAGTAGTAGGAGCCCCAGATGCTGTGTGAAGCTGAGCCTCTGAATTGCCCTGTAACCCGACATTTGATTCCTTCCTGGGTGTCTGCCATTCCCGGGATCCCAAGGAAATCAAATGCTGCAGCCTTGGGTGGGGTGCGCTCCAGGATGGGCCAGGCATGGTCTAGTGTCTCCTATACCTCTGCCTCTCAGCCTTCTTCTGATGTTAGAAATCAGTATGGATGGCCTTAGGGTGGTGATTTTCAAAGTGTAACAAAGTGTCTCAAAGTGGGACAAGTAGCATTGGCATCACCTGAGAACTTGTTAGAAATGCAATTTTCAGTCCCTGCCTTGGATCTACTGAATCAGAAACTGCATTTTAACAAGGCCCCAAGCAGAATTCTGTATATTTCAAATCAGGCCTCTCTCTCTCTGTCTCAAGACTCAATATTGAGCAGTTGTGACTTCTGGATGGTCAGATGTGGGACACACGTCCTCTCCAGGAAGCTTCTGGCTCCTCAGTCAGCTTAATCTGAGTCCTGGCCTGGCCTAGGGGAGAAAAATTCATGTCCTGGGTTCTGAGCAATGCTCTCCTATCCTGGATGCCTGTCAGGCTCCTACTTATACTTCAAAACACAGCTCAAATGTTGTCTCTTATGAAACTTCTGTGACGCCTTGGTCAGAGCAGATGGTCTACATGTGTATCCACAAAGCAAGTTGCATGTTCTGCCAACCATTTGTGTAAGAATTTCCTTACTGATCTCCGCGTGTGCAAGGCTGGCTCAACCTCGAAGGCAAGGGGAGTTTGGTTTGTCTTACCTCAGCCCCAGCTCCTTTAACAAAATGCCTGGCACACAGTAGGTGTCTAATAAATGTTTGCCAAATGAAGGGATTGCCTGCAACAACCTGGCAGACAAGAAGGAGGAATAAAAACCCACAAGCTGGGTCAGGTGGGCCACCGTAATCCCAGCACTTTGGGAGACTGAGGTGGGCAGATCATGAGATCAGGAATTTGGGACCACCCTGGCCAACATGGTGAAACCCCGCCTCTACTAAAAGTACAAAAAATTAGCCGGGCATGGTGGCATGCACCTGCAGTCCCAGCTACTCGGGAGGCTGGGGCAGGGGAATTGCTTGAACCCAGGAGGCGGAGGTTGCAGTGAACCGAGATCATGCCACTGCACTTCAGCCTGGTGACAGAGCGAGACTCCGTCTCCAAAAAGTAAAAAATAAAAAAAATCCCACAAGCCAAAAGTGGCTGGGAGAAGATTTTCCAAGTCCCAGTGCTGTGTGAGCACAGGGCCCACTGATGTTCACTTTTAGAAGCTTCCCAGCTGTCTTGTTTTCTTCTCATCAGAGACATCTATGCTCCCCAACCAAGGCCCACCTAATCACACATTACCTTTCAGGACCACCTTTCAGATTAGCCAGGTGCAAAACCCACACCAACTTCCTGCCTAGGCTCCAAATACTCAGCTGCAGGCCTAGTGTGGGGCTTCATGCTAATCCTAACACTTTGGGAGACTGGGGTATCAGATCACTTGAGGCCATACATTAGAGACCAGTGTGGGCAACATGGCACAACCCCATCTCTACAAAAAACACAAAACATTAGCTGGATCTTGTGGTGCGTGCCTGTAGTGCCAGCTATTCAGGGGTCCGAGGTGGGAGGATCGCTGCAGCCAGGAGTTCAAGGATGTACGGGAAGGAAGAGTTTATTTCTTCTTTCTGAAGTCTCCATCAGCTGGAGATTGTGCCCTGTGAAGTTGACAGGAGAAGTTGCTTGAAGCTAAGTTAGGACTGGGCACAGTGGCTCATGCGTGTCATCCTAGAACACTGGAGAGGTCAAGGCAGGAGGATCACTTGAGCCCGGGAGTTCAAGATCAGCCTGGGAAACATAGTGAGATGTCTTCTATACAAAATAAATTTTAAAAATATACGGGCATAGTGGTGCTTTCCAGTAGTCCTTACTACTCAAGAGGCTGAGGCAGCAGAACCACTTGAGCCCAGGAGTTTGAGGTGGCAGTGAACTATGATCGATCACTGCACTCCAAACTGGGTGACAGAGCAAGTCCCTATCTTTAAAAAGAAGAGAAAGTGACCTGAGTTGGGACAGGACATTTGGACTTTTTCATTAAAATTGTATTTCAAATGTTGTCAAACTTCATAATCAGTATTTTATCCTTTTAGAAAGTAGAATCTGCTCAGTTACAGAAAATGTAAAAAATGTAGAGAAGTGGAAAGATGGAAACTACCTGTGTCCCCACTGGGAGGATCAGGATGAATCTTTGCCTGGCAGAGCCTCAGACACATCAGTGGTCAGGTGCCCTGGAGCTGTGCTTTGCAGCCGCCCCCTGAGTTTCCACCCCTGGTTTCTGTGCATGTGGTGTCTGTGCAGGACGACTTAGTGTAGTCACACTGTATGAGTTATTTTGAATCTTGCTTTTCAAACATTATTATTATCAATGAGCAACTTTATATGTTATCACAAACTCTTCTTAAATACTACTTTAGCCTGCTGTATACTATTTACAAAAAACAACCTAGCTACTCTTCTTTTGCATGTTTTTCTTCCTTATTGTAAATAGTGTCTGATTAATATCCTTATACCTAAAGATTCTTCTATATTTTGGATTTTGTTTTAGAATCATAGATTTCTCAAATATAAATTATCTGGTCAAAGGGTATGAATATTTTAACGCTCCTTATACATGTTATGAAATTGCTTCTCAAAAACAGCATCCCAATTGAATTCACCCATCATTCACCCCTTATTTGTCAAGCCCCTCCTCTGTACTGGGATGTTCTAGATGCTGGGGATGCAAGTGGTGACTGCACGAAATCCTGGCCTCAAAGAACATGTCTCAGTGATACAGACAACAACTTTAAAAAATATGCTAATATCAGTGGCAATTGTTATGGAGAAAATATAGCTGGATTAGAAGACTGGCATTGGTGAGGACGGCAGGAGATATATTTTATTGGGTAAGAGGTTCCTGAGAACTTGGCCAGGGGACATTTGAACAGAGACCCGAATGGTGTGAGGAGTGAGCTATGTACATCACCGGGGAGCAGGTGCATGTGGGAGTCACAGCAGGGGCCCGTGGCAGAGACAGGTTGGAGCAGTGACAAGAGGTTTGTGTGAGTGGAGACAAGTGAGCTGGACTGACAGTTGTGAGCTGAGGCCAGAATGGCCAGAGGGTCCCTGTGATGAGGGGCTGTTAGGAAATGGTGAGAGGACGGGAAGAGGCTGGAGTGTCTGTGGGACGTGGTAGTGAGGATGTGCCCTAATTCCCATTTGAAACGTTCACTCTGCCTGTTGTGTGGGTGATGGACAGCTGCATGAGAGGCAGCAGGCAGCCCAGCTGGAAGGCCCTTCTGATTTACTATCCTAGAGAGGGTGACTCTGGAGGGGAGGCAGTAGAGGAGTGAGAAGTGATTGGATTTGGGGTTAATACATTTTTCAGATGGCCTTAGCAGTTGTTTAATAGAGAACTACACATTTACTTACTGAACTTCCTTCCATAGTTGATTCCAGATGGCTTACTGCAACAACTCTAAATAATAAACCAAATACATGAATTATTTAAAAACCAACAGCTAGGAAAATATAGACGTAAAATATTAAGGCTAGGGTAAATCTAGAACATTACTAGGCAAGAAGGAACCTCTGAAACATTTGCTGAAATGGAGTTTACTGTTTGCCTAGCCATGGATTTGTTGGTTCACAATTTTATTGCATCAGGAAGCCACAGAGGGGGGTGACAGTGCAGGTCACCTGGCCCTTGTTTTCTGTTTCAGGAATATTTCCTGTTTTACACTTAAAGTCAAAGCAAATTGCATAACTGTAATTTGTTCAAAAATGAAGTCAACATCTAAAAAGTCAGAAAGTAAATGTACAAACCCCAGAGGTCTAAGGAGAGTCTACCTTTCTCACCAAAAATTGCCTCATCCTGCACTATTGAATGGATTGGGTCCTCTCAAAGGGCCCTAAGATGCAGGGGCAACTGGGCTGCAGCCCTAACTAGAGATGTCCTTTTTATACCTGCAGTTTCCTTACGCCTGGCAGCCAACTTCAGTGATCTCACCTGAGCTAGGAATTCATTTTTTTGGTGGTGGTTCTATTTGAGCCATTGTGTAGATTTAAAAATGTGGCATGGAAATTTTGCTATAATAGTTTTTCTTTGATGGAATTTGATATGCACGGTGGCTCTGGCTTCCCTGTGGGTCCCAGGAGGGAATGGAATGTCCTGCACTTTTTTTTTTTCAAGATCCCCATGTGTAGAAGGAATCAGGAGACTTGGAGTCAGGGGCCCCTCCAATCTCACCCTCCTCTTTAACGCTTTTTGGGGTGGGGACCTTGGCACTCTGCATATTTGGTTAATATAATTGTCCCAGCTCCTGAAATAAAAGCACAGGTGCACATAACACTGACTCCTGAATGCAGTGCCAAGGTGGGGAGGTTTCCTGGATGCCAGGTTTAGCACTTTGACTCTCATTCACACACACACACACACACATACACACACACACACTCTCTCTGTCTCACATAAACACAGACTCACACACACACTAACGCATACACACAGGAACACACACTTGCACACACACACACACATATTTAGACACCCACACAGATTCACACACACACATGCACACACACAGGCACACACTCATTCACACACACACAGCCTGAGCAAACCCTGGGACAGGCTGACCTCCGGGGTGGAGAAACGGGAGTCTTTCAGGTCCCTCTCAGCGGCCTTTGTCTCTTTTTCATGGAGGTGGAGGAGTCTGTACTCCATGAGGGGACGTCCTCTGAAGAAGGAGGGGATACTCAGGAGCTGGGTCCAGAGATGGACAAGGATGGGAAAGTGGAGACAAAGCGGAGGGGGCGAGGCAAGAAGAGAGCACTCGAGGAATGGGGAGGGGGAGGACCTTCTAGCGGTCAGAAATGTCACAAGCAGAATTCGGTTGTTGGTTTTTGTGTTTTACTAGAATGGATTTAGTAAACCAGCCGGAGTGTGAGATAAGGAGTCTACTTTGCGAAGGACAAATCTTGCTCTCCTAGTTTGAACTCATCAGTAGTAGCTGGGAGAAGAGAACCAGGACCCTTGTGTGGGGCGTGCAACGCCCCTTTGCAGCGACTCCATTCTCTACATCCCACGGACCTCCCCTCCCAGGACCACGTTGGTCCCCTCCAACTCAACAGGAAGAAAAGAAAGGAGAAGTCTGAAGGCTTTGGATCCTCCCTAGCGCGACTGCTTCCTCTGCCATTTATTCCCTGAGTGTCCTTGCCTCCGCTTCGCTACCCCAACCCCACTATGACAAAGCACATCCTGCGCCCTGGGGCCGGGAATCCTCCTTTGGCCTCTGACTCACTGATGCCATTTCACCGCGTCCTGTCCTTCCGGCTACTGCCAGTGGGTGGAGCCCGAGAGAGCATCACCAAGATGGGCTGGATTCTTACAGCTTGGAGGCCTGCACAAACATTCTAGAGACTTCTTTAGATCCGGAAGTCAGCCTGAGTTTTTAGACTTGCTTCGAAAGACTTTGGCCCTTGGAAAACGGAAATCAATACTCCAGGACAAGATTTTCCTCGACTTTGTCTTAACTCAAAGACACTATAGCAGCGCAGTTTTCAAACGTGCTTTGAAAATAAATGGGACAATGTGTCCCCACTGGATTTTGCGTTTTCCTTTTTATTACAGCCCGCCCCTTTTGTGAAATTGTTACACATCTCCCTACTGCACTAAGAACAGCTCTATCAAAGGCACTTTGAGAAGGAATCAATGCCATGAAAATATGAAGTCCTCTTAAAAGAGAGTTTCTGGATTTGGGTTTTCATTAACACTTTGGTTTTTAAAATCCTGTAAGTATTTGGTTACCTTCCTAACATTTTCAAACAAATATTCTTTCTTAACCACCAAACAAATCCAAGTTTGTTATTTTTATTTTTTAATTTTATTTATTTATTTTTGAGACAAGTTCTCTTTCTGTCACCCAGGCTGGAGTGTAGTGGTGAGATCATAGCTCACTGCAGCCTCGAACTCCTGGGCTCAAGCTATCCTTCAGCTTCCAGAGCTGGGATTACAGGCCTGAGCCATCGTGCCTGGCTAAAATAAAATTTTAAACTATAATAAAAAATTCCAACGTTTCAGAGAAACTGAAAGTCACAAAGTTATCCCAGTCCCTGTCAAAATTTTGGTGAGTAATCTTCAAGGTTTTCTTCTACTTAAAATATACATTATCTAAGTGGTATTACTGGCATTATAATTCCATATATCCTTGTCCTTTTAAAAATGGGTAAAAGTAGGCTGGGCACAGATCTTCTCATAACAATACTTAAAAATTCATCCTCCTCTTTTTAACAACTGCATGGAATTTTACTACACGGCTGTTCTTTAGGGCACTATGGAAATGTTATTTATCTTCATTGTGGTAGCAGATACGTTGTTGTGTAAAACAGTCAAAGAGTACAACTCAGTGAGCTGTACATTTCAAATAGATACATTTATTCATGCAAAGTATGCCCCAATGACGGTTTAAAAATATTATCCTATTTGAGATTTGTATTTTGATTTTGTAAAACAAAACAAAATCCTTGTTCTTGTACCCAAGAGATGCACCCTGACACATCTGGAGGTAGAAGCTCATGTTGTCTGTAACTTGATCTCGCAGGCTCGGAAATAAGCATGAGGAGCTGTATATTTACAGATTCACACACAGAGAAAAAATAGCTATGGTAAAAATGCTCATAAATAACAGAACTAGATAAAGGACAAAAATAAAAGTTAGAAATAATAAAACCACATATTTTAAATATTATTCTCGCCGTCACCTTTTCTCTCCCCTTTTCTCCCTCTTCCTTCCTTTCTTCAACACGTCCCCCCATCCTTCCCTCCTTTCTCCATTCTCTGCATTTGATCCCCGGTGTATTCCAGCCTCCAGGCAACACGCGTCACTGCGTCCGCCTGAGGCAGGTCAGGGAAGGGACGCGAGGTGGCGCCGTCACCGCATTCTGTGAGCGGCAGCGCTCTGGGCCCCGCTGGTCTAGTATTGTTTCAGTGACCTTCGCTCCAGTCTGTGATTGGGCCACACTCGGGGTGTAAATTAGGATCCTCACTGAAGTGGCGGGACCCTGAGAGGCTTTTTCCTGGCCCCTTAGTTGTGGGTTTTCCTGCGGGCGGTGGAGCCCGTTTCCATCAGAACCGCCCAGAGGCGGGCGCTGCCTTCCAGGGGTGGCGGAGCAGCAGGAAGCATTTTCGGATCCTGGAATCCGTGGGCGGCCCGTGGGAGGGGCTGAGGCGCATTTCCCTACTCACCCGGATCCGAATCCACCGCGGTGCTGTTTCAAGCGAGTCACAATCCAGATCGCGCTCCAGCCCGGACTCGGAATTCCTGCCCCGCGGGTCTGCATTTCACAGCGGCAGGTGTGAGTGACCCGCAGCTGGAGACCAGAAGCCTGAAGGCAGCTCCGCCCTCCCCAGCCCGCAGCGCCGTTATTCTGTTTCTACATCAGTAAACACGTTTCGTTTTCCGTAGACCAGGGCGGGGTGACGGGTGATCCCAGTCCTTGCAGTGAACTCCAGGCCGCAGACTTGAAAACGCGCGTGGGCTCCCAGCGCAGCCCCGTCCTGAGTTACACATGCGGCAGGCGACCGCACTGGGCCGTTTCTCTTTCTTTTCCGGACCCAGCAGTGGCGCCTAAATCTTCAAGGAGAAAATCGCCTGTGTGCTGGTAAGTCCAGGGATCTAAGGCGAGTGCTGAGAGAGAAAACGTAGTTGATGGACCTGGGAAGAAGCGGCTGGAGGTTGGGTAGAGGGGGAGGGCTTTGGACAGAAAAGACCTGGGAGGTTTGGTTGGGGAGGGGCAGCCAGGCCTAGACCCTGGGGAGCGACTCACCGGAAGTCCAAGATCATCACGGCCTCCCCTACCCCAGAAAGGGAGGGATTGGCTTCTTGTCTTGTCGCGATCACATCTAAATGCGTTGGAACAAGCTTTACGTATTATTATTATTATTATTATTATTATCGTCATTGAAGTATTAGAAGTCTTTTTGGGGGTGAGCTAAATGAGACCCTTTGCTGGAACTGGCGCAGGGAGAAAAAGTCCTTGAGAGAGGGTAGACACTGTGGAGGGAAGGGCTTGGGACCAGTGTCAGGAGAGCTGGGTCCATCTCCCTCTCTTTCCCTCCCTACCCTTGTGACCTTTAGCAGTGTAAATAATCCCTCTAAGGTGGGGACAGGACCCCAATCGCTGCTGTGCTCAATAAATTATGATGACCGAAATAAATAATCAGTGAATATGGATGGGAAAACTGAGAAATTGTTAAAACTCTGTGATGTATGACATTTTCATCTACAGAAAAGTGTAGGCTAGGGGTCTTGGAGAATGGTTAGTAATCATAGGTAGAGTTCCATTTTAAAAATATGTTTGTAAGGTTGACGAAGATGGAATGGACACAGTTCCTGATCACAGATGGTTCACTGTCTATTGGAGGATGGCACCAGATGGTAAATGATAGCTGGGCGTGGTGGCACTCGCCTGTAGTCCCAACTACTCAGGTGGCTGAGGTGGCAGGATTGCTCCAGCCCAGGCATTCGAGGCTGATGTGAGCTATCATCATACCACTGCACTCCAACTGGGTGACAGAGTGAGATCCCCCAGCCCATTCTAAAAGAAAAAAAAGAGGAAACAAAAACAAAGATAATAGATGAGGTTAAAGGCAGGCTTGGTACCATCAGGGATGTTCAAACCGTGGGCTAAAATAGTGGTTCTAAAACTCGACTACACACATTGGAACCAGCCAGGGAGCTTTAAAAGATACTAAGGCTTAGATGTAACCTAGGCTTTCTGATTCCATTGGTTTTGGCTGTGGCCTGGAACCGTGGATATTAAAAACTCTTCAGGTGGTTCTATGAAGATAGGTTTGAGGACTCCTGGCTAGGTGCCCTGAACACTAAGAAATGTGTACTGGGGAGGAGGCAGTTCTCTCAGTCGCAAGAGACTTTCCGGACGGCGTTAGTATTATTGAGATATAATTCATGTGCCTCATAATTTACCTTTTTCAAGTAGTTCAGTGACTTTTAGCATAATCACGAGGTTGTACTACAGTCGCCATTATATAATTGGGAAGACGTTTTTCTTTTTCTTTTTTTTCTTTCTTTCTTTCTTTTTTTTTTTTTTTTTTTTTTTTTTTTTAGCAGTGGGAGTGGGGAAAGAACAAAGAAATCTGTAATTGGTCGTGAACTTTCCGTTTGGCGTGTGGCCCCGCCCTCCCTGCTTATGATTGGTCCTCATCTCCAGGCATACATTTTCATTGGGTGAGCAGTCACCAGGGTGGGGCTAGGTGACTGATGAAATTTCTGCGGGGCCTTCTCCACAGCCAGGCTGAGTACCCACTTCTTGAGCCACTGTAAGGTTGGCAAAATTGAGGCCACGGAGATGGGACCCATCCTACTATTCCTCACATCCTACTATTTCCTCACTGTAAGAACAGCTGAGCAGCCGCCACAGTTCCCACCCAGCCCTGCAGCCCTCCTTTTTATTATTTGCTGACCCCGTAGTCATTTGTGTTTATGATCCTAGTTCTGATTTTCCTTATATAGCCCGCCAGGCCCTCTGCAGCCTTACTGAGAGCTAGCTTCTAAGAGTGACGTCGTTTCCTTTTTAAAATTCCTAACCTCAGTACTTGTTAAAGGCATACTCACAAATCCAATTTTTCCCTGTCCCATAGGGACTTTTCTGAGAGAATACATGTTAGACCCCTGCTGTTTAGAAGGAATAGGGAAATTCTTAATGTCCTTTTTACATCGTTCTATTTCTTTCCTTAAATTTGGACAAGGATTTAAGGATTTAGCTCCTTCATGACCCCCAGATTCCTTTTCCTCCAACCTTCCTGTTGCCCCCTGATCTCCCTGTTCTTTACTTTGTGAGATGTATGGCGTGAGGGCAAGCGTGTTAGGGGATCCCAGGGCTTTTCATTGGGTGAGGGCTCTTTACTATGCTCTTTTTATTTCTCTTTAAGGGGAAACATGGGGTTAATTTACTAATCCAACAAACAGCATAACCCATTGCCTCTTGTGAGGATGGGGATTTATTATTCACATAAAGAATTAAAGCTTGGCATACACATTCCTTATTTGAGCTAAACGTAGGCCAAAAGACCAAAGGCTGACGAATGGGCTCTCTAGGCTGGAGAAAACAGCAATACTTAATTATTTTTTGTTTTTCCTTATTCCTGGTTCGGGGGTTATTCCCCCAAGCCTGTAACATCCTCCCCAGTGGACTATCTGGTGGTATGCTGGAGGGGGCCTTCTCGGCTTCCTCCTTCCTTTGTCCCTAGTCCTAGAATTCTTGCTTCCCATTTTCGGTTGCTCCCTGAGTCTGAGTTTCCCTGTGTACTCAATGCCCCTTACTGGAGGTCTCTTCACAACCCGCAAGTCAACTGCTTTGCAACTGTTTTGTCCATCTCTGGCCGTTTCCTTCCTGGGAGAACAGAACCATCGATTGGGTCTCCACACTCACTTCGTATCTAGGATACGTCTCAGTCACACAAGCTTGACATCTGAAAATGCCCAACCACCAAGGCAGTGCTCATAGTCCAATTTTCCCACCTGGGCTTGTGCACAAGTTTGCCTGGTTGCCGTGGTGCCTGCTTTTCTTTTTCCCTGTGTCACTTTCATTGTCTTCTGAATAACAGTTTCAAGTTTGTCTATGGCTTCTGTGGGGAACCTGGACATCTGGACAGAATGGGCCACATGAATCCAGTGGTAAGCTTTTCCTCTTTCCGCCAAAGTCTCACTTCATGCAAGCACAGTGATCCCCATACAGGCCACTAGATTGTAGGAAACAAACTCACCCATCCAAACCCAAAGAACTGTCTCTCTCAGAGACCCAGAGAACAGTGAAAGTGAGACTTTTAGCAACAATTTTGCAGTATCGGGTGTCTGGAATGCAGACACACCAGGGACGGTTTCAACAAACAATTTATTCCCTAGTGCCCATGTCCCTCCCCCAGTTCCTCATTAGCTGAGTACTGTGGGGTTACAGTCTTTCTGGATGTTGCCTATTGTAGTTTGATTAAAGCTTCAAGTATGTTCTTTAGAGTCTTTTTGCTGCATTTTGTTGCAGCCCATAATGCATTGCGATTGTCTCAGGACTCCTCAAACATTTAATTTATGGCCCTAATGGCTGCATTTAGGTGATAAGAAAGGGCACAATTATCTACATTGCAAGCTAGCCTAAACTAAATCATTTGGTGAGGTGGGGAGGGGATCGTCGAGGGGGCCCCAACTGATCGGCACCTGGCTGGTGCATGAAAAGGAAAGCAGGAAGGAGCTGGGGGATGGCTTAGTACATTTTGCTTTTTTATCTCTTTGTGTCCATGTGTCTCTTTATGTCCATATTAAACCTATACTAAGGCACTTAAAATTGAAAATGAACCATCATATGTGGCTTATTTTTGACACCCTTAAGTTCTGCTCAAGCCAAGGCTGGGCTAAGGCCCTCGAACGTCCAGCTATGGCCTCCTCCTGCTGAAGGTGAGGACTGGGCAGCAGGGAGGGCCATGGCACCTGCTCTGTCCCCATCCCAGTCTGTCTTTCAGGCTTACCAGGTTGCATCTAGGTGGGTGAGTTGGGAATTGCATGCTGATTGCTGAGAGCCTGAATGATCATGGACTCAGAGGGAGCCAATAGTAAAGGCAGATGTGATCTGGTGAGAGGTTAGAAATTAGAAAGGAATCCAAGGAGAGGCAGAGCCTCTAGTCCCTTGCTCTCTGCATCACTCTCCCCTGTTTCTCCAGCCATCAGAAGGATGCCAAGAAAAAGACCCACGAGGCTGACTGAGGGCCCCTGCATGCGCAGTTCCCTTTGTGTCCTCCCTTGTATCAGGGAGGGTCCTGAGTGCACACGGCCATCCTCTTCCACCGTGCAGCTGCCCATGCGCCTCATCCGGGAGCTCTCTCTCAGGGGTGTTGTGTCCTCTGGGTCACTCAAGGCTGTGCTTTTTCCAGGTTCCCACCATGTGGCCCCTGCCTCCCTGGCCCCTGCCTCCCCATTCCTTGCGGATGATATGCGTGAGTAGATAAGCAGATGTCCCTGGGCTATTTGGGGAGTGGGGACCAGCACCCTGACAGGGCAGCTGGTTCCCTGTTTTCATCCTATGTCCAGATATTACTTTTTCCAGCCCCCAAGAGTCACAGTCCCCAGGGGCTGTGTTTTTGGGGCTTTGTTCTGTGCTTTATGGCCTCACCTTGCCTTTCCTGGGCCAATGTTTTTCTTCTTAACATAGTCATTGCCTGGCAAGTTTAAAATAAGAGACAGTCAGAATTGTTGTCCCCACAGTCAAGCTGTTTGAGGGGAGAGGAGAAAGCAGAAAGTTTTGTGTTTTTGTAAAGACAGAGGCAGTGCAGGGGACAGTGAGAGGCTGGGGTGTCCAGGAAACCCGAGTCTTTCTGCCATTTCCCCACTTCTGTGTGTCTGGCCAGTGGGGTGGTGGTGACTCATCCTTGAACCTAATTGCACTGTTAGTCAGCCCCTCAGGCCTCAGCAGATGGGATGGTTCATCCCCTGCCCTGCAGCAAGAGGGCCCCGTCCAGGAGGCACTCACAGCAGGGGCAGTGCAGGTCTGTGGTCCCTCCTGCTCTCACCTGTGGTGTCTCCTGTAGAGGGACTGTCAATTCTGCTTCCCTGTAGGCAGGAATGGTTTCCTCACAGGTCACTGGAATATTGGCCAGAACAAGGGGATGAAAATCACAAGTTAATTTCTCAAAATTCCTGCTTTAAATGTTGATGTCCATCAACATAATTTCAGCTGGATAATCTTAATAAGATGTCCTCCAATACTGATGCTGTAAAGCATGTTGAGTGGAACAGGAACTCAAATTTGGAGTTTGTTTTCTCGGAGGGTCCATGTGGGAGACTGTGGCTGTGGCAGTAGCAATCCCCAGGTGCAGAGGGTGGAGGCAGCCTCAGGATGAGGCGTCTGAAGAAACCCTCTGCTCCACAAGGAGAAGGAGAAGATCCCCTGTGAGCTGCAATGGCAGTGGCCTGGGTGGAATCCCTGCTAGGAACACGGCAGGAAGGCTGTGCAGCCCCACCAAGCGGCAGTTCTGGGATGGAGCTGCATTTCCAGGGATGAGTGCACCAGGCAGGGGCAATCACAGCCCAAGTGTAGGTTATGGGGAGGGGAGGGCTTCTTGAGCAAGGGGGTCCCCAGCATCAGGTCAGGTGCAGACTCCATCCAGCCACATATTTCCATGCTGGCCCTGTGAGCCCCAGGGCTTCCTGATGGGATCTCCAGTTAGAAGCTGCCTGCTTAGAGCTGGGAGGGGAGGAATGCTGAGCTGCCATGGAGGAAAGAACTCACAATGTGCAGGGCCTGCCCTGGTGTGCAGGTGCCTCCACGGATGAGGAGGGCCTGGGGACTGACAGGGAGAGGACTGTGTGTGTGACCCAACCCAGGACTGGAGGACATGGAGATAGGGCCAGGGGCTCTCTTTGAAGAGGCCTCCCACTGTGTCAGGGCTGGTCAGGCGTGAGAGGAGGGGAGGGCACTGAGTTTCCTCCTGGGTCTTGTTCCTGAGTCCTGGGGTCCTTTCACTCCCTGCACCATGATGGAGTCATGGGAGGGGACTGGCAGGGGCTGGGGAAAGTTCCATGGGAGGGAGAAAAAAGTGGGGACATCATCTTCCCCCAGAGAAAGGGTGAATCTGATTTTGGAGTGACTGAGGAGGGAGAAGTCCTCAGGGAATAAAAAGCAGCGCCCTGCACCCAGAGGAACATTTACTGTTTCTCTCTTTTCTCTAGAGCATGGGAACCTACAAGGCCCGGATCAACACCCGGTTGGGACAGGAGACCACCAGGGCAGTGCACAGCTGGGATTTCAGTCTCTGGTATCATCTCCTGGGTCCACTGGCGCCACTGAGGGCGGCTAGACTCTGCAGCCAGTCGGCCTGGATTCAACTCCCTGCCTGGGTCTCACCAGCACTTTCCCTCTTGGTGCCGCAGTCTCCTCATCTATGAAATGGGGAAATTAACAGCATTTATTTCTTGTGGTTGGATGAATGATAAGGGTGAGCATATATGAGGTATTTGCAGCTGTGCCATATGATTTTTGTAATTTTGTTATTTTATTATGTTTTAATATATCACATGTGCAGTAATTGTATTATTATAGATGAGCTTTATGAGTGAGTGTCCTGGTGACGGTTCCTCCTGGGGAGCCAGGACCAGCTTTCCTGGCACCTTGAGTTTCCCTCACCCCTGTTCTACTCTCCTGCATTACCCTATTCTACTCTGTCTTCATATTTTATACTATAGATATTTAGCTCTTAAATAGACATTTCTGCTCTGTGTTTTATTTCAAGTGTCTGGGAAGGGATAGAGTGTGAGGTTCAGGAGAGAAGGAGAGGTCTGTCTCGATGCCTTGACACAGCACAAAGAAATCTCCCCTCCTCCCCTACATCTCCCCACCAGTTCTCAGTGAGGGACAGATTCACAGCAACATTGAAAGGGCTGGGAAGAGATGGGGGATATCTGGGGCCAGTGTTCAGGGGTTGACCCTGTGGGGAACATCTGCTCTGCAGAGTTAGAGCCCACATGTGATGATGTAGAGCTGAAGATGATATCAGGGAGGTGACAGAGAGTGCTTTGGGGTTTCCTGATTATGAAGAGTAGAGGTCAGCCTGCTTCTGGGGTGAAGTGACTGCTGGGGAGATTGGACTGAATTAATGAAGAATAAATGAGCTGGGAATGAGGATGAGTAAAGCAAGCATCAGTATCTCCTGCCATCAGTTCAGACTGACTGGGGAGGTGGGATAGTTCCTGACCCTGTTGCGTGGTTCCTCCTAACTTCCTGGTCTTGGGGGCACAGGTGGGTGGTGCTGTTCTTGGTCAGGGCAGCCTCAGCTCCACCCAGGTAAAGCAGTGGTGGCAGAGAAAGTTAGGGGAGCACCTGTGAAACAGACCAAGGCAGGGATGGGAGCCCTCTATGCAGCAGGAGTGGATGCAGGACCTGCCTGGAAGCAAGAGAAGGATGAGGAACCCTAGTTGGGTCCTGTTTCCTGCCTGCCTGTGTTCACAGGGTAACCAGTAAGAGAGCTGGGGTAGGGAATTCATTCATAAGCTATCTATCCAGGTATGTGTTTATAGACATATTCTTTCATGTTTGTATTCAGGTTTGTTTTCACAGACACATTTATCCATGCGTTTTTATGTTTAAATTACTTCAGAATCGCTCAGTCACAAAATCTTAATCTCTTCATTTGTGATACCTCTCTCTCCATAAACACACACATTCACACACATGCTATACAAACCTATCTACCTATATTTATAAAGAGATATGTTATTTTATTGTTTATTTTGTAAGTTCATATACATTCGGGGGCACCAGCGCAATTTCGCTACACTGCTATATTGAGTTGTGGTAAAGTCAGGGCCTTCAGTGCATCCGTCACTGCAGACAGATACATTGTACCCACCAAGAAACCCCTCTCATAATACACCCTCTGCCAACCACCCTTACCCTTCTGGGTCTCTGTTGTCCATCACTCCACATGCTGTTTTCATGTATATAGAGATATTAAGCAAATATGGAAGGGTGGTAACTTGAATTTTACTGCACTATTCTTTCAGATTCTTTGCACATTTGAAAATTTATACAATTATAAGTTGGAAGGATGAGGGAAAACAGAGAGAGTGAGAGAGTGCTGAGTCGGAATAGGCTAGCGGTTGTGTCCCACTAGGAACCATAATTGATCTTTGCCATTTTGAAAGTGTGTCCCCTGAGCTGCCTTCAGAGTCCTGGAGGGAAACCTGTTTTCACAGAAATACCAAGATGCTGTCTGCCTGTTTCATTATGTTGACTTTTCCATTAATGCTGCAAATGCCGCCGTGGGTAACACACCCAGTACCTCAGCAGCGCCAAGGCAGTGGCTCCACACCACAGTCCCACTTCAGATTATCTTTGATGGAGCAGTAAAAATTTATGTTTATTAAATTTTGATCCCTCATTACATGTCTTTAATATTATTTGTGAGAAAGTGGGAAATAAGCATAAAACACTTACTCCACAGAGAAGCAGGATGGTAGCCTTGAGGAAGGGCACTTGTGTAGACTCAGTTATGAGTTCAACCAGCAGATCTCCTCCACCCACTGAAAGACAATTTCATTATTTCCAGTTTGAAGGTGTTATGGATAAAGCTGCAAGAGTATTTGTGTACAGGTGTTTTGTGAACATAACATTTTCCCGTCTTTGAAATAAGTGCCTAGGAGGTCAATTGCTAGTCATATGGTAAATTGCATGTTAAGTTTGAAGAAAACTGCAATACCCATTTCCAGAGTGGCTGTCCCATTTTAAAATCCATTCCTACCAGCAATATAAGAGTGACCCAGTTTCTCTGCATCCTTGCCAGCACCTGTTGTTACCTTTATTTTGTATTTCAGCCATTCTCATGATTGTGGTTTTAATTTGTATTTTTCCTACTAGATAATCATGTTGAGTGTCTTTTCATTTGCTTGTTAGTCTGGTGTTTATCCTCTTCAGAGAAATGTCTGTTCTTGTCTTGCTCATTGCCTGTTTTGTATTTGGATTTCATTTTTACTGTTGGGTTTTTAAATTTCTTCATGCATTCTGAGTGCAAGTCTTTACAGAATATGTTGTCTGCAAATATCTCCTCTCATGCTGTAGCTTGTCTTTTTATGCTCTTCACAGGTCTCTCACAGAGCAACAGTTAGTGTTGATAAGATCCAATTTATTAACTTTTTCTTTTATGGATCATGCTTTTGGTGTTATGTCTAAGAACTCTTTGTCCAGTCTTATTTCTGATGACTTTTTCTTCAAAGGTTGTAATAAAAAATTTTTAATTTATTTATTATTTATTTTAGAAAAAGTAATTTGGCCTAGGCTGTCCTTGAACTCCTGGGCTCAATGGATCCTCCCACCTCAGCCTCCTGAGTAGCTGAGAGTACAGGTCTGTGACACCACGCCTGGCTCAATGTTTGCCATTTTAACTCTGTGTCTTGCATAAAAGCTTGTAATTCATTTTGAGTTATTTTTTGTATAAAGTGTGAGATTTGGGCTCAGTTGTCCAATTGCTCAGCACCGTTTGTTGGGCAAGCTCTCCTTCCTTCTTTGAATTGCTTTTGTTCTTTTGTAAAAGTCAGTTGAGCATATTTGTATGTTTTGCTCACTTTCAGTTGAGTTGCTTGTCTTCTTACATTGAGTTTAAGAACTTGTCACATATTCTGGATACATGTTCTTCATCACAAATGTAATTTGTGATAAATTGTGAAATATTTACTCCCAGTCTATGGCTTGTCTTCTCATTTTTTCAATGATGTCTTTTGGAGCACTCAAGTTTTAAATTTTAACTAAGCCCAATCTCTCTCTCTCTCTCTTTTTCACTTGTAGCTCATGCTTTTGGTATTTTTATCTAAGAATCTTTTGCCTAACTACCCAAAGTCACAAAAATTTCCTTCTATATTTTCGTTTAGAAATTTTATAGTTTTAACTCATAAATTTTAGCTCTATAGGTCTCTAATTTGTTTGAGCTGATATTTTATATGGTATTAAGTATCATATTGCATTACCTATGCAACTTCACTGAAAATCGTATGACCAAAAAAAAAAAAAAAAAAAAAAAAGAATGTCTTTCTAGATTTTCATTTCTGTGCATTTCAGTTCATTGATCTCTATGTCTCTCAGTTTCATACTGTCTGGATTTTTATAGTTTTATATGACATTCATTTTTTTTTCAAATTTGTGTTGGCTCTTCTGCATCCTCTGCATTTTCATA
This sequence comes from Macaca fascicularis, assembly GCF_037993035.2. Classification (NCBI taxonomy): domain Eukaryota; kingdom Metazoa; phylum Chordata; class Mammalia; order Primates; family Cercopithecidae; genus Macaca; species Macaca fascicularis. Next base: position 142,722,793 of record NC_088378.1, read on the forward strand.
TACATTTTTAGGCTTATTTTGTCAATTTTCTATAAAACGCCTGCTGGGATTTTGATAGCAATTGTGTTGAACCTATAGATCTATTAGGGGAGAATTGCCATCTTAACAATATTATGAAGCATTCCAACTCACATCGCTCCGTTTATTTAGACCTTTAATTTCTCTTAGTAATGTTTTTCATTTTCAGTGAACAAACACTGCTCTCTTCCTAAATGTATTCCTGTTTCACCCTTTTTGTAACTACTGTGATAGGAAAGTTGAGATTTTCATTGCTTGTATAGATAAATAGATTCATAATTAATTTTTATATTGATTTTATATCCTATGGGCCCTTCTGGATTCATTTCTTAGTGCTAGCAGGCTTTTATCTGCTTGTGAATTCTACAGACAAGGTCAGGTTATCTGTGAATAGAGTTTTATGTTTTCCTTTTTATCTGGATGCCTTTAGTTTTTAATTTTCTGCCTTAGTGCACTGGCTACTATCTCTAGTACAATGTTAAATGGAAGTGGAAGTACAATGTTAAGTGGAAGACTGGACATCCTTGCACTGATCCCTATCTTAGGAGAAAAGCATTCAGTCTTTCTTCATTAAGCATGATTTTAGCTGTGAGTTTTTTATAGATGCCCTTTATCAGAGTGAGGAAGGTCCCCTCCATTCCTGTTTTGTTGAAACTTACGAACATTAGCGGTGTTAACATACCTGTCAACTGTTCCTTCTGCATCTTTTGGGATAATTATGTCTTTTACTTCAATAATACAGTGCTTTCCATTCATTGATTTCAAATATTAATCCAACCTTATTTTCCTGGGATGAATCTCATTGGTCATGGAGTATAATCCTTTTTTATGTGGCATTTTATTGTCTGCCAATGTTTGTTGAGGACATTGTCATTTGTCTTTATTGCTGATACTGGTCTCTGGTATTCTTTTCCTGTGAGTCTTGGTCTGACTTTGATATGAGGGTAATGCCAGTTCTGTAAATGAGCTGGAAAATCTTCCCTCCTCTCTTCTTGTCTGACAGAGCTTTTGAAATATTTGATAGAATTCACCAGTGAAGATATTTGGGTTTTGGCATTTCCTTGTGAGAAGGCTTTTAAATTACTGACTTAGTGTACAGTTCTATTCAGATTTTCTCTTTACTTTTGATGCAGTTTTGGCAATTTCTTTTTATTTTATTTTTTATTTTATTTTATTTTTTTTGGGACGGGGTCTCACTCTGTCGCCCAGGCTGGAGTGCAGTGGCACGATCTCGGCTCACTGCAAGCTCTGCCTCCTGGGCTCAGCCATTCTCCTGCCTCAGCCTCCCGAGTAGCTGGGGCTACAGGCACCCGCCACCAGGCCCAGCTAATTTTTTTTGTATTTTTAGCAGAGACAGGGGTTTCACCGTGTTAGCCAGGATGGTCTCGATCTTCTGACCTCGTGATCCACCTGCCTCGGCCTCCCAGAGTGCTGGGATTACAGGCGTGAGCCACTGCACTCAGCCAGTTTTGGCAATTTCTATCTTTGTATGAATCTGTCCATTCTATCTAAATGGTCTAACTCGTTGGCTCCAGATTTTTCAGACTATTCACTTATAATGCTTTTTAACTTCCTAAGGGTCATTAGTGATAATCTCTCTTTTGTTCACAATTTTGGTAATTTATCTCATTTCTCATAATCTCTATTTTGACTGTTGGTCAAGAAAACAGACAGAGGCAGCAGATGGCTCTGTGACAGATTCTCTAGTGGGAAGGCTTTGATCTTGTACAGCTGGCAAGCCAGACTGGTGCCAGCAACCCCAAAGGAACTGCCAATGGATCTTGACAGGAAAGTCACCGACTCTGGATTGGGCAATGCTCAATCTGGGGTAGATGTCAATGCTTCAAGGGCTATAAAAGAACAAGAAAAGAAGAGATTGCACCAATTTGGACTGCCATGTTACATTTCTTTACACAAAAAAACACACTTACAGCCTCAAACAGACAACAATGCACAGGGAGATATCCTCCTAAGGAGAAAACTTTGATAGAAAATTGAAATGGTCAATTGAAACATTGATTGTCTAAAAACTGCCAATATAATTTTTGAGCAATATAAACATGAAGGACTGGCTTTTATATCTCCATGAATGTGCTCACTGTCAACATGGGTGGGGCTGCAAGTGTGATTCCACTAGGTAGCTTCCTCTCTTTTTCCTGATGGATCAGGACAATGCTGTTATGACTATACATGCAATTCTTCGTAAGGGGAGAGGATGCTGGAGTAATGACTACACTTCACCTCAAATTTCTTTTTTCATATGTGCTGCCGTGGTACTAGGAATAGGGATGTAAATAAAAGTGCCAGAAACAGGAATTATCCCTAAGCCAAAAACCATAACTATATTTTTACACCTGTATGTAAGAATCCCCAAGCAACTCAAGGATTGTGCTATGCCTTCATTTCATCTGGCAAAGTCAGGATTAACAGTAAGTAGAGCTATGTAGCCTGGTGGTCCAATAGCACCAACTAGTTCCTTCGCTATGTAACCTACCCTCTATGATCAAGAGTAGACTAAGGGAAGACATGCTAGAATACTATTGCTGCCTGCAGTCTAGACCAGCACAGCAGACAAACCTAATGTCACTTCCAAAACTGGAAAAGACTGATATAAAGGGACAGAAAGAGGAATAGTGGCTGAGGGTAAGTGAATAAATCAAAGGGTTATGTAATGAGAAAAATTCAATATTAGCTTAACTCCTCAAAAGTAGTGTAAGCAAGAGAAGATATTGTCTCTTAGGTCAATTATACTGGATGCCTAAAAGGGTGAAGCCATATGTCCCTGAGACCATTCTTGTTTTTGGAACCCGGTAAGATTGAGTGGTGTCTGCAAAGCTGAATGACTTCATTCTGGGAGACATATTCATCCAAGAGGATGATAAACTGGCCTAATTTTAAATGACTGAATGAGACTCTGATAATATGGCAATACCTCTTTACTGTTATAATCCTTTTCCTATAAAAGATATGTGGTCAAAGAAAAACATGTAGTCTTAGTCCCTGGTTTCTCCTAAAACCCTTAGACTCTTGAGTGATAAGAGTGTCTTTAGAATACTGATGACAGGACTCTTGGCTGAGCAGATCCTAGTTATCTTGAGAATGGGGGCTGGCTGCCAGAGACACATACCTGTGGTGAGAACGTTGTCTTATTCCATATTGTGTTGCTGTAAAGAAATGTCTGAGACTGACTAATTTATATAAACAAGATTCATGTGGCTCAGGATTCTGATGGCTGGAAATGTTTGAGCATTTAGTGAGGGCCTCAGGCTGCTGCTTCCACTCATGGCAGAATGCAAAGGGGAGCTAGTATGTGCAGAGATCACATGGTAACAGAGGAACAGAGAGAGTAGCAATTTGCCAGGCTCTTTTTAACAACTAGCTCTCTTGGAAAATAATAGAGCAACAATTCATTCACTCCAAGAGAGGGCAGTATTCTCTCTATTCATAAAAGATTGGTCCCCATAATCCAAACAGCACCCATTGGGCCCCACATCCCACAGTGGGCATCAGATTTTAACATGAGGTATCAAGGGATAAATACTTATATCATTGCACCCTGTCGCTAGCCAGCCAAAGCTCATGTTCTTCTCACATTGCAAAACACAATAATCTCCCAATTGTCCCAAATTATTTTAGGTTGTTCCAGCATCAACTCAAAATTCCAGAGTCTCATCTGAGACTCAAGGTAAGTTCTCACAGCTATAAGCTTTGAACCAGTAACATTTTAAAAAATATGTTATTTACCTCTAAAGTATTAATGCAACAGTGGAAGAGACATTTCTTATACATTTCCATTCCAAAAGGAATAAATGGGTCAAAAGAAATGAATGCAGTGTCCTCACAGGCTGAATCTCATTATAGCAGAGATTAAAACTTAAAGCTCTAAAATAATCTCCTTTAACTCTATATTTTGAATCCTGAGCACATTGGCTGGTGCAAGTTCTGGGCTCATAATGCCATTTGTAGCCCCACATTTATGGCTTTGCTGAACATAACCCATATCGCTGCTCTCATGGGTGAAAATTGAATGCCTATGGCTTTTCCAGGCTGAGGTTGCACATTGCCAGTGGCTCTGCAATGTAGTAGTCCTGGCAGGGGTCCTGCTCCTGCAGCTGCACTAGGAATTGTCCTGGGTATTAAATTTTCCCTTTAAATATCAGTTCCAGTTTCGGGTCATTTCTTTGCTCACACATATGTGCATAGGCTATTACAAGCAGCCAGGCCAAATCTTGAATGTTATGCTACTTAGAAATTTCTTCCATCAGATACCCTTAATCATCATTCTCAGGTTCAATGTTCCACAGATCCCTAGGGAGGGGGCACAATACCTCCAAGTCCTTTGCCAATGCATAACAAAAGTGACCTTTCCTGTAGGTCCCAATAAGTTCCTCATCTCCATCTGAGACCTCATCAGCCTGGCCTCTATTGTCCATATCACTGTCAGCATTTTGGTCACAACTTAACAAATCTCTAGGGAGTTCCAAATTTTCCCTCATTTTCTTGTCTTCTGAACTCTTCAAAGTCTTCCCACCTCTGTCTGTTACCCAGTTTGAAAGCCATTTCCACATTTTCAGCTACCTTTATAGCAATATCCAACTCCTGGTGCCAATTTTCTGAATTAGTTGCTTCTCACACTGTTATAAAGAAATACCTGAGGAAGGAGGTTCCAAGATGGTCAAATAGGAACAGTGCCAGTCAACAGCTCCCAGTGTGAGTGACGCAGAAGACAGGTGATTTCTGTGTTTCCAACTGAGGAACCACGTTCATCTCACTGGTGCTTGTTGGACAGTGGGTGCAGGCTACGGAGCATGGTGGGACATTGCCTCACCCGGGAAGTGCAAGGGGTCAGGGAATTCCCTTTCCTAGCCAAGGGAATCCATGACAGATGGTACCTGGAAAATTGGGACACTCCCACCCTAATTCTGTGCTTTTCCAATGGTCTTAGCAAACAACACACCAGGAGATTATATCCCACACCTGGCTCAGAGGGTCCCACGCCCACGGAGCCTCACTGCTAGCACAGCAGTCTGAGATCAAACTGCAAGGCAGCAGTGAGGCTGGGGGAGGGGCGTCTGCCATTGCTGAAGCTTGAGTAGGTAAACAAAGTAGCTGGGAAGCTCGAATTGGGTGGAGCCCACCGCAGCTCAAGGAGGTCTGGCTGCCTCTGTAGACTCCATCTCTAGGAGTCTACATAGCTGAGCAAAAGGCAGCAGAAACTTCTGCAGACTTAAATGTCCCTGTCTGACAGTTTTGAAGAGAGTAGTGGTTCTCCCAACATGGACTTTGAGATCTGAGAACGAACAGACTGCTTCCTCAAGTGGGTCCCTGACCCCCGAGTAGCCTAACTGGGAGACATCTCCCAGTAGAGGCCGACTGATACCTCATACAGCCATGTGCCCCTCTGAGACAAAGCTTCCAGAGGAAGGATCAGGGAGCAACATTTGCTGTTCTGCAATATTTGCTGTTCTGCAGCCTCTGCTGGTGATACACAGGCAAATAGGGTCTGGAGTGAACCTCCGGCAAACTCCAATAGACCTGCAGCTGAGGGTCCTGACTGTTACAATGAAAACTAACAAACAGAAAGGACATTCACACCAAAACCCCATCTGTAGGTCACCATCATGAAAGACCAAAGGTAGATAAAACCACAAAGATGGGGAGAAACCACAGCAGAAAAGCTGAAAATTGTAAAAATCAGAGCGCCTCTTCTCCTCCAAAGGAACATACTCCTTGCCAGCAATGGAACAGAGCTGGATGGAGAATGACTTCTACGAGTTGAGAGAAGAAGGCTTCAGATGATCAGTAATAACAATCTTCTTCGAGCTAAAGGAGGATGTTCGAACCAATCACAAAGAAACTAAAAACCTTGAAAAAAGATTAGAAGAATGGATAACTAGAATGAACAGTGTACAGAAGACCTTAAATGACCTGATGGAGCTGAAAACCATGGCACAAGAACTACATAACACATGCACAAGCTTCAGTAGCCAATTTGATCAAGTGGAAGAAAGGGATCAGTGATTCAAGATCAAATGAAGGAAATGAAGTGAGAAGTTTAGAGAAAAAAGAGTAAAAAGAAATGAAGAAAGCCTCCAAGAAATATGGGACTATGTGAAAAGACCAAATATATGTCTGATTGGTGTACCTGAAAGTGATGGGGAGAATGGAACCAAGTTGGAAAACACTCTTCAGGATATTATCCAGGAGAACTTCCCCAACCTAGCAAGACAGGCCAACACTCAAATTCAGGAAATACAGAGAACACCACAAAGATACTCCATGAGAGTGTAAGTTATGAGTATATACTCTCATATATAATTGTCACAACAACTTAACAAATCTCTAAATCATAACCATAATCATACAAGTGTCATAAAAGACACATAATTGTCAGATTCACCAAAGTTGAAATGAAGGAAAAAATGTTAAGGGCAGCCAGAGAGAAAAGTCGGGTTACCCACAAAGGGAAGCCCATCAGACTAACAGCAGATCTCTTGGCAGAAACTCTACAAGCCAGAAGAGAGTGGGGGCCGACATTCAACATTCTTAAAGAAAAGATTTTTCAACCCAGAATTTCATATCCAGTCAAACTAAGCTTCATAAGTGAAGGATAAATAAAATCCTTTACCAACAAGCAAATGCTGAGAGATTTTGTTGCCACCAGACCTGCCTTACAAGAGCTCCTGAAGGAAGCACTAAACATGGAAAGGAACAACTGGTACCAGCTAATGCAAAAACATGCCAAATTGTAAAGACCATTGATGCTAGGAAGAAACTGCATCAACTAATGAGCAAAATACCCAGCTAACATCATAATAACAGGATCAAATTCACACATAGAAATATTAACCTTAAATGTAAATGGACTAAATGCTCTAGTTAAAAGACACAGGCTGGCAAATTTGATAGTCAAGACCCATCAGTGTGCTGTATTCAGGAGACCCATCTCACATGCAGAGATACACACAGGCTCAAAATAAAGGGATGGAGGAAGATCTACCAAGCAAATGGAAAACAAAAAAAAAGCAGGGGTTGCCATCCTAGTCTCTGATGAAACAGACTTTAAACCAACAAAGATAAAAAGAGACAAGGCCATTACATAATGATAAAGGGATCAATTCAACGAGAAGAGCTAACTATCCTAAATATATATGCACCCAATACAGGAGCACCCAGATTCATAAAGCAAACTCTTAGAGACCTACAAAGAGACGTAGACTCCCACACAATAATAATGGGAGACTTTAACACCCCACTGTCAATATCAGACAGATCAAAGAGACAGAAAGTTAACAAGGATATCCAGGAATTGAACTCAGCTCTGCACCAAGTGGACCTAATAGACATCTACAGAACTCTCCACCCCAAATCAACAGAATATACATTCTTCTCAGCACCACATCGCACTTATTCCAAAATTGTCCACATAGTTGGAAGTAAAGCACTCCTCAGCAAATGTAAAAGAATAGAAATTATAGCAAACTGTCTCTCAGGCCATAGTGCAATCAAACTGGAACTCAGGATTAAGAAACTCAGTCAAGCCGGGCGCGGTGGCTCACGCCTGTAATCCCAGCACTTTGGGAGGCCGAGGCGGGCGGATCACAAGGTCAGGAGATCGAGACCACGGTGAAACCCCGTCTCTACTAAAAATACAAAAAAAAAATTAGCCGGGCGCAGTGGCGGGCGCCTGTAGTCCCAGCTACTCAGGAGGCTGAGGCAGGAGGATGGCGTAAACCCAGGAGGCGGAGCTTGCAGTGAGCCGAGATCGCGCCACTGCACTCCAGCCTGGGCGACAGAGCGAGACTCTGTCTCAAAAAAAAAAAAAAAAAAAAGAAACTCAGTCAAAACAGCCCAACGACACGGAAACTGAACAACCTGCTCCTGAATGACTACTGGGTACATAATGAAAAGAAGGCAGAAATAAGGATGTTATTTGAAACCAATGAGAACAGACACAACATACCAGAATCTCTGGAACACACATAAAGCAGTGTGTAGAGGGAAATTTACAGCACCAAATGCCCACAAAAGAAAGCAGGAAAGATCTAAAATTGACACTCTAACATCACAATTAAAAGAACTAGAGAAGCAAGAGCAAACACATTTAAAAGCTAGCAGAAGACAAGAAATAACTAAGATCAGAGCAGAACTGAAGGAGATAGAGACACAAAAAACCATTCAAAAAATCAATAATTCCAGGAGTTAGTGTTTTGAAAAGATCAACAAAAATGATAGACTGCTAGCAAGACTAATAAAGAAGAAAAGAGAGAAGATTCAAATAGATGCATATATAATGCATATAAATGATAAAGGGGATATCACTGCTGATCTCACAGAAATAAAAACTACCATCAGAGAATACTACAAACACCTCTATGCAAATAAAGTAGAAAATCTAGAAGAAATGGATAAATCCCTGGAGACATACACCCTCCCAAGACTAAACCAGGAAGAAGTTGAATCCCTGAATAGATCAATAACAAGCTCTGAAATTGAGGCAATAATTAATAGCCTACCAACCAAAAAAAGTTCCAGATCAGATGGATTCATAGCCGAATTCTACCAGAGGTACAAAGAGGAGCTGGTACCATTCCTCCTGTAACTATTCCCATCAATAGAAAAAGAGGTAATCCTCCCTAACTCATTTTATGAGGCCAGCATCACCCTGATACCAAGGCCTGGCAGAGACACAACAAGAAAAGAGAATTTTAGACCAATATCCCTGATCAAGAGGAACATCAACGCAAAAATCCTCAATAAAATACTGGCAAACCGAATCCAGTAGCACATCAAAAAGATTATCCACCACCATCAAGTTGACTTCATCCCTGGGATGCAAGGCTGGTTCAACATATGCAAATCAATAAATGTAATCCGTCATATAAACACAACAAAAGACAGAAACCACACGATTAACTTAATAGATGCAGAAACGACCTTTGACAAAATAATAAGAGCTATTTATGACAAACCCACAGCCAATATCATACTGAATGGGCAAAAACTGGAAGCATTCCCTTTGAAAACTGGCACAAGACAGGGATGCCCTCTCTCACCACTCCTATTCAATATAGTGTTGGAAGTTCTGGCTAGGGCAATCGGGCAGGAGAAAGAAATAAAGGGCATTCAGTTAGGAAAAGAAGAAGTCAAATTGTCCCTGTTTGCAGATGACATGCTTGTATACTTAGAAAACCCCATCGTCTCAGTCCAAAATCTCCTTAAGCTGATAAGCAACTTCAGCAAAGTCTCAGGATACATAATCAATGTGCAAAAGTCACAAGCATTCCTATACACCAATAACAGACAGACAGCCAACTCATGAGTGAACTCCCATTGACAATTGCTTCAAAGAGAGTATAATACCTAGGAATCCAACTTACAAGGGATGTGAAGGACTTCTTCAAGGAGAACTACAAACCACTGCTCAATGAAATAAAAGAGGACACAAACAAATCGAAGAACATTCCATGCTCATGGATAGGAAGAACCAGTATCGTGAAAATGGCCATACTGCCCAAGGTAATTTGTAGATTCTATGCCATCCCCATCAAGCTACCAATGACTTTCTTCACAGAATTGGAAAAAACTACTTTAAAGTCCATATGCAACCAAAAAAGAGCCCACATTGCCAAGAGAATCCTAAGCCAAAAGAACAAAGCTGGAGGCATCATGCCACCTGACTTCAAACTATACTACAAGGCTACAGTAACCAAAACAGCATGGTACTGGTACCAAAACAGAGATATAGACCAATGGAACAGAACAGAGCCCTCAGAAATAATACCACACATCTACAGCCATCTGATCTCTGACAAACCTGACAAAAACAAGAAACAGGGAAAGGATTCCCTATTGAATAAATGGTACTGGGAAAACTGGCTAGCCACATGTAGAATGCTGAAACTGGATCCCTTCCTTATACCTTATACAAAAACTAATTCAAAATGGATTAAAGACTTAAATGTTAGACCTAAAACCATAAAAACCCTAGAAGAAAATCTAGGCAATACCATTCAGGACGTGGGCATGGGCAAGGCCTTCATGACTAAAGCACCAAAAGCAATGGCAACAAAAGCCAAAATTGACAAATGGGATCTAACTAAATTAAAGAGCTTCTGCACAGCAAAAGAAACTACCATCAGAGTGAACAGGCAACCTACAGAATGGGAGAAAATGTTTACAATCTATCCATCTGACAAAGGGCTAATATCCAGAATTTACAAAGAACTTAAACAAATTTACAAGAAAAAATCTAACAACCCCATCAAAAAGTGGGCAAAGGATATTAACAGATACTTCTCAAAAGAAGACATTCATGCAGCCAACAGACACATGAAAAAATGCTCATCATCACTAGCCATCAGAGAAAAAACTTAGGAAACAACAGGTGCTGGAGAGGATGTGGAGAAATAGCAACACTTTTACACTGTTGGTGGAAGTGTAAACTAGTTCAACCATTGTGGAAAACAGTGTGGCAATTCCTCAAGGATCTAGAACTAGAAATACCATTTGACCCAGCCATCCCATTACTGGGTGTATACTCAAAGAATTATGAATCTTGGTGCTATAAAGACACATGCACATGTATGTCTATTGAGGCACTATTCACAATAGCAGAGACTTGGAACCAACCCAAATGTTCATCAATGATAGACTAGATTAAGAAAATGTGGCATGTATACACCATGCAATAATATGCAGCCATAAAAAAGTATGAGTTCCTGTCCTTTGTAGGGATGTGGATGAAGCTGGAAACCATCATTCTGAGCAAACTATCTCAAGGACAGAAAACCAAACACCCAATGTTCTCACTCATAGGTGGGAATTGAACAATGAGAACACTTGGACACAGGGTGGGGAACATCACACACTGAGGCCTGTCATGGGGTTGGGGGAGCAGGGAGGGATAGCATGAGGATATATACCTAATGTAAATGATGAGTTACCGGGTGCAGCACACCAACATGGCACATGTATACATATGTAATGAACCTGCACACTGTGCACACTTAAAGTATAATGATAATAAAAAAAGAAATACCTGAGAGTTCATAATTTATGAAGAGGTTTAAATTGGCTCATGGTTCTGCAGGCTATACAGGAGTATGATTCTGGCATGTGTTCGACTTTCGAGAGGGCCTCAGAAAACTTTTAATCATGCTGAAAGGTTAAGGGGAAGCAGGCATGACTGATATGCCTGGAGCAGGAGGGAGAGAGAGCAGGGAGGTGCCACACACTTTCAAACACCAGATCGTGTGAGAACTATCACAAGAACAGCATCAAAGAGATGGCTCTAAAGCATTCATGGAGGATCCATCCCCCTGAGTCAATCACATCCCATCAGGCACCACCTCCAACATTAGGCATTACAAGTGGACATGGGATCTGGGTAGGGACATAGATCCAAATGATATCAGGGGTCATGGTGGACATGAGGGTTGGCTGGTATCCCCACTTCTCATCTGTTACCAGGGACATAGTCACATTCAGACTGCTTGGCAGAAAAAGAAGTCAGAGGCCCTTGAAGTCTCAAAGAGGAGCCATGAACAAATCTTGCATCTTAGTCGCTCACAAGGCAGTCTTAGAAAAAAAATAATCGTGAACAAATTCAAGTCAGCCATGGTAGGTGGTGACACTGAACAGCCCACCACACATTGACAAATCCCAAATCAAAGAATCTCCAGAGCCTAGTTGTGTCCCATCTGCCCCAACTCCTCCTTCACTTCAGGTCCTCTAATGTGTCACTTTTACAAGCCTTGAGGGACACATCAGAGCCCTGGGTACTGTTCCTGTTCAGGGTGGAACAAAAAATCTGTTCAGAGCTCACAGGTGATGTGATTAAAGGAGGAATTGTGGGGTGGTGAGCTCCCTCATGGGCTCCTGTCTACACTATCCCAAGGATCTCAGGGATCACTCTCCCACCCCTACCACACTTACATGAAGCCTGACTATGGCTGCCTCCTTTTCCATCTGTGGAAAGAAAACAAACTGTGAGAGGCCAGGGAGGAGGCAGGGCCATGAGATCCCAGAGGAGTTTCCAGAACTGTGACTGCAGACCCAGGTCAGGATCAGGAAACCTGAGGGAAGAGGATATGTTGAAGCTGGACCAATTGTCCTACTAGGTCTGTCCTCAGCAGGGACCTTCCCCTGACCTGTGACTGCTGGGAGTCAGGTTCCCATGTCCACAATCAAGGTGATACAGTTGTCCAATTTCACAGGTGCTTTACAAAAGAGTAAGAGTTGACAGGGCGTCTGAACAGGGTAAATGTGCATGGAGATGGTGCCTTACAACTAGGCAGGAAATGAACCAACGTCCATCTGGGGCTTGAAATCCACCAATGGAAGAAGAAAACTCAGAGTTCACCTATTTCCTACCTGGGCTCTTATTCTTCCACATCACAGCAGCGACCACAGCTCCCGGGACCACAGCACCAAGAACATCCAGGACAGTAACAATGCCCACAATGGGGAATGTGGGCTGGGAAGATGGCCCTAAGAAAGGAGGGGACCGTGAGGGGCCCTGACCCCCAGGCCTCAGCCCTGACCCGGCTGAAGGGCTCCAGAAGGGCTCCTGCTTTCCCTGAGAAGGGACATGACCCCCTCATTCATCTCCTTAGCCCATCTCAGTGTGAGGGGCTCTGGCAGCTCCTCGTGCTGCACATGGCATGTGTATCTCTGCTCCTCTCCAGAAGACACCACCACAGCTGCCCACTTCTGGAAGGTTCTATACCCTGTAGATCTGGTCCCCACAAGCTCTGCATCCTGAATTTGGTCCTTCCGATCCTGCTGCTGGGTCAGTGTGATCTCCACAGGGTAGAAGCCCAGGGCCCAGCACCTCAAGGTGGCCTCATGGTCTGAGACGGGGTGGTGGGTCACATGTGTCTCTGGGGGATCCTAGTCAAGAGTCAGAAAATTCAGGCACTTTGCATTCCTCATGGGACACTCCAGCAGCATACATGTGCCCATCCTGAGAATGGACAGGACACCAGGGGTGGGGAAGGGAGCACAGAACCCAGACACCATCCTGGACACAATCTCCTATTCCTTAGAAAGTTCTAGTGTCTGAGGCAGGAACAGAGATTTCTGGTCTTTACTTGAGTGGAAGCTGAGGGACTCAGAAGAGCTGGAATCAGACCAACAGATACACATTGACTGTGAGGCAGATAACAAAGGCTGAGAGGAAAATGCCTGGTGCTCAAGGCTGCTGCGGAGTCAAAGGGGACAGCTGATCAGTATTCCAGGGATTGTCTTCCCTCCTTTCCCTCAGAGACTTCATCCTTTAATTGTCCCAGAGCGCAGGGCGAGTCCGCAGTCACTCTCTGGTGTAGGATATGAAACCCAGAAGGACTCTTCTTCCTCAGGACAAGAGGGAGAGGGATGTTTTAGCGTTGGTCCCATTTTCCTCTCCTTTTGGAAGATGGGTCGGGGGGATCTGCAGGAGATCTGGGAGGCGCCCCTTGGCCCCTGGTACCGGCGCACTGCAGTGTCTCCTTCCCATTCTTAAGGCCTTGCTGAGCCGCTCCGGCCACCTTCCCTGCAGGTGGATTTTGACCAGCTCTGCATGGTCAAATGAGCATGGTCATTTCATACACCAGGATATCTGAGCCGCCTTGTCCGCTGCGGTCCAAGAGCGCATCTCCTGGTTTAGGACGAGGTAACTGGCGCCGTCGTAGGTTATGTTCATACCCGCACAAGAGGCTCCAGTCCGGGTCCAGGTCGCAGTTGTGTATACAATGGAGGGTGTGAAACCCTTTTCCCGTGGTCGCTGACAGTCCAGGCCGCTGAGCCCCTCCTCTAAGCCAACTAATCCCTGGGGATTTGGGCCTGAACAGAAAATGGAATCTGGTGTAGGCGCCTGGGGCTCTTGTCCGGTCAAGGGTCTCCTCGAGTCCGCAGCCTCCGGGTGGGTCTCCGATTGTGCTACTGTGGGTAGCACAATCTTGGTAACCCCTGAATGATCACGAATCTAATTTGTAAAAGAGGTGATTTGGGGGCCCTTTACATATAAATGTGTCTATATGCATTGCAATTAGACTCACAAAGCTAAGTTTTACTCTCCCAGACTATGTATCTGTGACTCTGGTGTGCTGTATTTTTAAATTATCTTTATTTCATAGTCTTGAGTTTGTGTGTGTGAGTCCAGGACATCTCAATACAAAGGACGTGTTACCGTATATTGCAATCAGGAGCCTGGACAGAATTTAATCACCTCCGAATTGCAAGTGCCCAATGCAGCCAAAGTGCCCTTCACCAGTGCTCATGAACTGCCTTGTTTGTTTGTTTGTTTATTTATTTATTTCTAGGCAGGGTGTCACTCTGTCACCCTGGCTGGAGTACAGTGGCACACTCATGACTCACTGAAGACTTGACCCCCTGGGATCATGCTACCAATGCTCCTCCCTCAGCCTCCCAAGTAGCTGGCACCACAGGCTTGTGCCACCACTCCTGGCTAATTTTTCTAAGAGAAATATTTGTAGGGATGAGGTCTCCCTATGTTGCTATGGCTGGTCTTGAACTCCTGGGCTCAAGCAATCCTCAGCCTGCCACAATGCTGGAATTACAGGCATGAGCCACCGTGGCCGACCCATGCACCTGCCTATTTTTATGAATTATTCACATCTAAGCTATGTGCATATTTTATTGGGACACTTAGTATTCTTTTTTAACCTATTTAACTTAGGGAGGCAATTAGTTTTTAGACAGCTGCATAGAATGTATTAAAGACCAAGCTGTAAGTAACACTGTGCCAGGCTCTCTGGGTAAATACGTTAAAAATCTATAAAACACTGTATTTAAGTCTGAGAATTCCATCGCTTTCGAATTCTTTCTCTCTGTTCCTTTACCTCACCTCCTGCTTCTCCAGCCCTTCTCTCTGTCCCTGTCATCACTCAGGTCCTCCTCTCCCCTTAGTCTCTACTACCCTGTCACTACTGAATTGTGGCCCTAGCTCTGTCCCCTCTCCTGCTGCCCATGGCTGTTTCCCCCACAATAGTCAGCAATCCTGCTAATGTGAGTCAGATTGTGTCATTTCTTCACTTAAAACCCTCCAATGGCTCCATCTCACTCTCAAGAAGCCTCTAGAATGGAAGGCACAAGCACAGGGACTTTGGGTTGTTTTGATCAAAGTTGTGTCTGCAGCATATAAAAGCATATCTGGCACATAGTAGGCACTAAGTGAATTGTCTTGAATGAATGAATGAAATACAATTGTGTTGAAAATTGCATCACACAAAAATCACAAAATGAAAAATGCAAAGCAAGTTAGGAAACGTTTGGTTTTATGCAACTACTGTGCATATCAGTTCATAAACTCATTCCAGTGGAGAACATGTCATATGTTTAGCTATTGAATCTGTTTGTTAATTTTCTATTAGTACATAACCAATTACCACAAACTTAGTGGCTTAAAACAGCACCCACTTATTTGTCTACATTTCCTTCATCAGAAATCCAGGCCTAGTGTGACAGATTCTTTGTTTAGGGTTTTGTAAAGCTGTATGCTCACTTAAGATTGTGATTCTCCCCCAAGCTTATGTAAAGCTTGTTGGCAGAATTCGGTTTCTGGCAATTGTAGGACTAAGGTCCCTGTTTCCTTTGGGTTATCAGAGTAGACAGTGGGGAGAGTTTCTAATTCCTATTGGCCACCAGTGTTCTTTCCCCATGATCCCTCCATTTTCAAAGCCCACAGTGGAGGAAACCCCTCACACTGAACCCCTCTACACTGTGAGTCTCTGTTCTCAGGAAGAACCCAGTCCTTTTCAGAGCTTACCTGATTAGGACAGTCCAAGCAAGATAATCCCCATCTTCAAGTCAACTGACCGGGGACCTGAAATCTATCTGCAAAACCCCTTCACAGCAGCACCTGCATTAGTGTCAACTGAGTAACTGGGGTAACGTGAGTAACCAAGGGTGGTTATTGAGGTGTCATCATAAAATCAGCCTACCATAGCCTGGATCTTCCTTTTGTGTTTAAATAGAACATACAAATTGAAGATAAAAAAATAGATCATGGTTAATGATAATAAAATATATCTTATATAGCCATGTAAATTTTTATTAAATATTAAAAGCAAATGACATGTTTAGTATCTTATAATGAATTTAGAGCAAATGAAAAAGTTCAACGACAAGTCACCTCAAACTTAGTAGCTCAAATCAACAAATATTTGCCATCTGGCACATCTTCCAATGGTCAGGAATGCAGGAGAGGTTTCTCTGGATGCTTCTGACTCAGGGCCTCTCACAAAGTTGCAGTCCAGTTGTCATCCAGGGCTAAATTGTCTGAGGGCTCAGATGGGCCTGGGGATTCACAAGACACAAGAATCTCTCACATGGCTGTTGGAAGAGGCTTCAGCTTCTTGTTGTCTGGTCCAGGGAGGCCTCACTCCTAGTCACATGGACCTTTCCACAGGCCTGCTTTTGACACAGCAGCCAGCTTCCCCCACGGCTCATGATCCCAGAGAAAGAGAGAACCAAAGTAGAAGCTGCAGTGAATCTGGTGTTCTACACCCAGAGTCACAGATTATTATGTCAGCATTACTCTATCAGTTAGAAGTGAGTCATTAAGTCCAGGCCACACTCACAGGGAGGGAATGAAGCTGCACCTCTGGAAAGGAGGAGAATCAAGAATTTATATGCATGTTAACAGCAAAATTAACATTATTGTTTCAGGATTTTGTGAATCAAATACTTCTTGTATCTGACTAACTTTCATACTTTAAAATTGTTTTTTGTAAAGTGATGATTAAAAATTTGAGACAGAGAAAGGAGATACAACAAGATCTCAGATTTTTTGCAAATGCCTTTGATATTAATATTCTCTTTGACAAGTTGCAACAAAGTTGAGAAAATACAGTAGCTAGATCAAAGAGTCCCAAGACTTTGGTGCCATACAATAATGCCTTTACAATCATAACTACCTTTGTTTTTCCTCAGAAGTTTCTAATGCAGTTTAAGAATGCCCAAAACGCAAATTTTCTGACTCAAGTGTCTACAAAAATATTTGCTTAATCAGGGTGCTTTGCAGTTAGGAAAATGTGAGTCTCACATCTCTGTCTATACACTAGCTTAGCATCATGACAATGATTTGGTTTGATGTGGTAGGCAGAAATGGTTAACTCCAGTCTAGGAACAAGATTTTTCAGTAACTGGCTATTCAGTGGACATCCTATAATTAGTTTAACATCTTTCACTATGTTTTTTAATTAGATGTGGTAGAAGTGATTTGGACTCCCGTATGATTCTGAAAAATGCAGTTATTTTGTACTTCTAACAATGCTTTAGAAGCAGCTCTTTTGTGTTTTCTGTTCTTATTGCTATTTCCTTACCAGTTATTCCTTTGTCTTTTCATTTATTTTGTTCAACAATGCTTTTTTTTTTACGACTCTGTAAAAGTTTAATTATGTGAACAACATTTCAAATTCTCAAATTCTTTGCAAGATACAATTGCCTTGCACATCAGATTGAAGATTGTATATCAGAAAATGTAGAGAGCTGTCAATTAGCCAAGGATCAAATGCCCATTTCTAGCCAAGGCTATTTTTCATGGCATCCTGGTCCTCTCTGTCACATGACTCCTTACAATTGGCTGTGGCTTGTTTTGTTTTTGTTTTTGTTTTTGTTTTTTTGATGGAGTCTCCCTCTGTCACCCATGCTGGAGTGCAGTGGCACAATGTCAGCTCACTGCAGCCTCCACCTTCCAGGTTCAAGCGATTCTCCTGCCTCAGCCTCCTGAGTAGCTGGGATTACAGGTGTGCACCAACACGCCCAGCTAATTTTTGTATTTTTAGTAGAGACGGGGTTTCACCATGTTGGTCAGGCTGGTCTCAAACTCCTGATCTCATGATCCACCGGCCTCAACTTCTCAAAGTGCTGGGATCACAGACTTTAGCCACCGTGCCCAGCCAGCTGCGGCTTTGTTTTACCATGAGTAGTTATCGCTGAGAATCCTTGTGGTGAACTTTGGTATATTCCTTTATCTTTCATTTCCAAATAATCAATCAAGAAAGGCACACACGGTGCATTTTGAAAAATGCCACTTTAAAGATTTGTGAGCCAGGAGCAGTGGCTCATGCCTGGAATTCCAGCAATTTGGTAGGCCGAAGTGGGTGGATCACCTGAGCTCAGGAGTTTGAGACCAGCCTGGTTAACATGGTGAAACCCGTCTCTGCTAAAAATACAAAAATTAGCCAGGAGCTGTGGCGCGTGCCTGTAATCCTGGCTACTCAGGAGTCTGGGGCAGGAGAATCCTTTGAACCCAGGAGGCGGAGGTTGCTGTGAGCCAAGATCACACCACTGCACTCCAGCCTAGGCGAGAAGAGCAAGACTAAATAAATAAATAAACAAAGTTTTACGATCAAGTAACTAACCACCTGGGCATCCCCTCCTGGCATAAAAGACAGAACCAATGAAGCCACCCTAGACTGTTGTCCAATCCTATCCCCCATAAGGAACCTCTGTCTTGAGTCTTGTATTTACTATTCCTTTGCACTGTCACTAAAGATTTTTACAACAAGTATTTATATACCCAAATCACAGTTTGATCTGTTTTTTTTTTTTTAACTTCCCCATACAGAGAACTCACACTATATCTATTCTTCTGTGATGCACGTTATGTGTAGGAGAGTTATCTCTGATGCAGGATGGTGCTTTTCCTTTTAATTCTTTGTTTTATTTTATTTGTCTATTTATTTTTTTTGTGATTGAGTTTCTCTCTTGTTGCCCAGGCTGGAGTGCAGGGGCACGATCTCAGCTCACTACAACCTCTACCTCCCTGGTTCAAGCAATTCTCCTGTCTCAGCCTCCCAAGTGGTTGGGATTACAGGCACCTGCCACCACGCCCGGCTAATTTTTATATTTTTAGTAGAGACGGGGTTTCACTATGTTGGTCAGGCTGGTCTGGAACTCTTTTTTTTTTTTTTTTTTTTTTTTTTTTTTTAAATAGAGTCTTGCTTTGCTGCCCAGGCTGGAATGCAGTGGGGAGCTCTTGGCTCACTGCAAGCTCTGCCTCCCGGGTTCACGCCATTCTCCTGCCTCAGCCTCCCGAGTAGCTGGGACTACTGGCACCTGCCACCACGCCTGGCTAATTTTTTTATTTTTATTTTTATTTTTATTTTTAGTAGAGATGGGATTTCACCGTGTTAGCCAGGATGGTCTTGATCTCCTGACCTCATGAGCCACCCACCTCGGCCTCCCAAAGTGCTGGGATTACAGGCTGGTCTCGAACTCTTGATCTCAGGCAATCTGCCTGCCTTGACCTCTCAAAGTGCTAGGATTACAGAGGTGAGTCACCGTGCCCGCCTTCATTCATTTTCACTGCTAAAGTTTTACTTTTTGCGATTATATCACAATTTTGTTAATTCCCATTGATGTATATGTGATTGTTTCCAGTTTTTGTCATAAACATTGGTGTACATGTCTCCTGGACACATAGCCAAGAATATCCCCAGAGTATATGCTCAGGAGCAGATGGTGGGATTATTTGGTGCATGGATGTTAATCATACTAGATAAGGCTAATTGATTTCCCAAGTGCTTGTACCAAGAATGGGAAAGAGCTCATGTTGCTCAGGTGTTCTGAAAACATTCAGTTGAAGGTGGAGATTAAATGTTAAAAACCACTGTCTTGGCTACAGAATCACTTTAGGCATTTTTTCATATTCCATTAATAGCTTCTGTTTCTTTATTTTTATTCTATAATTTATGGCATTATACTTTTAGCCTAAGATTAAACTAATGCTTCCTTTTAGCCTAACCACATAGCATTTGTGAAAAAAATGGAGGGAGGGAGAAAGCTGTGAGGGAGAAAAGGAGGAAAGAAGGAAGGAAGAACAGAGAAAGGCAAAATAAAAAGTTTCAATAAGGAATAGCAGGAAAGGACTGGAAACGGCAAGTATGGCTAACATTATTAAAATGCAACAAATTAAAGAGATGCGGATAATATTCATAGAATAATAGAAACTTCAGAAAGCCTTAATAGTTATTAACACAAACTACCTAAAAATTTAGTGGCTTAATACAAAAAATACCTGTTAACTCAAACAGATACTACAAACACAAGCAAAATCAGTTCTATGAGGGTGGCAGAAGTTGGATAAAGAGAAGGATTTTACCAGTTGGAATAAGTAAGAGTTATTGACGTGCAGATGGAAATGATTTTTAGTCCAAGTCCTCCAAGGAGCAGATGCCAAGATGAGCTTCAAGTCTGTGGCATTTTATGAGGGAACACACCTGTAAGGGTATATGGGAAATGAGCCAGAAATCCCTGGAAAAAGCGGCAGACCAAGATGCAAGTGTGACCCCAAGTGCAGGACAGAAGGAGAGGAGGTCTGTTCAATGCATCCTAGAGCACAGACAATCTAAGGAGGGTTGAACAAGGCCATGGAGGAGTCCTCCAGCCACAGTTGGCCATCAGAGGAGTCCCGTGTCTCCCAGAAATGGCCTGCCTTAGTGCGCCTGCTGTGCCTTAGCGGTCACTGGCTGGGAACAGCCTATGGGGGAAGCAGGACTTCTGCACCAATGCTACTGAGGGTGTCAGAGCACAGGAGCACAGCCTTAGGAGATTACCCAGGAGTGTGACTCAACCTTCCTTCCTGAGGGTCTGGGCTCTTGAATAGGAAACCCTCTCAGCCTGGGTTGCTGGATGTTTCTGCTCACACTTAACAATGGGACAAGGGGAACCAGGAGGTCCCCATGTGGACCTCTGGTTTCCACACACTTCTGCTGCCCTCATTGTGTGATAGCAGCCCTGCCTCCTCCTCTTTTTACCTGCCTGTTTCTGGGAACATTCTATTCAAACTTCCCTGGGGGCACCCATAGTGTGTAGTTCCATGGACTCCCATTTGTCTCCTTACCAGGGTGCCCCCTTTGGGAAACCAGGACCTCCTACCCTGCAGAGTCCAGATTTTGGAGATGAGAAGTGCAAAATCACCCTGGGGGGGAATATAAGGGATGAGACATGGAGCCACACCTGTTTCGACTTTTTGGTTTTTGGACCCATGTATTCTTCCTTCTGAACACACAGAACCATAGAGACGTGTTGGATTCAATGCTTGCACCACATCCTGAAAGATGGCCCCCATTCCTCAGAGGGTTTCATCTAGGCTGGTACTGAGTTGTGCCTGTAGAGACCTGTCCATGACTCTGTGTGGCTGGCAGCCCCTGGGGAGGTGCAGGTGTTGATGGGAGGCACAGGTGTTGATATGACCAGGGGCTCCCATGGTCATGGCCCACACTTCATCCCCTTCCCTCTGAGGTGTGTCCCGTGGGCAGATAATGTACTGAAATTCTGAGCCAGTGGATCAGGAATGCAGATAGTGATGCTGGCTGAGGGTGTGAAGGCAGAGAGGAAAACCACACCACATCGAATAGGTGCCTATCCCTGTGAGGATGAACCCCTGGCCCTTCCAAGATGGATGGGGCTCAAGCTCTTCAACCTGTCACTTAGGGGCTAGTCAGTTACCTGAAGAAACAGTGCCCTATGGGGCCCATCATTGGTCTGTAATGCTCATAAGCAGAGTATTCAGAGGAAGCAGCAGCTGGACAGTCCTTCGTAAGGGGGAGTCAGTGCTGCTGGACCACTTGTATCCTCATTCTTGCCACTGTGTTTATCCACTTATCAGTGCTTCCTGTCATACCTGGGCTGATCCGTGATGCCGGCTGGCTAACTTCAATTTATCTTCAATTTGTTTGGTTATTCAGGGCCACGTCAGGACTGGGTGTTTTCTGTGGGTGTTAACATGGAATTGAGGCTCAACCCACATGGACCATTTTCATCTCATGATAGATGCCGCTGGGCCTGTCCCATCTATGCCTCTGTGGGTCACATAGAAGCCAATACACACGGTCACTTGGAATCACAAGGTTGCTTGGTGTCCCATGATCAAGCATTCTATCTTATCAGGGTCAGTAATATGCTAAAAGTTGCTTCTAACAGGGAGCATGTTTCTCTGTTGTGGATTCCATGGCCTTACTCCAGATCAGAGGCCCTCCATTCTGACTCTCCCATTGATGCTTGGTTCAGCTCCATCCTGTATCTTTCCCCACACCCCATCCTGCATCTTTCCCCACACCACCACCTCCAGCACCAGGAGTCTGAGGGATGGTGACTGACTGTACCACAGCCTGGGTCTGCTGCAGTGTTCTTTCCTGTCCAGGCCCTACTCAAAGCTGGCCTCCTCCTATATCACCCAGAGTGTGGGCCAAAGAAATATACTTAGATGTGGAATGTGGTGTTGACAGAACCCAGAGAAGCTGGGTAGTGTGCGTCCTTCCTTCTGGTGAGGATACAAGATGCAAGTTTGACTTTTACTTTGGAGGGGAGAACCTTGCATGCCCCTAACCACTGGACTTATGAAACTTCACTGCAGTGTCCACTCTTGAAGCTCTGTAAGGTTAATCTTCACCTTCCATAGTGCACATGTTTTGCCAAGGAATTCAGCGTACTTTCCTCCTCTTGCTCTTCCATCCTGATCTATGTGATATTGCCAATGAAATGAGCAGATTTAGTATTCTGTGATATGTCTGATTTGTCCAGGTCTCTTAAGGTGATATTTACAGAAGGTTGAGGAGTTGAGGTAACCCTGAGGCAAGCTATCAATCAATGTATTATAAATCCCATGTGAATGTGAATCATTCCATATCAATTTTCTACATGGAATGGGAAGGAATGTACTCACCAAATCCACAGCTGCTTGCCATGTGCCTGAGGCCTTATTAATCTCCCCAAGCAGTGATATCCAGCCAGCATGGCAGCTGCAATCAGGACTCCTACTTGGTCAAGTCTGGAGAAATTCCATTCATGCTTTATCAGGTTTCTTCAGGGACAGATTGCTGAATTATATGGAGATAATAGGCAATCCCAACCCCCCCGCACACCATCCTTCAGCTCTCTAATGGCAGTGCTACCCCTACAATACCTGCAGTACCCACCACAAGTCCCACCCTGGTGCACAATATTGCTTCTGGTTAGGCTGGGATGAGGGAAGTTTTAGAGGATTCTCTTTGGGCTTCAGCACAATGAGAACCCTTACTCTCCAGACTAGGGACACAGTGTGAGGGTGACCAAAGTTGCCAGTGTATGAAAGCCAATTATGCATATGGGGAATGGGGAGATAACCAGGACTGGGTTTATGGACCCAGTGGTCCCACTGTGGGCCATAGTGTGTCCAGGTTTATTTCCTGGCCTCCTTAAGCCCCACTGTGGATTCTGAATCTGAAGCTTGGCTGAAGTCTAGGAATTGAGACTGGGATCATGACTTTGTATTTGGTCAAACACCCTCGGCCTCCTGCTCCTCTATTCTTGCATTCTCATCATAGATATGAAGCAGTGCCCTCGCTGGCTGCCCATCTGTTCTGACCCTGGGACACCACCTTTTATTAACCTTCCCCACAACTCCTTGAGGGCCGATCCCTCTTGGCTGCTACTCTGGGTTCTCACAGTAACCGTGACCTCTATCTTTTGCAGGTCACTGCAAAGGAGGGTTCCTAAAGCATTCACTCCTGATCCTGAGGGAGGCGGGTGCACCCACTCCAGGTCTCAGGTCCGCCACAGAGAAGCAAAAACTCCTGACGTTCAAAACTGTCCTGGGCCACATTCAGCCCACGAGCTGCGGGTTGGACAAGCTTCCATCTAGAATGTATGTACCACAATGCCAGAAATTTTTTTGTTTTCACTTTAATGCTGCTTTCTAAATGCAAAAGCAGTCAAATCCCTAGCAGACAACAAATGTCAGTGGAATGAATGATCACTGTAGAGCACCTCCCTATTCTAAAGCCAATATTTTTATTAATGTAGCCTCAGGGCAAATGCTGTTTCATGGCAGCTAAAGAACAACATCATTTCACGTGGACATCGATGCCGCCAGTGCTTTTCTCACCAGGGCTGCTTGTGCATCCTCCCTTCTTCCCCCTCCTCCCACACCAACCCTCCTGCACACTGCAGCACGAAACCATATTTTTCTCTTCAGGAACAATAACCCTAGCCTTATGGGTACAATTTTCCAACCACATACGAATCTAAATTAGACTCTGCTTTATACATCCATGAGTTTGGATTGGAGCCAGCGCTAGGATTACTACAACTCAGGGCAGGAAGATGAGTGGGACAGCAGAAGAGGAGCTCCAACAGAAGGTTACCTATGATGAGAAACTAGGGGACCCATCCTCTCTGCAAATTTCAGAATCTGGTTCCTTTAAAACGATTGGAGACAAGATGGAAAATACAATCCAGGAAAGAGCCCTGGGAGGAGGGCAAGATCTGGACAGGTCTGAAAATTTATCTCTTGATAACACAAGGAGATTTGTATGCAGGGACCGCCCTAGGTGACATCCAACTCCCTGTGATCACAGATTTTGGTTGGACAAGGTTCTACTGAAGGGCCAAGGACAATGAAGGAGCAAAGATGATTCAGCCAAGCAGTGACCACATAAAGCCCATGGTGGCCGGAACACAAACTGGGCACAGCCCCATCTACTCTCCTCTCCTGCAACAAATCAGCATAAGAAACACGTGGACTCTGGAAGGTTCTCAGGTCTTCCATTTATTTTCTCTCTCAAATTTTAGGAATATTCTCCTTTAATTAACTCATCAACCTCTCATGGCAATAATTTGAAAAAGTAAATTTATACTCAGGTTCTAATTGTAATAGGGAAGGAAGAAGATACAGCTCAGTGCACCATGAAGTTGAGACAGTGATAGAGACACCCCAGCCCAACCTCCCTGGAACAGGAAAGATAAATGAGGAGGGAACACAGGTCAGCGTGGGGAAGAGGGTCATGGTGGACATGGGGATGGGGTGTTCTCCCCACCTCCTCACATTATGCCTACAGGAACACAGACACATTCAGGTGCCTTTGCAGAAAGAAAGTCAGGGTTCTTCAAGTCACAAAGAGAAGGCGTGAACAAATCTTGCCTCGCAGTCCCACACAAGGCAGCTATCTCACACTACAGAAAAAATATTCATGAAAAAATTCATATCTGTCACAGTGAGGAGTGACACTTTAAACAGCCCATCACATGCTCAATACATCCAAGTCAAAGAAACCCCACAGCACAGCTGTGTCCACTGTTCCCCCCAACACCCCACACACATCAGGCCCCCCAGGATCTCACCTTTACAAGCCGTAAGAGACACATCAGATCCCTGGGCACTGTCACTGCCTGGAGTAGAACAAAAACAGGACCTGGTCAGATCCCTCTGGAGATGTGACTAGAGGAGGAACTGTGGGCTGGGTGAGCTCCCCCATGGGCTCCCAACCACAATATCCCAAGGATCTCGGGGATCAGCTTCCTTCATACTTACTTGCAGCCTGAGAGTAGCTTCCTCCTTTTCTATCTGTGGGAAGAAAATGTCCTGTTAGATATCAGAAAGGGACCAGGGCCATAAGGTCCTAGAGGAATCTCCTAGTCTTGGACCCCAGAGAAGTTTCCAGAAATGTGTGACTGCAGCCCCAGGGTGGGATCAGGAAACATGAAGAAAGCAGGTGTGGATCCTGGACCAACTGCCCTCCTGAGGTCTGTCCTCAGCAGGGACCTTCCCTTGTGACTTGTGACTGCTGGGATCAGGTCCCATCACCACCGTAATCGAGGTGATCTATCTGTCTTCATTGTAACAGGTGCTTTACAAAAGAGTAGGTGCTGGCACACAGGGCCCAGGCTGGGTCGGCCCATGAGTGTGGATGGTGCGTCCCAGTAACCAGGCAGGGCACACTTCTGCCTGGGGCTTGAAACCCTCAGTGAGACAAGAAATCTCAGACTCCACTCCTCACTCCTTCTTTACCTGAGCTCTTCCTCCTCCACATCACAGCAGCGACCACAGCTCCAGTGACCACAGTTCCAAGGAGAACCAGGCCAGCAATGATGCCCACGATGGGGATGGTTGACTGGGAAGACGGCTCTGGGAAAAGAGGGGAAAGTGAGGGGTCCCAACCCTGCGAAAGGTCTCCAGAGAGGCTCCGGTTTTCCCTGAGACATGACACCCCCATCTCCCTCTTTACCCCATCTCAGGGTGAGGGGCTCGGGCAGACCCTCATGCTGCACATGACAGGTGTATCTCTGCTCCTTTCCAGAAGGCACCACCACAGCCGCCCACTTCTGGAAGGTTCCATCTCCTGCAGGCCTGGTCTCCACGAGCTCCGTGTCCTGAGTTTGGTCCTCCCCATCCCGCCGCCAGGTCAGTGTGATCTCCGCAGGGTAGAAGCCCAGGGCCCAGCACCTCAGGGTGGCCTCATGGTCAGAGACGGGGTGGTGGGTTACATGTGTCTTGGGGGAGTCTGATAGGAAGAGTCAGAAAATTCAGGCATTTTGCATCTGTCATGGGACACTCCACCAGCACACATGTGGCCATCTTGAGAATGAACAGGACACCTGGGGTGGGGAAGGGAGCCCAGAACCCAGACACCATCCTGGACAGAGGTACCTGGGATAATCTCCTATTCCGTGGAAAATTCTGTTCCCTGAGGAGGGAACAGTGACTTCTGGTCCTGACCTGAGTGGAGGCTGAGGGACTCAGCGGAGCTGGACTCAGACCCCCACACACATTGAGTGTGAAGCAGAGAACAGGGCCTGAGAGGAAAAGTCACGGGGCCCAAGGCTGCTGCCGGTGTCAAAGGGAACCCCTGATCAGTATTCGAGGGATCGTCTTCCCTTCATTCCCTCAGAGATTTTATCCTTAATTGTGTCAGATAGCAGGGCGGACCCTCAGAGTCACTCTCTGGTACAGGATCTGGAAACCCAGGAGGATTCCTCTCCCTCAGGACCAGAGGAAGGGCGGTATTCTAGTGTTGATCCCATTTGTCTCCCCTCCTTGTGGGAGGCCAGCCCGGGAGATCCACAGGAGATCAGGGAGGCGCCCCGTGGCCCCTGGTACCCGCGCGCTGCAGCGTCTCCTTCCCGTTCTCCAGGTGTCTGCGGAGCCACTCCAGGCACTCGCCCTCCAGGTAGGCTCTCCACTGCTCCGCCACACCCGCCGCCTCCCACTTCCGCTGGGTGTTCTGAGCCGCCATGTCCGCCGCGGTCCAGGAGCGCAGGTCCTCGTTCAGGGCGATGTAATCCCTGCCGTCGTAGGCGGACTGGTCATACCCGCGGAGGAGGCGCCCGTCCGGCCCCAGGTCGCAGCCGTACATCGTCTGGATGGTGTGAGACCCTTAATTGTGTCAGAGAGCAGGGCGGACCCTCAGAGTCACTCTCTGGTACAGGATCTGAAAACCCAGGAGGATTCCTCTCCCTCAGGAACAGAGGGAAGGCGATATTCTAGTGTTGGTCCCAGTTGTCTCCCCTCCTTGTGGGAGGCCAGCCCGGGAGATCCACAGGCCATCAGGGAGACTCAGTACAGTCCCCGGAGCCCCGCCCCGCCCCGACCAACCGGCGGGGATTTTGGCCTCAACTGAAAATGAAACCGGGCAAAGAGGCCTGGGGCTCTCCCGGGTCAAGGCTCTCGGGGTCCCGCGGCTTCGGGGTGTATCTGGGACCCGGAGACTCGGGGCGACGCGGGCCGTCCGTGGGGAATGTGGAGGGGTCGTGACCTGCGCCCCGGGCCGGGGTCACTCACCGGCCTCGCTCTGGTTGTAGTAGCGGAGCAGGGTCCGCAGGTTCTCTCGGAGAGTCTGTGTGTCGGCCTTGCAGATCCGTGTGTTCTGGTCCCAATACTCCGGCCCCTCCTGCTCCATCCACGGCGCCCGCGGCTCCTCTCTCGGACTCTCGGCGTCGCTGTCGAACCGCACGAACTGCGTGTCGTCCACGTAGCCCACGGAGATGAAGCGGGGCTGTCCGCGGCCGGGCCGGGACATGGAGGTGTAGAAATATCTCAAGGAGTGCGAGCCTGGGGGCGAGGAGAGGCTGAGACCCGCCCGACCCTCCTCCCCGCGCGGCTCCCCGGGTCCTGCGCCCCCGCCTGCGGTCCCGTCGCTGCTCCCCGCAGAGGCCGTTTCCCTCCCGACCCCGCACTCACCCGCCCAGGTCTGGGTCAGGGCCAGGGCCCCGGAGAGCACCAGGAGGAGGGTTCGGGGCGCCATGACCGCCATCCTCGGCGTCTGCGGAGACTCTGAGTCCTGGTGGGTGAGTGGGGACTTTAGAACCGGGACTGCGGCGACGCTGATTGGCGTCTCTAGAAACCCGACACCCAATGGGAGTGAGAACGGGGTCCGCGTCGTGAGTATTCCGGAAGAAGGACACGACGCAGGTTGTCAGAAGAAGAGAAACTGCGGAGATGGGGAATCCCCAACGCTGGCACTCCCCAATCCATACACCGCCTTCGGGGCCTGAGACCCTAAGAGCCACACCTGGAGCCCTGGGACTTTGCCCTGACCCCGCTCCTCCTGTGCCAAGCGCTCTGTCTCAATGTCTCTCTGAGTCTTGGCCCAGGAGCTGTCTGAGAAACCAGGGAGAACCCCTGGGCATGGGCCCCGTCCCTCTCCCTTCACTTTTCATCCCGGAATCTCCATCCCTGAACTGGACTCCCTGCCTCCCACTCCTTACCTGTCCCCCTGGACTCTTCTAGAAGAAAACTCACCCCACGGAGCTTGGTGCCAGAGAGTGAGCTTGCTCTGGGAATGAAGGTATAGAGACTTTTTTTTTTTTTTAATCTGGAAAAGTTGCGCCTGAGTGCATGAGACAGAATAGAGACCAGTTTGCTGTTTGTTTATTAAATATATTGGGTAGTAGAATCTTGGTAACCCTCGAATGATCAGGAATCTAATCGGTAAAAAATGTGACTTTGGTCCCTTGATTTATAAATGTGTCCAAAAGCGTTACAACAGGACTCACAAAGCTCCTAAATTTCACTTTTGCAAATAATGTATCTGTGACTCCCACTTGTCGTATTTTAAATGTACCATCATTCCATGGCTCTGAGTTTCTGTGTGAGTCCAGGATATTTCCTCAATACAAAGTAGCACACTGTGTTATTATATGTTGCAACCACGAGCCAGTACAGACTATTCACCTCACAGTTGTAACTGTTCAATGCAGTCACAATGCCCCTCACCAGTGCTCATGCACTGCCTGTTTTCGGGAAGTATCCACTTGTACGTGTTCTATAATTTTATAGGAACACTTAATATTTTTAAAACCCGATTAACATAAAAACAATTAGTTTTTAGGCCGACCCACATAAGGTAGTAAAGGCCAACTGCCAAGGACACCTTGCTAGGTTCTGTAGATGGATATATTAAAATCCATAAAACAATGTATTGAAACCTAAGAATTCTGCTACTTTCGAATTCTTTCCTCTGCTCCTTTTCCTCACCGCCTGCTTCTCCAGCCCTTCCCTCAGTCCCTCTCATCCTTCAGACCCTCCTCTCCCCTTAGTCCCCACCACACTATCACTCATGAATTGTGACACTAGCACTGTCCCATGACCTGCTACGTGAGTATTGTCTTCACAGTGGTCCTGCTCCTGTCAGTCAGAGTGTGTCATTTCTCCACTTAAAACACTCTGGTGTCTCCACCTCGGTCTTGTGAAACTTCTGGAGTGTCAGGCACGTGAGAATATGAAGGCATACCTGGTTCATCATGGGCACTAAATTAATTTTTGTTGACTTAGTGAATGAAATATGAGTGTATTAAATTGCATCTCAGATAATTATAAAGTGTAAAACACTGAAAAAGTTCAGAAAGATTTTATTTTATGTAACTAGTGTGCATATCAATTCATCAATTCATTCATGTACTACCACCCCTAGCGAAACAACACCCATTTATCATTAGAGTTGGTTGAATCACTGGGGGAAGGTGAATGACCAGGAGCTGGCTGTTGGGGCCATCATAGAATCAGCCTAGCAAGGTTTGGATCTTCCTTTTGTGTTTAATTGGGACACAGTTGGAAATTGAAGTTCAGGTAAAGTGATCATTGCGAACGATATTAAACGACATCGTCTTCGGCCATGGAAATTCTCCTTACCTTTGAAAACTAAGTCACGTGTTTAATGTCTTATAATTACTTTAGGCCATATGTGGTGGCTCACACCTGCTATCCTAGCACTGTGGAAGGCAGAGGAAGGCAGATTTGTTGACTCCAGAAGTTCAAGATCAGCCTGGGCAAAACCCCCATCTCTACAAAAAAATTAGAAAATTAGTCAGGCATGGTGGTTCATGCCTGTAGTCCCAGCTACTCAGGAGGCTGAGATCAGAGGGTCCCTTGAGCCCAGGAGGTCGACACTGCAGTGCATGGTGATCATGCCACCGCACTCCAGCCTGGGTTACAGAGTGAGACCTTGTCTCAAAAATAATAATGAT
The DNA here is from genome assembly GCF_037993035.2 of Macaca fascicularis. Taxonomy (NCBI): domain Eukaryota; kingdom Metazoa; phylum Chordata; class Mammalia; order Primates; family Cercopithecidae; genus Macaca; species Macaca fascicularis. The sequence continues at coordinate 142,753,042 of NC_088378.1, forward strand.
GATGATGATACATTTAGAGCAAATGCAATTTAACATGTAATAATACATCCTCTCTTGTGAAAATGTATTATTTATGATTGCATAATGAATTATGTAACACTTAGCTCAAAAAAACAAATATTCATCATCTCCCATAGTTTCCAATGGTTAAGAATCCAGGATAAGTTTCCCTGAGTGCTTCTGGCTCAGGGCCTCTCACAAGGTTGCAGTCCAGTTGTCAGTCAAGGGCTGCATCATCTGAGGACTTCACTGGGGCTGAGGATTCACAAGAAAGATGGATCAGTCACATGGCTGTTGGAAAAGGCCTAGTTCCTTGTTATCTAGTCCCAGAAGGCCTCAGTTCTCAGTCACATGGACCTTCCTGCCGGGCTGCTTATGGCGCAGCAGCTGGATTCCCCCAGAGCTCATGATCCCAGAGACAGAGAGAGAGAAGGTGGAAGCTGCAGTGAGTTTTATGTTCTACACCCAAACTCGCAAACTGTTATGTCAGCATTATTCTGTAAGTTAGAAGTTGTATTAGTCCATTCTCACACTGCTATCAAAGAAATACCTGAGACTGGGTAATTTATAAAGGAAAGAGGTTTAACTGACTCACAGCTCTGCATTGCTGAGGAGCCTGCCCCAGGAAACTTAGAGTCATGGCAGAAGTGGAAGCAAACACATCCTTCTTCACATGGTGGGTGGTAGGAGAGAGAAATGCAGAATGAAGTAGGGAAATGCCTCTTATAGAACCATCACATCTCATGAGAATTCCCTCAGTATCATGAGAACAGCATGGGGGAACTGTCCCCATGATCCAATCATCTCCCATGAGGTCCCTCCCCCAGTAGGTAGGGAGTACAATTCGAATGACAATTCAAGATGAGATTTGGGTGGGAACAGAGAACTGGGCCGTATCAGAAGTGCCTCATTAAGTCCAAGCCACACTCAAGAGAGGGAATTAAGCTGCACCTCTGGAGGGGAACAGTGTCAAAGGATTTGAATATATGTTAAAAGCAAAATTAAAACTATTGTTTCTGGTTTTTCAAAATCAAAGGCTTCTTTTATCTAATTATTTTTCATCAACTCTTTAAACTTGTCTTTTAATTTTATTTTATTTTAAGTTCCAGGGTACATGTGCAGGATGTGCAGGTTTGTTTCATAGGTCAACGTGTGCCATGGTGGTTTGCTGCACCTATCAACTCATCACCTAGGTATTAACCCTGGCATGCATTAGCTATTTTTGCTAATGATCTTCCCAACCACTGCCCTCTCCCAACAGGCCCCAGTGTGTGTTGTTCCTCTCACTGTGTCCATGTGTTCTCATTGCTCAGTTCCCAATTATAAATGAGAACATGTGGTGTTTGGTTTTCTGTTCCTGTGTGAGTTTGCTGAGGATAATGGCTTCCAGCTTCATCCATATCCCTGAAAAGGACTTGATCTCATTCCTTTTTATGGCTGCATAATATTCCATGGTGTATATGTACCATATTTTCTTTATCCAGTCCATCATTGATGGGCATTTGGGTTGATTCCATGTCTTTGCCATTGTGAATAGTGCTGCAATGAATGTAAATATGCATATATCTTTATAATAGAATGATTTATATTCCTTTAGTTATATACCCTGTATTGGGATTGCTGGGTCAAATAGTATGTCTGGTTCTATATCTTTGAGGAATTGCCACACTGTCTTCCACAATGGATTAACCGCTTTACTTTTCCTCCAACAGTGTAAAAGCATTCCTGTTTCTCCACAACCTCACCAGCATCTGTTGTTTCTTGACTTTTTAATAATTGCCATTCTGACTGGCATGAGATGGTATCTCATTTGTGGTTTTGATTTACATTTCTGTAATCATCAGTGATGTTGACCTTTTTTTCGTATTTTTCTTGGCCACATGTATGCCTTCTTTTGAGAAGTGTCTGTTCAGGTCCTTTGTCCACTTTTTAATGAAGTTGTTTTTTTCATGTAAATTTGCTTAAGTTCTTTGTAGATTCTGAAGATTAGACCTTTGTCAGATGAATAGATTGCACAAATTTTCTCCCATTCTGTATGATGTCTGTTTGCTCTGATGATAGTTTCTTTTGCTGTGCAGAAGCTCTTTTGTTTAATTAGATCCCATTTGTCAATTTTTACTTTTGTGGCAGATGCTTTTGGCGATTTCATCATAAAATCTTTGCCCATGCCTATGTCCGGAATGGTATTGCCTAGATTTTCTTCCAGGGTTTTTCTAGTTTTGGGTTTTACATTTAAGTCTTTAATCCATCTTGAGTTAACTTTTGTGTAAAATGTAAGGAGGGGGTCCAGTTTCCATTTTCAGCATATGGCTAGCCAGTTCTCCCAGCATCATTTATTAAATACGGAGTCATTTCCCCATTGCTTGTTTTTGTCAGGTTTGTTGAAGATCAAATAGTTGTAGATGTGCGGTCTCTTTTCTGAGTTCTCTATTCTGTCCCATTGGTTTATGTGCCTGTTTTTGTAGCCTTGTAATATAGTTCTAAGTGGGGTAGCCTGATGCCTCCAGCTTTTTTTTTTTTTTTTTTTTGCTTAGGATTCTCCTGGCTATCCAAGCTCTTTTTGGATCCATATGAATTTTAAAATAGATTTTTCGAATTCCATGATAAGCTTCTCTTTTTAAATTCATGATTAAAAGTTTGAGACATCACAGAGCTTTGGGTGCTGAGGGAAACACAGTTGGAGACACAGTAGGGAGATACAACAGGATCTCTGAGTTTTTCCTGCCAATACCATTGTTATTAAATAACAGTGTTCTCTTCAATGAGTTAACACAGTTGAGAACATAGAGTAACTAGATCAAATAGTTCCAAGACTTCAGTCCCTTAAAACTAATGCCTGAAAATAAGTCTTTGTTTTGTCTAAGATGTCTCAAACTTAGTTGAAATATGCCCCAAGCACCAATTTTCTTATTGAAATATCATCTTCACTAAACATTTTCCTGCACTTAATAAAAAAAACACAAAAAAACTCTGTGGAGTAGCTGTTCTTTTGTTTCTTTACTTCTCTAATAAAGTTGCATTCACTTAGAAAAAAATTGCCTAATCAAATTGCTCTCCATTTACAAAAACATGAATCTCATAGTTTATTCAGCACATCTAGCTTAACACGATGCCAATAACTTTGGTTTGATGCTGTAGCCCGAAATGGTTAGCTTGAATTGAGAAACAAGTTGTTTTTTCCCCCAAAAACTGGCTATTCGGTGGACATTCTATAATAAACTTAACATCTTTTGTTGTTTTAGTCAATGAGATGTGATAGAAGTGATTTGAACACCACTATGATTCTATATAGCACTCTATTATGTGCTTACGATTTTTTTTTTCTTTTTAGCAGTCCTATTCTGTTTTCCATTCGTATTTACTATTCCATGACTGGATATTCCTTCCTACTCTTTGTTTCATTTGTTTTGATCAATGATGTGCATTTCCAATTCTGTAAAAGTTTAATTCAGTTTTATGTGTGGTAAATTGTAACATCAAATCCTTTGCAAGACTGAATTACCTTGCACAGCAGATTGAACATTGTATCATTGAAAACCTAGAGAGATGCCAGTGAGCCAAGGATCAAATGGCCTATTTGTAGCCAAGGCCATTTTCATGGCATCCTGGTCCTCTCTGTCACGTGGCTCCTTACAGTTCTCTGTGGTTTTCTTCGAATGTAAGTAGTTCTTGTTAAGGATCCTTGTAGTGAACTTTGAAATTCTTTTCTCTTTCATTTCTATAAAAAACAGGTATATTTTAATTTGGAAAACTCTGTTTAGGAATTACAATCAAGTAACTAGCAGGGTGCCCAGCACTGGTGTAAAACACAGACCCTGCAACGCTTCCCCGGGCTGCTGCCCATTCACTTCCCCAGAAGGAGACTCCATCCGGAACCTGTGATTTTTATACCTTTGTATTTCTTTAAAGATTTGTGCAGTAAGTGTATACACACAGACACACACACACATACATACATATATATATAAGCCCAAAGCAAATATCAGTTAGTTTTGCTGGTTTTTAAGCCTCCTATACAGCAAATTCCTACTGCATTTATTCTCCCATGATGCACATTACATATAGGAGTTATCTGTGGTGTGGGAGACTGTCATTCACTCATTTTTACTGCTGAAGGTTTACATTTTATGGTTATACCACAATTTCACTACTTTCCTATTGATGTATATGTGGCTGATTCCACTATTTGCCATATACATTAATGTGCCTGTCTCCTGTGCACATAGGTAAGAAAGCCCCCCAGAGTGGATGATTAGGGATGGGTTGGTTGGATGATACGTTGTATGGACTTTAATCATACTAGATAATGATAATATGATTTCCAAAGTGACTGTGGCTACTTAAACTTTTACAATAAATGTGTAATACTTGATGATGTGTTCTGAAAACACCACGTCGAAGGAATTGAGTTAAAAGTCACTGTCTTGGCAGTAGAATTACAGCAGACATTTTCATTCAGACTCTGTTAATAACTTCCTGTTGTTTACTTGTTTCTTATATACTGTGGCATTATACTTTTGGCATATAGATTCAGAAAATGCTTACTTATAGCACAATCACACCGGGTTATTTTATATTTAGGAAAATTTCATAAGAAAAAGGAAAAAATGGAGGAAGGGAGGGAAAGAAGGAGGAATGGAAGGAAAAGTGAAAGAAGAAAAGAAGGAAGGGGAAAAGGAAGGAAAGGGGAATAAGAAGGAGGGAGGGTGAGAGGTTGAATGGAAATAGAGAAGAAAAAGAGGGAGGGAGGGACAGAAGGAAGGAGAAAGGGAAGGAACAAAGGAGAAAAGAAACTAAAAGAAAAGAATAGGTGTTGAGAAACTAGAAATCCTATGTATGGCTAATATTATCGAAAAGGGAGGAAATAAAACAGGTGTAGTTAACCTCTATAGAATAATGGACATATAAGAGGGCTTCATGAGTTATCCATTGCTGTGTAACAAACTACTCCCAAATTTAGTGACTTAAAGCCACGAACATTGACAAACTCAAAAGCATAATACAAATACCAGCAAAATGGAGCCAATGCAGGTAGAATAATTTGAATAAACAAAAGGATTTTACAAATTAGAATAAGTAAGAGGACACTGGTGTGCAGTTGAAAATGATTTTGTAGTCCAGATACTCCAAAAAGCAAGTTCCATCATGAGATTAAAGTTACAGCATTTTATAGGGGACACACCTGTCAGAAGGTATAGCGAGGGAGACAGGTTACCCTGAGAAAGGCAACAGACCAAGATGCGAGTGTAACACCCCCCTGTGATGGACAGAAGGAGAGAAGGTTTACTGGACATGTCCTAGACCACAGGCAATCTAAGGAGAGTTAAGCAAGGCCATAGAGGAGTCCTCGAGGTACAGTTGGTCATCAGAGGACTCCCCTGTCCTGCCTTAGTGTCACTGATATAACCCATCACTGGTTGGGAACAGCCCATGGGAAGCAGGGCCTCAGCACCAATGCTACTGAAGGTGTCAGAGCACAGGAGCAGGGCCTTGGGAGATTACCCAGGAGTGTGACTCAAACCTTCTGCCCAGATGGGTCTGCGCCCTTTGAAATCAAGTCGTCTCTGGCTGAATTGCTGGATGATTCTGCTCACACTTACAATGAGGCAAGGGGAAAAAGAAGGCCCCCAGGCGGATCTCTGGTTTCCACACACACTTCTGCCCTCATTGTGTGAAAGTAGCTGTGCCTTCTCTTGGGGATGAGGATCTATTACCTGGGCCTGGAGAGGATGAGAATCCTCTATTCACCAGGTGGTCTCTGGGCACACACTGTCCAAACTTCTCTGGTGACAACCATCATGTGTAGTTCAGTGGGCTGTCTTTTGTCTCCTTTTAAGGATACCCTCCTTGGAAAGCAGGACCTCGTACCCTGTTCAAAGATAAAACATGCAAAATACCCCATTGGGTGAATCTAAGGGATTGGACATGGAGCCAAACCTGCTTCCGCCTTTTTATTTCTGGACCCACATGTTCTTCCAATTGAGAACACAGCACCATGGAGACGTCTCTGATTCAAACAATGCACCATGTCTTGAACGATGGCACCCACCCCTCAGAGTGCTTCCTCCAGGCTGGCACTGAGCTGTGCCTGTAGAAGACCTGTCCAGCATTCCTTGTGGCTGGCAGCTTCTGGGTGGTGCAGATGGTGATAGGATTAGTGGAACCCACAGCTGTGGAAACTGTAAAACTTTCCATGCCAAGTGGCTCCTTCAGGCAGATAATGGGCTAGGAGCACCGTCTGGCCTGCAGACCAAGAATGTCAACAGCACCCGGAGAGTGGTGCTGGCTGAGTGTCTGAGAGCAGGACAGGAAAACACCCATGGAATAAGAGCCTATCCCTGTGAAGATGAACCTCTGGCCCTTCCAGGATGGAAGTAGCTAAATGTAGTCAACTTGTTACTTAGTGGCTAGCTAGTCACTTAAAAAATAGTGCTCCTGTAGTCCCAGCTACTCGGGAGGCTGAGGCAGGAGAATGGCGTGAACCCAGGAGGCGGAGCTTGCAGTGAGCTGAGATCCGGCCACTGCACTCCAGCCTGGGCAACAGAGTGAGACTCCGTCTCAAAAAAAAAAAAAAAAAAAAAAAAAATAGTGCTCCATGGCCGGGTGCTGTGGCTCACGCCTGTAATCCCAGCACTTTGGGAGGCCAAGATGGGCGGATCACGAGGTCAGGAGATCGAGTCCATCCTAACTAACATGGTGAAACTCCTATCTCTACTAAAAATACAAAAAAATTAGCCGGGCATGGTGGCGGGCACTGCTCTACCAGTGATATCCAGACAATATAAAAGCTGCAATGGCAGAGCGGTTTGGTCTTTCGTTGGGGTTGTGTCGGTTCTTAGCTCGGCGATTGCGGCTGTTCTTTGGGCAGCGGAAGCGGCGCGGTGGTCGGAGAAGTGGCCTGAAACTTCAGCGTTGGGTGAAAGAAAATGGCCCGAACCAAGCAGACTGCTCGTAAATCCACCGGTGGGAAAGCGCCCCGCAAACAGCTGGCCACAAAAGCCGCCAGGAAAAGCGCTCCCTCTACCGGCGGGGTGAAGAAGCCTCATCGCTACAGGCCCGGGACCGTGGCGCTTCCAGAGATTCGTCGTTATCAGAAGTCGACCGAGCTGCTCCTCCGGAAGCTGCCCTTCCAGAGGTTGGTGAGGGAGATCGCTCAGGATTTCAAAACCGACCTGAGGTTTCAGAGCGCGGCCACTGGTGTGCTGCAGGAGGCTAGCGAAGTGTACCTGGTGGGTCTGTTCGAAGATACTCATCTGTGTGCCATCCACGCTAAGAGAGTCACCATCATGCCCAAAGACATCCAGTTGGCTCGCCGGATACGGGGAGAGAGAGCTTAAGTGAAGGCAGTTTTTATGGCGTTTTGTAGTAAATTCTATAAAATACTTTGGTTTAATTTGTGACTTTTTTTTGTAAGAAATTGTTTATAATATGTTGCATTTGTACTTAAGTCATTCCATCTTTCACTCAGGATGAATGCGAAAAGTGACTGTTCACAGACCTCAGTGATGTGAGCACTGTTGCTCAGGAGTGACAAGTTGCTAATATGCAGAAGGGATGGATGATATTTCTTGCTTCTCATGATGCATGTTTCTGTATGTTAATGACTTGTTGGGTAGCTATTAAGGTACTAGAATTGATAAATGTGTACAGGGTCCTTTTGCAATAAAACTGGTTATGACTTGATCCAAGTGTTTAACAATTTGGGCTGTGAAGTCTGACCATACATCACTGTGATAGAATGTGGGCTTTTTCAAGGGTGAAGATACAAGTCTTAACCACAGTGTAACTTACAGTTTCCTTTAAAAAAAAAAAAAAAAAAGTAAACCTGGCAGCTATAGAATACACTATGTGCATTTATAATAGCTATTTTATATATTGTAGTGTCAACATTTTTAAATTAAATGTTTTACATTCAAAAAAAATAAAATAAAATAAAATAAAAGCTGCAATGATAACTCCTACTTGGTCATACCTGGAGCAATCTAGTTCATTCTTTAGGCCTCATCAGGCTTCCTCAGGTACAGGTTACTGGATTACATAGAGACAATAGCCCCAACACCACCCTGCATCCTTCAGCTCTCTAATGTTGGTGCAACCCCCCTCCAGTTCTTTCCGCGTCTTCCACAAGACCCAACCTGGGACACACTATGATTTCTGATTTGGCCAGGATGGGGGCAGTGTCAGAGGTTTCCCTTTGTCTTTCAGCACATTGAGAGCCCTCACTCCACAGACTAGGGACCCAGTGTGGGGGTGGCTCTACTTAGCAGTGCATCAGTGTCAATTATGCACTCAGGGAATTGGAAGATAACCAGGGCTGGGCCTGTGAATCCAGTGGTCCCATTGTGGGCCATAATGTGTCCAGGTTTACTCCCTTACCTCCGTAAGCCCCACTGTGATGGGAGACATGATGGTGCTGTGGGCATCTGGGCATCAGTGTCCCCTCACAAGCAGTGTCAATAATCCCCCCAGTTCTGCCTGTTTCCTTTCTCCAGTGTACAGTCTCCTGAGTAAATGACTATAGGTTCCTTTGCTGGAGGACTGAGGGAATTGTCCCGGCATATACTTCCACGAGGTTACAGGGTCTTCCTCCTAGGGATATGGACTCCACATCTGTCACTGGGATCTGAATCTGAATCTTGGCTGAGGTCTAGGCATTGAGGATGGGATCATGACTGTATTGGGTCAAAAACCTTTACCCTCTTCGTCAATTCTTGCTTATTATCATAAATATCGACCAGTGCCCTTGTTAGTTGCCTGTCCTAACCCTGGGACACCAAACTCTATTAACCTTCCCCACATTCCCTGCAGCTTGAGTCCTCTTGGCTGCTCCTCTGAGGCTGCCATAGTAACGGTGCTGTCTGGCATATTCAGATCACTGCCACAACTTGGTCTTTGTGTCTTCAGGACCACACCCTCCCCAGGGATATAAATAAATGCAACACTGGGACCATCTTTACTACCGTCACATCCAGCTTGCAGAGGACAACACCCCGACACTTCTTAGTGATGCAGCTCCCTCTCGCCATCACGTTCCTGAGGCTCCGTTAGAAGGTGTGCATTCTGGATCCTCTTGTGGAGCATGGTCTTGGTGGGGCTTCACCATGCCCAGTTCACTGAGCCTCGTTATTCCATCCTCTACATGTTCTAGGGCACCTAAGATATGTCTACCTTGTTGAGATTTAGGAATCATTTTATCTAAATTCACCCCAGCAGTGGGTTTACCCCCACTTATCGAAATTCTGGGGTGTCTGATAAACCCATGCCCTGAGATAGTGCCTCCAAGCCAATGGATTTACATTAATCCAGCCTGACATTCTGACCCCTTGATCACACACCCTCAAATTTCAATCCCAGAAGCGCTCCCCGTGCTCCTATTGGGACACGCCGGCTGGTTCCTGCAAAGCTCCTGAGTGGGATTCCCGCTGCATCACAGGGATGAGGCTTCTGCAGCATCTTCCAGCATAGGGAGTGGGAACCATTGCTAGAGAAGGGTGAGCCTCCTCTGTATGCCCAGAGGATCCGGGCGGCACCCATCGGATGATCTTGTTCCAAAATGCAGAATCTCAGGTTTCCCCACCATGGCCCTGACTTCCTTATAACGGGCCTGCATTGGCTGAGTGTCAGACATCTCTGGAGCACTGTGGCTCTCATAATGATGTCTTCAGCTACTATTCCATGGTATCTATCCTTTTGCTACAGGAGATAAAGGCTTCTCCATGAGACACTGCAGAGGCTCTGACACGTAGCCAGTGACAGCTGTGAACAATCTGCAGATTCTCATTATCCTTTTATAGGGCATAAATACAGCTGGGAAGTAACCAGCCAAATCCACTGTCTTTGTGGGTTTCTCCCCAATTCCATCATTATGTGCAGGGCATTCTAGCACCCCACCTGCCACAGCTTCTTTTAACCAGGACATCGTCTCAGGTTAGCACTGGTGATACCCACAGCAGCTCAGCTGCACCTTGTGCCACGGACTGTCTGTGTCCCCCACTAACCCAGATGGCATCCTCTTGGCCTGCCAGGCAGTGGGAAAGCTTATTTCAAATTCCCATTTTTGCCCATTTTCACCCTTGATACCTCATTGTGGTATCACCCTTGATACCATTGTGTTAGCTATGGTCTCCTCAGGAGCAGACCCCAATACAGTATTAAACGTGCAAGGACTTATTAAGGGAAATGCTTGTGAGAGAAATTCAGGAGAGAGACAGAAAACGCTGGGAAAGCCATCAGACCACACTGCAACTCTGAGCCCCAGTGAAGGAGAGAGGGCAGGAAGGTCAGCTGGAAGCATCCTAGACCCTGTGCAGGCTAAGGGAAATTCGGTAAAGGTGGCAGGGAGCCCTGGAGCCTCAGTCAGCCTTCAGAATAGAAATATTCCTGCCTTCCTCAATCAGGAAAAAGCCAAGGCAGGTGTGGTCTCAGAGCAAACATGACAATAGATTTCAGGCTGCAACAGCTGGAGCATCATCAATTATTCTTCCTCTACCTGAGGGCCTGGGATGTGCATCCTTATGACTGCCACAATGATCCACTAGAGTAAGAGGAAAAGGGATGATGATGGAGGGAAAAAAGGTATTAATTGATGAACTAACACCTTTAAGTAGATGAGATGATGTTCAGGGCACCCACAGAGGTACTGGCTGTGTCTGGGAGCAGGATGGTTAACACACAGCAATCCCCCATGTAGAAAAATGCCTGCCATGTGGTGCAGCTGCAAATGCATGAGTAAACAGTGGTGGAATCTGGGAAGTTGTCTTCTAATGTATTCAGTTTTGTCAGTGAAGTAGGAAGCAAGGTCATCAGCTAAAGTAAGAATGGAGAAGGAGGGTTGGATATGTGAGCACAGAGAGAAGGTGTGTAAGAGTCACCCAGGCCCGGAGCTGGCTGAGGGTGAGCCATGGAGGGAGAGGGTGATTGCTGGCCATGGTGGGGGTTCCCCATGAGGTTTGGGTCGTGAAGGTACAGAGAACAGTCAGTGTGCTGTGTGCTGCTCTCCTGCAGCTCAGGGGGCAGGTGCAGTGTAGGCAGTGGTGGAATCCACCAGCTATGTAGTTTTGCCAAGCAAGTGTGACAATGCAAGGGAGAGGCAAGGGAGGGATGGAAATTATTTACTACAGAATCCAAAATGGGTGAGGAGGTGAATCCAAGCACTGAGGGAGAGGGAGGATATGGCAGGATCACTGGACTAGGAATCCCAAGGGGGTGGAAGGATTGTTGGAATTGATGTACTACAGAATGGACTCCACGCCTGGAAAGCAGGCACATAAGCAATGAGTGTTTCACTGATATTACATCACAGCATATAATAAAATAATAGTATCAGTGTCCTCAGAGCCTGTGGCTACCCTGCAAGGGATGAGTGGAAAGATGGTGGGAGAGTGGGAAGTGTGAAATTGAGAGTGTGGAAGGGCTGGGCTTCTTTGCCATGAGGAAGCCTAAGGGATAAGAAGGGCATGAGATTCAGGCAGAAAGAGGACACGGTTATGAAGGAAAGGAGTTCCAGGACCTGAGAAGCCATGGAGCATGGACATCTTCTGTGCTGTATAGGTGTCTATTGCTGCCATAAAAATTACCACAAACCAAGCGGCTTTAAATAGCACCTAATTATCATGTCACAGTCCTGTGGGCTGCAAGTCCACACAGTGTCATGGGGCTAAGATCATGGTATGGGCAGGTCTGTGTTCCTTCCTGGAGATTCTGGGGAAGAATCCACATCCAGCCTCATTCAGTTCTTGTCTGCATTCACCTCCTTGCAGATTGAACAGAGCTTCCCACTTTCTTGTTGGGAACCACCCTTAGCTCCTAGAGACTTCTCTCTGCCACTCACGTATGGTGCCTAAAGCACATCCAAATCCTCCTCCTTGGAACCTCTGATCTCCCCTTTGCTGTGTCTCCCCTGTCTTCCTCCTCTGCAGCATCTGGCTCCATCCAGAGCAGATTCTCTACTTTTAATGGCTCATGTGATTTGATTGGGCCACACAGAGAGTCCAGGATAATCTCCCTATTTTAAAGTCCTTTACCTTCATTACATGAGTAATGTCCCTTTTGCCATGTAATGCAAGCTGTTCACAGGTTCCAAGGGCTAAGACTGAACCTCTTTGGGGACTATTACTCAGCCTGCCACATCTGCATATGTCAAAGTCACAAAGAATCAAGGAGACAGCCCTGCTGAAGACGGTGATGGTGATCCAGGAGCTACAAGAGTCAGGATTGAAAGGAACGGCCTGAGGCCCACAGAGAATGGCTACAGTGAGGGAAGTGGGGCCTAGTCTGATGACAGCTTAGGGGTTTTAGGGAGGAGGGAGGCAGAAAGGTCTGAGAACCACAGTGAGGAGCAAGGACCCCACCTCATCTCTGAAGCCAGGGGTACAAGTTCCTGGGAAACTCCCCCATATGGAGGAACTTCAGAGGGGGTCCTCAGGAAGGCCAAGGTTCCTGCTAGAGCTTTGAGGTGAGGGAACATCCTGAGAAGAATGAGGAGGTTTTGCTGATCATGGACTGTGGATTCCAAGTGGTGCAGTGGGAAGATTTCTGGAGTTACGTAGGGGGCATGGTGTGGGGACAGAATAGGAGTGTGCGGAGCCTTGTGGGGATGCAAGTGTAGGGAATGTGGGGGATCCACTGTGACTGACACAAACAGGGAAAGGGTGTGAGGAGCTCAGTCCTGGTGGACTCGAGGCAGACGGTGGTGCTGAGGCTGTGGTTGAAGAGGGAGGAGGAGCAGGGGTGGCTCTCACCTGGGCTCTGTCCATGGAGGTGAGGATGGTGAGGTGGTTGGGTCTTAGTGCTGTGTGGACCTTCTGGTGATGGATGGAGTGTCTGAGGGAGGAGGGGTCTTAGAGGATTCATTTGTGACCCTGAGGGAGAGTGTGCTCACTCCAGGTCCCAGGTCTGCCCTGACACCTTTCTTTCTGGCTTAGGGCTCCCTACTGTAAGTTATTTGGGGTTAGTCCATTTTGGAGTCTATAACCTAAAGCCAAAACTAAGATGGTTGAAATGTCATTTTCATGAAGCTTTGTTATTAGCATATCATATAGACTGTCTTGCAAAAGTCTCATTTGTATTTTTTTTTTTTTCCTAAATGACTGTCGATCCTGTTTTAAATTTACAAATGGGGTTAATTTATCTCCACTGTTAATTGATTGTGGGTTGTTTAATTTTGTACTGTGTAGTTTTACATATCTATAACAACAGTAGTTTGGGCCTCTTATATTCTAATAATTAAGACGGGAAGCTGTGTACACATTGCAGTTCACGCATGCGTCATGCATAACCCTAGCACTATGAGACAAGTGGGAAAATTTCTCTCTCCTAAAATTTTGCGAAGGTTCTGAGTTCTTTTTCCACTGAGTGGGAATAAGTCAGCTAGTGAGGAACATGAGGTCTTAGGCCTCATCTAAAGGTGATTCAGCTCCCAACTGTGAGAAGCACTGACCCACAGGAAGCCCTCCTCGCCTGGTTCCTGGACCCCTACACCATGGCAGTGGCCATCTTCCCCCCCAGTGCAGAGTGATGTCCCAGATAGCAAGCTGTTTAGCTGCTGCCAGCTTTGGGGCAGTGTTGTCTTTTAAGGCATGGGTTTTTGTCTCAGGATCTTCCTGTTCCCAGATGACCAAAACTGGGGTCATCTACTCTTTTCTGAACCACCTCTGCCCGGAGACCTGTGGCTATGGCCTCCAGTCACAACAGGACACCCTTTCAGAACACCCTGCAGGAAGCCGACATCTCTATACAGACCCACGTGAATGGTGTGTGCACAGAGCTTGGGTTCTAGTTCAGGAGGTGTGGAGGGAGGCTCACTACTCCAACAGAGGTTGAGGCTAGTACCAGTGTCATAAGCCAAGAGCCTAGATTGCAAGGGATACAAAGTGTCCAGACCTACCAGAGAAAGCAAACCCCTACAGCATGCAGGGCTAGACAGGGACAGGAAACAAGGTCATTCTGGGCCAGCAAGAAGAGGGAAAGGGAAATTACAGACATACCTCAGAGTTATTGCAGATTTGGTTTCAGACCATGCCAACAAAAGAAGTCACAATTGTTTTGGTTTTGCAGTGCATATAAAAATTATATTTATACTCTATTATAGACTATTAAGTGTACAATAACATTATGTATAAAATAGATATGTACATACCTTAATTTATAATTATACTACTGCTAAAAAATGCAAACAGTCATCAGAGGCTTCAGCTAATACTAATATTTTTGCTGGAGGAGGTCTTGCCTCAATGTTGATGACTGCTGACTGACCACAACGGGGGCTGCTGCAACAACTTCTTAAGACAATAAAGTTTGTGGCATGGATTGTAAAGCAGGAACCAGTGCTTACGTAAGGTCAATATGAGTTTTCAATCTGTGAACCTGAATATGAACCCTCCAGGCCCTTCCACCAGCTAGCTATAGAGCCCTGGGCACATCTGGCCCACAATTGGCCCTGACAGACACTTGCCCAGTGAGTGAGTGCTGAATGAACCCATCTGAGTCCGTTTCCTCATCTGCAAACCAGTGATGTAATTCCTGCCTTGCCAATTCAGAAGAATAAATGAGAAGAAACACAGTGCCGAGAAAAACAGACACAAGACCTGTGGAAGGCTGGGCACCAGTGCTCTGAAGCAAGTTCTGCCTAAACTGACAGGAACACTTTTCACATCAGAAACAGGAGTTGGTCTGGATTGTGTCTGAGACCAGGCTGAGAGGGAGGTGGAGGCAGCAGAGCAGGGCAGGCGTGGGGCCTATGCAGGGCCAGGCACTGAAGTAAAGCCAAGGCCTGGAGAGAGCGGTCTCGGACTGTCTTCTGGGCAACTCAGACTGCTCCCTGCCTCACACACCATGGTTTTTCCTCTTCAAGGCTCTCTTACTGCTGTTGTCTTCACCTCCTCCTGCCCTCCTGGTCCCTAACACTCCAGAACTCTGCTCTGGAAACCCCAAGGCAAGCATGGAAGAGCAGAACAGCCCCAGGGGCAGTGGGAAGATGAGGTCACCCCCACATGTTGATGGACACCAAGGGTAGGGGTGGAGGATTTGAAGGGGATCCGCACAGGAGTCGCGGGAGTATCCTCTAAATCCCAACCTGCACCAACCTCACCCCTGCAGCTCCTTGCCTAGTTATAGCTCTCAGCTCTCAGCTCCTTCCCACCCCCACCTCAGCCCAGACCTCAGGGCTCCCTCTCCCCATCCCCTCCAGAGCAGCACAGACCACAGAGTCACTGAACAGGAATTCCCCCTCATCTAACAGTTATTTATTTCTTAGCAGGGAGGTACAGCCGGTCCTCTCTTTCCAGTGACCCCATATCCTTGTTCAAGGAATCCAATTACACTCCCTGAGCCAGGAAACTCTATTTGCCCCCCAGAAGCCTATGCCTGAGGCAGGGAGCTCGCTGGGCCTCTCAGTACAGGGGCCTTAATCTAATGGGCTAGAAAAAGGAAAAGGGAAGTAGAATTCCTCCCTTAGAGCCGACCCTGCAACACAGGTTTTGAGGGCCTCAGCCCCCTGCTCTGGCTGATGTTCCTTTCACCACTCCCTCTCACCAGGGCCTTGAACCCCCCACACAGCTGATCTAGACCAAGCTGTGGAGTTACTGCAGCAGCAGGTGGAGCTGGACCAGGCCCTGGTGGAAGGGCAGAAAGGGGTCAGCGGCCCAGGCTCTGGTGCTCAAGGTCCAGAAGCTGAAGGAACAGATGAGGAGGTACCAGTGGAGTCTGGGAGGAGACACTCAAGCTTCCAACCAGTGCCCATGGCACCCTTCATCCATGGAAATACTGGGCACCACCCCCCAGGAGCCGCGGGATCGGAAACATCCCAGTCTCTTTCAGGCCAGATAAAGCAGAAGAGACCCCAACAAAGGGCCGACAATTGGCAGGTAATGGGGGAGCCAGGGCTCCGCAGTCTTAGTCCCATCCTCCTTTGACCTCACAGCAGGGCACCCAGGCCTTAAAAGAATTTATCCTGGACCATGCCCTAAAATAACCTCGCCCCAAATACAATAAAATGAAAGAGCACCCACACATAATGCAGATGCCCTTGTGTTTCATGTTTAGTTGTGTTAAAAATTCTGACAATCAGTAATGGGGGTTCAGAAGTGGTGCTGATGCAGAAGAGTGAAGCTCTGGGGTAGGGGTGGAGGCTTTCAGGGGTGGGGGCAGCAGGGTCTCCTTCACCTCACCCTGCTGTCCTCTCCTGAAGGGCAGATGGTCAGGTTCCAGAATGAGCGAGTATCCTACTGCGTCTGTTCAACTGAGAAGGAAACATGGCATAGTGAGAATAAGGCATGAAAAGGGCCAAGCCGGGCAGGAACACACAGCACACATGCGGATGCTGGTGTACTGCGTGGGTTCCATGGATGGACTTAGGGATGGGGCATGAGATGTAATATGATGAGGGAAGACAGAGACCCCACACAGAGGCCAGGAAAACATCCCAACATAGCATCAAAGGCCAGGGGGCATGAACCAGTCAAGTGTCCATTATGCAACAGATGCCCATGACCGACATGATGAGATTGAAGACAGACACGCTAAGGAACAGGGAGGACCTAAGGGTTTCATGAGATCAGCACTCACTGTGGAGGAGACGTCTGTCTCATCAGTCATCTCACTATCACTGACCTCAAAGCGATGCTGCCCATCACTGAGGATCCAGGCATCATTCTCATTTGACACAAGCATGATGGTCAAGCCCTATTCCAAACGAGTCTACTCTAGTCACCTGGAAGGAGACAGAGGGTAGAAACAGAAGACCCCAAAGTAGGAACACACCCAGAGGGAGGGATGATTATGTGAAATGTGAAAAGGTACAGAAAATAAGCAGGTAAGAGAGTGAGTGTCCCTCTGTGTGTGGAGCTTACCTGATTCACGTGGGTCTCAGAATCTTCAGGCAAGTCATAGGCAAAGGCAGTTTTCACCTGCTCCATGTCCATGACTTGGCCAAATAGGTTGGTAGCCAAAGAATTAATCTTCAAACATCTTTTGGGGTCATTCTCAGACTAAGTGCAGAACAACAGAAAATGTTAGTCACCTGAGGTGCATTCTCCTTCTCAGGTTCAGAAATGAACCACATGTAAGAGAAACCAAAGGCTGGAATTCTCATGGCACCCAGAAAACTGGACTAGGGACCTGGAGAGTCGTGTGCCTGTCATTGTTCCACCGCTCACGTGCTGTGTGACCTCAGGAGAAGCTCTCTACTCCTAGGGCCTCTTCGATTCTTCTGGGAATCATGGACAACCACTTCCGTTCTAGCAACCTTACTGAAATGCAGGGAGGAACAAGTGATCAATGCGGAGGAAAAAAGTGATGACATTTACTCCTAGAGAAAACTCTTTAGGAAAATGTACCTTAAAAGCAGGAGAAAACATAGTGTACTTGCAATCCCCTGCCAGACAGCCTCTTTAGTTTAGTAATTATGATGGTTCACCATCTTTCTATAAAATAAGGGCAAAGCTATTTCACTCAGTATCTCAAATAAATTAAATACAGTTTGTGATTCTGTGTCAGCTTATGTCCACAACTTTTGCTCTGTGTGAAACTGAAAAGAATTGGGGACACATGCATGTTTGTGTGGTGGCTAGGAAACCCACAAAGGCTTGGAAATGACCCTATATCATCCATTTTCCATTGACTCACTCTATGTTTTGGAATCACAGGCAATTCATACTCTTAAAAAAATCACATGTTGATACGCAGGACAGGGTAGAAAAGGTAATACTTCTGTTTTAATTTGCTAGGGCTGCCATAACAAAGTACCACAGGCTGGGTGAGTAAAATAATAAATACTTGTTGTCCCACAGTTCTGGAGGCTACAAGGTGCAAGGTCAAGCTGCTGCAGAGTTGCTTTTTTCTGAGGCCTCTCTCCTTGGCTTGTAGACAGCCACTTCTGTCTTCTCAACACAGGACTTCAACATATGAATTTTGGTTGGGGAGGGACACAATTCATCTTATAACAGTGTGGATCATCCTTGGTAGTGGATATTCTAAAAAAAAAAAAAGAGAGAGAGAGAGAACATCCCTTTAGCTTGGTGCTTCATCTTGGTTTTCTGAAATTTTGGTCTTGCCGTAAGAACAAAAAAGGACAAGAAGCAAAGTTTTGTTTTTCCCAGAAGGTGAACCCTCCCTAAGTCTGGGTAATCCCAGACACCAAGAAGAGGTGTGTGCAGTTCTCCAAAGTCTTACTTTCTCCAGGAATTCTGTTTCTGCCTTTTTAACTGGGAAGAAGATTCTCTCAGGAGAGCCACCTCTTCTGATGCTGTATGGGCTTCATTCTGCTGGGACTTACAAAAGATAAAAGTTGATATTAATAAAAAGAAAATATTGGCCAAATTTTTAATATGCTCATTATTTTTGTACCGTTTAAAATGTCCCATATTGTGTTGAGTTTGTTTTAAAGTAATACATAACATTTGTACATGTTTATGGGGCACATGTGATCTTTGATACATGCTCAGAATGTGAAATAATCAACTCAGGGTGTTTCGGGAATCCATCGCCTCAAACGTTTATCTTTTCTTTGTGTTGGGAACATTTAAAATCCACTCTTCTAGCTATTTTAAATATGCATTTTTGTTAGCTTTAGTTGGCCTGCTGTGCTTTAGAACATTAGAACTTATTTTTTGTATATAACTGAATGTTTGCACCCATTAATCTACCTTTCTACATCTTCCCACCCCTACGTTCTTCCCCACCTCTGGTAACTGTCATTCTACTCTCTACCTCCACGAGATTAACATTTTCAGCTCACATATATGAGTGACAATGTGTGATATTTGTCTTTCCTTGCCTGGCTTATTTCACCTAACATGACCTCTAGTTCCATCCTGGAGCAACTGACAGGATTTCATTCTTTTTTAAATGGCCGAATTGCATTCCATTGTGTATATACTACAGTTACTTTATTCATTCACCCATTGATAAATTCACCCATTGATTTCACATCTTTGCTTTTGTGAATAGTGCTTCAATAAACATGGGTGTGCAGGTACTCTTTTCATATATTGATTTCATTTCCCTTGGATAAATACCCAGAATTAGAATTGTTGCATGGGATAGTAGTTCCATTAATAGTTTCAGTTTTTTTGAGAAATCACTCTGCTGTTTCCCATAATGGCTGCACTAATTTACGTTACCACCAACAGTGAATAACAGTTCCCCTTTCTCCACATGCTCACCAGCATCTATTATTTTTTATTTTTTAATAATAGCCATTCTAGCTAGGGTGAGATATATCTCATTGTAGTTTGATTTACATTTTCCTGGTATTTAGTGATGTTGGGTGTTTTTCATACACCTGTTGGCCACTTGTATGCCTCCTCTTAGGAAATGTCTATTCAGATCCATTTTCCACTTTTTAGTTGGATTATTTGTATTTTTTATTGCTAAGTTTTGAGTTCCTTGTATATTCTACATATTAGTCTAGAATATACTAATTGGATGAATATACTAGTTGGGTGCATACTTAGTAAATATTTTCACTATTCTGCAGGTTATCTCTTCATTCTGTTGGATGTTTCCTTTGCTGTGTAGAAGCTTTTTAGCTTAGTATAGTCCCATTTGTCTATTTTTACTTTTTCTGCCTGTGCTTTTGAGGTCTTAGCCATAAAATCTTTGCCTAGTCTCATGTCCTTTAGTGTTTCCCATATGTTTTCTTCTAGTAGTTTTGTAGTGTTGGGTCTTACGTTTAAGTCTATAATCCCTTTTGAGTTGATTTTTGTATATGGTGAGGGACAAAGTGAGTGACATTCTTCTGCATCTCGTAGCATTTTCCCAGCATCATTTATTTAAGAGACAGTTCTTTCCCCAGTGTGTATTCTTGGTTGCTTTGTCAAAGGGACTCCTTTGAGAGTTCTTATTAAGAAGCAATGTTTAGTTTCACCAAATGCTTTTTCTGCATCTATTGAGATGATAATACGGTTTATGTCCTTCATTCTGTTGATGTGGTATATCACATTTTTTTATTCACATATGTCAAATAATCCTTGCATACCTGATATAAAACTCACTTGATCATGGTGTATTGTTTGGATCTGTTATTGGATTTGTTTGCTAATATTTTCAATTACTCTTTTTTATTAGTAACATTTAAATTTTTATTGTAAGCATTTAAACTTGTAAAATTTACATATATCAGATCTGTATCAAATTCATCAATGAATTTTGACAAATACAGCCATATCACCCATGCCACTATCCAGATACATGGAGTTCTCTTTATTCTGCATTCAACCTAGCCCCTCTTTGCCCAGCAGCCATTGATGTGATGACTATCATGACAGAGTAGTTCTTCCTGTTTTAAAACTTCATACGTATCCACTCATGCCATGTGGCCTCCCTTGTGTCTGGCTTTTGGCACTTGGTGTAATATCTATGTGGTCCAACCGGGTTGTTGCATGTATCAGTAGTTCATTCATTTTTATTGCTGGTAGTATTCCATTGTATGATTGAATCACAATTTTTTTGTACATTGTGGGGCTATTCTTGTTTTTTTTATTGTTACAAGTAAAGGAACTATGGAAATACTTGTACAGGAATTCTTGGACATAACTTTATTTCTCTGGAGTAAAAACTTAGGAGTGGAAATGCTAGCCATAGAGTACTAACTTGTTTAACTTCATCAGATGATACAAAACTGACTTTCAGAGTGGCTGTTTCATATTCTTATAGGCAACAGATGAGACTGTTTCACATCCTTGCCAACATTTATATTTATTAATCATTGAAATTTCAGCCATTCTAATAAGCACTTAGTGGTTTCTCACTGTGGTTTTACTTTGCAATTTTCCCTGATGACCGTTGGCTGTTTGTATATCTTTTTTGTAATGTTTCAGAGATTTCTCTAAAGATTGTGGAAGGAGATAAATAAATGTGATTTCTCTTTCTGTAAGTGCTAGACCTAAAACGGAATGTCCAGAATCCATCCACACTTCCCAGTCTAACCCACCCAACCCCATATTTGCTCCCTGAAGTCCCCACTCCTTCATCTGTCTTTATATTCTATCCACTTCATTCTGGCTCCAGCTTACTCTCCTCCAAAAGGTCTGTTACTGTGAAGGTCACTGACATATTCAGTATTGTCATCACTCCATCTGACTGTACCTCTCCGTAGCTTTCCTCACACTCAATAACTCTTTTCTTATTTTGCTCGATTCCTGTGGATTCACTTCACAAATATTAATTCAAAGTAGTTGTAGCTGGAAGAAAGAATAGAGTTATAAAAAAATCTTTGTGAAGGTACCACTCAGGTTTGTCAATTGGTGACATTTTAATATTATTGGCTGTATGTAGTATACACAGAAGAATAACAGAAATGTATGTAGATAGCCTTGATTTTTCACAGTTCTGATATGCATGTGCTTCAGTCAATACTGAGCAAAGCAAGAACTGCAGGAGGATGTGTGTCTTGAATGTGGTGCATGCCTTTATATTTTTACTAAGTGATAAGAAATCTCTTTGGTTGAAGTCTTTTAGAGTTGTTTTTTAGACCGGATCTTACTCTGTCACCCAGGCTTGAGTGCGGTGGCACAAACACAGCTTACTGTACCTCAACCTCCCAGGCTCAAGCGATCCACCCACCTCAGCCACCCAAGTAGCTGGGAGTATAGCCATGCTCAACAATGCAGGGCTAATTTTTGTAGTTTTTGGAGTGAGGGTTTTTGCCATGTTTCCCAGGCTGGTCTGGAACTCCTGAACTCAAGCAATCCACCCACCATGGCCTTCCAAAGTGCTAAGATTACAAGTGTACACCACTTTGCCTGGCTTTGTTTTTTGACTTCTTAGAAATTGTTTCTTGCTAATTTTATCATTCATTTGCTTGCTTTTTCAGTTAACATGTTCTATGACATGAACCCATGTTCATAAAAATAATTAATTTGCTTTCATTGCTGGATAGTATTCCATGGGAGGAATATAGTACAATTTATCTCTTTCCCTCTTCATTGACCTTTAGGTTGTCTCTATTGTAGACCTCACTGCAATGAACATCCTGGGACATTGCCTTCTGCTCTCAGGGATATGTGAGTTCCCCTACGATGTGCGTGTGGGAGTGGGGTCACTGCACTTTTTCCACGTGATGCTACATGATGCAAAATTGTTCTCTGAAAGAAATAATCCAAATGTCCATCAAGAGGGGGCTGGTTAAAAAGCACCACACTCAAAAGAAGCAATCTCTATTTTTTAAAAAAATATTACATATGTATACAATGGAGGATCATGAAAATTTCAAATGAAGATGTAGCGAAGCTCTTGGTATTTCTTCATGTGATCGTCTTTGTGATACAATGTGAAGGCAAAAGGGAAGGTGCTGGAAAGCAGATGAAGTTTGCTAAAATTTGTGTCAAGTGGGAGAAAGATTATATACCTATACATTTAGATTGACTCGCATATGCACAAAATGTCTTTGAAAGAATAAGCAGGAAACTGATAGAAATGGCTGCCTGTCAAGATAGGCTAGCATAAGAGAGAGACTTTTAACTTTTTGAATTTTGAGCCAAGTCAAAACATAAAATAGAAGATAATTCCAAGGCAGACAAAAGAAACAAAATCAAATCCTTCAAAATAAAAAACTTAAAAAAAAAAAAGCCTGACAGAATTAATTCTCTTACCTGTTTCCTGTCACTTTAATTCAGTATGTTGTTTTCTTTTTCATTGCACTATCTCTCTTTATGTGTGTGTCTGTCTGTCATTCATTAAAAGGCAAAATGAGGGCATGGTTAATTAACAAATGCAATTGGCTTGATGTAGGAAATTTAGACCAAATCCTGATGTAAATGGTGAAGCCCAATCTACAAGGAACTCTACAGGGTCCAATGTGCCAATTGTGGCTTCAGCAGGCTCAGAACTCCCTCTACTGTCCACGTGGGCTCAAGGATGTGATATTTAAAAGAGAGAACACTTGGGTAATTCTCCTGGAAAACATGTGATTGAATCCATTTGCCGAATTTGGAAGGTCCTCATTATGAGCCCATTCTAAGTATGTGTCATATGAGGTCATCCTGTATTTGGATCAGAAGGTACAGTCAGAGCTCCCAGGGTCACATCTCAGGCCCAAACATCCCAGGACAGCAGAGCAAGGCCTATAGGTCAGTTTCATAAGGGGTGGGAAGGATTGAGGGTGTGGGGACCAGTTGTGAAGTAGTCGGAGCCCCAGATGCTGTGTGAAGCTGAGCCTCTGGATTGCCCTGTAATCCCATATTTGGTTCCTTCCTGGGTGTCTGCCATTCCCTGTATCCCAAGGAAATCAAACGCTGCAGCCTTGGCTGGGGTTCTCTCCAGGATGGGCCAGGCATGGTCTAGTGTATCCTATACCTCTGCCTCTCAGCCCTCTTCTGATATTAGAAATCAATATGGATTGCCATACGGTACTGATTCTCAAAGTGTGGTCCTGGGACAAGTAGCATTGACATTACCTGAGAACTTGTTAGAAATGCAATTTTCAGGCACTGCCTCAGACCTACTGAATCAGAAACTGCATTTTAACAGGCCCCCAACAGAATTCTGCATTTCAAATCAGGCCTCTCTCTCTGTGTCTCAAGGCTTAATATTGAGCAGCTGTGACTTCTGGATGGTCAGATGTGGGACACACTTCCTTTCCAGGAAGCTTCTGGCTCCTCAGTCAGTGTAGTCTGAGTCCTGGCCTGGCCTAGGGGAGAAAAATTCATGTTCCTGGGTTCTGAGCAATGCTCTTCTATCCTGGATACCTGTCGGGTTCCTACTTATACTTCAAAACACAGCTCAAATGTTGTCTCTTATGAGGCTTCTGTGACTCCTTGGACAGAGCAGTTGGTCTCCTTGTGCATCTGCAAAGAGAGTTGCTTGTTCTGTCAACCATTTGTGTAAGAATTTCCTTACTGATCTCTTCCTGAGCAAGACTGGCTCAACCTTGAAGACAAGGGTGTTTGGTTCCTCTTTCCTCAGCCCCAGTTCCTTAAACACAATGCCTGACACATAGTAGGTGTTTGATAAATGTTTACCAAATGAAGGAATTCCCTGCAATGACCTAGGAGACAAGAAGGTGGAATAAAAACTCACAAGCCAAAAGTGGCTGGGAGAAGGTTTTCCAAATCCCAGTGCTGTGTGAGCACAAGGCCCGCTGATGTTCGCTTTTAGAAGCTTCCCATCTGCCTTGTTCTCTTCTCATCAGAGACATCTATGCTTCCCCGCCAAGGTCTACCTAATCACACATTACCTTTCAGAACCACCTTTCAGATTAGCCAGGTGCAAACCCCACATCAACGTCCTGCCTTAGCTCCAAATACTCAGCGTCAGGCCTGGTGTGGGGCTTCATGCTAATCCTAACACTTTGGGAGGCTGGGGCAGCAGATCACTTGAGCCCAGGCCTTAGAGACCAGTCTGGGCAACATGGCACAACCTCATCTCTACAAAAAACACAAAACATTAGCTGGAGCTTGTGGCGCACACCTGTAGTGCCAGCTATTCAGGAGTCTGAGGTGGGCGGATCCCTGGAGCCGGGGTGTTCGAGGCTGCAGTAAGCGGTGATCATGCCACTGCATTCCAGCCTGGATGACAGAGTGAGACCCCTTCTCAAACAAACAAAAACTACACCTCTGAGGCTAATTTGGTGGGAGTTAAGAGCTTATCCTACTGCGGTGTCACTATGAGTGATATTTGGTGGCTTTAAGATTGGGGGGTGTTTACATTTCTAAAAAGAAAACTGCTCCACAAAGAATGTAGAGTTTTGGTGTGTGCAGGGGTCTTCAGGAGAAAAAAGGCAATAACTCCAGTAATATTCAGTAGCTGACTGTCCCGCCCACCTGTCACCCACAGCCTAGGCAGGGGCTGGACTCTTACCTCAGCCCCTCCTCTGTGTGCCCTGGATGTGGATGGTCCCTCAGTGTGAACCCACCTGGGCTCTGACCCTGGCTGCTCTTCCCACTGTTATGGAGCCTCTGTGGGTGTGGCACGTGCAGGGGGCCTGCTCAGGAGACCGAGTGCCCTTTAAGTCTCAAGGCCTACATTTTTGAAGCACCCATGTCAGATGTTCAGGATGGAAGAGACTCAGATGCTCACATCATAATAAAAGAAAGAATCCATCCCACTCTCTCAGGTGTGGTGGAATTAAAATTAAATGACAATCGATAATCTAAAATGGTCATATTCTCAGTGTTGACTTTATCATTCAGCCGATGCCTATAACCAGGGATGGATCAGACATTGTGGAGGAAGAGTGTATTTCTTCTTTCTGAAGGCTCCATCAGCTGGAGTTTTTGTGCTGTGATGTTGTGAGGAGACTTTGCTTCAAGGTAAGTTAGGACTGAGCACAGTGGCTAACCTATGTCATCCTAGAACATTGGGGAGCCTAAAGGAGGAGGATCACTTGAGCTCAGGAGTTCAAAACCAGCCTAGGAAACAGTGAGATGTATTCTGTTCAATTTTTTTTAATTGGATGGTAATTTTGGTGCTTTCCTGTAGTCTTGGCTACTCTGGAGACTGATTCTTCACTTGAGCCCAGGAGCTCAAGACAACAGTGAACTATGATCAACTTGCTGCACTCTAGCCTGGGTGGCAGAACAAGTCCCTATCTCTAACAAAAAAAGAAAGTGACCTGACTTGGGACAGGACATTTGGACTTTTTCATTAAAATTGTATTTCAAATGTTGTAAAACTTCATAATCAGCATTTTATCCTTTTAGAAAGTAGAATCTGCTCAGTTACAGAAAATATAAAAAATATGGAGAAGCAGAAATGTGGAAAACACTTGCCTCCCCACTGGGGGGATCAGGATGAACCTCTGCCTGGCAGAGCCTCAAAGACTCCAGTGAAGAGGGGCCCTGGAGCTGTGCTTTGCAGCTGCCCCCTGAGTTTCCATCCCTGGTTTCTGTGCTTGTGGTGTCTGTGCAGGACGACTTAGTGTAGTCACACTGTATGAGTTATTTTGAATCTTTCTTTTTCAAACTTCGTTATTATCAATAAGCAACTTTATATGTTATCACAAATTCTTCTTAAACAGTACTGTTCCTGGCTGTATACTATTTCCAAAAAATGACCTACCTACTTTTCTTTTGCAAGTTCTTCTTCCTTATTGTCAATAATATCTGATTAATATCCTTATACCTAAAGATTCTTCTATATTTTCGATTTCATTGTAGAATTATAGATTTCTCAAATATAAGTTATTTGGTCAAAGTGCACGAACTTTTTTTGTTTGGTTTGGTTTTTGAGACGGAGTCTCACTCTGTCACTGAGGCTGGAGTGCAGTGGCAAAATCTCAGCTCAGTGCAACCTCCACCTCCCAGGGTCAAGCCATTCTTGTGTCTCAGCCTCCCAAGTAGCTGGGATTACAGGCGTGCACCACTACACCTGGCTAATTTTTTTATTTTTAGAAAAGACAGAGTTTCACCATGTTGATCAGGCTGGTCTCGAACTCCTGACCTCAGGTGATGCACCCGCCTTGGACACACATGTTGTAAAATTGCTTCTCAAAAGCAGCATACCAATTATATTCACCCATCTTTCACCCCTTATTTTTCAAGTCCCTCCTCTGTACTGGGATATTCTAGATGCTGGGGATGCAAGTGGTGACTGGACAAGGTCCTGGCCTCAAAGATGTTTCAGTGGCATAGATGACAACTTTCAAATTTATTCTAATATCAGTCATAATTGTTATGGAGAAAATATACCTGGGTTAGAAGATTGGTGGTGGTGAGGATGGCAGGAGATGTATTTTGTTGGGTAAGAGGTTCCTGAAAACTTGACCAAGGGACATTTGAGCAGAGAACTAATGGCATGAAGAGTGAGCCATGTGGATCTCTGGGGAGCAGGTGCCTGTGGGAGTCCCAGCAGGGGCCAGTGGCAGAGGCAGGATGAAGCAGTGACAAGAGACTGGTGCGAGTGGAGATGAGTGAGCTGGACTGAGAGTGATGGGATGAGGCTAGAATGGCCGGAAGGGCCCTGTGATGAGGGGCTGATAGGAAATGGTGAGAGGAAGGGAAGAGGCTGGAGTATCTCTGGGAAGTGGTGTTGAGGATGTGCTCTAATTCCCATTTGAAAGGTTCATTGTGCCTGTCGTGTGGGTGATGGACAGCTGCATGAGAGGCCACAGGCAGCCCAGCTGGAAGGCCCTTCTGGGTTACTATCCTACAGAGGGTGGCTCTGGGGAGGAGGCAGTAGAGGAGCGTGAAGTGATTGGATTTGGGGTTAATACATTTTTCAGATGGTCTTAGCAGTTATTTAATAGAGAACCACACATTTATTTACCGATCTTCATTCCACAATTGATTCCAGGTAGCTTACTGCAATAAACCTAATTAATAAATATACATGAATCATTTAAAAACCAACAGTTACAAAAAAATAGACTTAAAATATTACAGCGGTGGTAAAGATAGAACATTGCTAGGCAAGAAGGAACCGCTGAAACATTTGCTGAAATGGAGTTGACTGTTTACCTAGCCATGGATTTGTTGGCTCACAATTTTATTGCATCAGGGAGCCACAGAGGGGGGTGACAGTGCAGGTCACCTGGCCCTTGCTTCCTGTTTCAGGAATATTTTCTTGTTTTACACTTAAAGTTAAAGCAAATTATGTAACTGTAATTTGTTCAAAAATGAAGTCAACACCTAAAAAGTCAGAAAGTGAATGTACAAACCCCAGGGGTCTAAGGACAGTCTACATTTCTCCCCCAAAATATCCATACCCTGCACTATTGAATGGAGAGGGTCCTTTCTAAGGGCCCTAAGATGCAGGGGCGATTGGGCTAGAGGTGACCTTCTTTATGCCTGCAGTTTCCTTAACACCTGACAGCCAACTTCAGTGATCTCACCTGAGCTAGGAATTTATTTATTTATTTATTTATTTGATATTGGTTCTATTTGAGCCATTGTGCAGGCTTAAAAGTGTGACATGGAAATTTTGCTATAATTTTTTTTCTTTGATGGAATTTGACATGCACGGTGGCTCTGGCTTGCCTGTCGGTCCCAGGAGAGAATGGAGTGTCCTGCACTTTTTTTTTCAAGATCCTTGTGTGTAAGAGGGATCGGGAGACTTGGAGTCAGGGAACCCTCCAATCTCACCCTCCTCTCTAACGCTTTCCAGTGTGGGGGCCTTGGCTCTCTGCACATCTGATTAATATAATTGTCCCAGCTCCTGAAATAAAAGCACAGGTGCACATAACACTGACTCCTGCGTGCAGTGCCAAGGTGGGGAGGTTTCCTGGATGCCAAGTTTAGCACTTTGACTCCCATTCTCACACACACACACACACACACACACACACACACACACACACGTACACACTCTCTCACAGACACACATGCTAACTCATACACACAGGCACACACAGTCGCACACACATTCACACACATATTTAGACAGATTCACACACACGGGCACACACGCACAGGCACACACTCACACACACACACACAGCCTGAAGGAGCGTTGTGGGGCGGGCTGACTTCAGGGGCGGAGTAACAGGAGTGTCTCAGGTCCCTCCCAGTGGCCTTTGTCTCTTTTTCCTGGAGGTGGAGGAGTCTGTACTCCATGAGGCGAAGTCCTCTGAAGAAGGGGGGAGATACTCAGGAGTGGGGTCCAGAGATGGACAGGGATGGGAAAGTGGAGACAAAGTGGAGGGGGCGGGGCAAGAAGAGAGCACGCGAGGAATGGGGAGGGGGAGGACCTTCTAGCGGTCAGAAATATCACAGGCAGAATTTGGTTCTTGGTTTTTGTGTTTTATTAAGATGGATTTAGTAAACCAGCCGAAGCGCGAGATACGGAGTCTACATTGCAAAGGACGAGTCTTAGTCTCCTCCTAGTTTGAACTCATCAGGAGTAGCTGGGAGAAGGGTGCCAGAAGCCTTGTGTGGGGCGCGCAACGCCCCTTTGCAGAGACCCCATTCTCTGCACCCCACGGACCTCCCATTCAGGGACCATGCTGGTCCCCTCCAATCCAACTGGAAGGAAAGGAAGGAGAAGTTAAAGGCTTTGGATCCTTCCTAGCGCGCCTTTTTCTCTGCCACTTATTCCCAGAGTGTCCTTGCCTGTGCACCGCTACCCCAACCTCACTATGACAAAGCACATCCTGCGCCCTCTGGCCAGAAATCCTCCTTTGGCCTCTGACTCACTGGTGCCATTTCACTGTGTCCTGTCCTTTCGCCCATTGTCACTGGGTGAAGCTCCAGAGAGCTTGGAGCCCAAGTGAGCTGGATTCTTAGAGCGTCGCTATCCGCACAAACATTCTTGAGATTTCTTCAGATCTGAAAGTCAGCCTGAGTTTTTAGACTTGCTTCGAAAGGCTTTGGCCCTTGGAAAAAGGAAATCAACACTCCAGGAACAAGATTTTCCTCGACTTTGTCTCAACTCAAAGACACTATAGCAGTGCAGTTTTCAAACGTCCTTTGAAAATAAATGGGACAGTCAGCGTGTCCCCACTGGATTTTGCGTTTCCCTTTTTATTACAGCCTGCCCCTTTTGTAAAATGGTTACACATCTCCCTACTGCACTAAAAACAGCTCTATCAAAGACACTTTGAGAAAGATTTAATGACCTGAAAATATGAAGTCCCCTTAAAAGTGAGTTTCTGGAGTTGGGTTTTAATTAACACTTTGGTTTTTAAAATCCTGTAACTATTTGGGTGTGCAGCTTACATTCATAATATTTTCAAACAAATATTTTTCTTAACCACCATACAAAGCCAAGTTTATTATTTTTATTTTTAAATTTTCTTTATTTATTTTTGAGACAAGTCTCTTTCTGTCACCCAGGCTGGAGTGTAGTGGTGAGATCCTAGCTCACTGCAGCCTCCAACTCCTGGGCTCAAGCTATCGTTCAGCTTCCAGAGCTGGGATTACAGGCCTGAGCCATCGTGCCTGACCAAAATCCGAGTTTATACTGTAATATAAAATTCCAACATTTCAGAGAAAGCAAAAGTCACAACGTTACCACAGTCCCTAGGGTCCCTGCCAAAATTTTGGTGAGTAATCCTCCGGGTTTTCCCTACTTAAAATATATATTATGTAAATGGCATTAGTGGTACATCCTTACATCCATACATCCTTATCCTTTTAAAAATGAGTAAAAGTAGGCTGGGCACAGATCTTCTCATAACAATACTTAAAAATTCATCGTCCTCTTTTTAAGGACTGCATGGAATTTTAACGCATGACTGTTCTTTAGAGGACTATGGAAATGTTATTTCTTTATCTCCATTGTGGTAGCAGATATGTGGTTGTGTAAAACAGCGAAGCAGTACAACTCCATGAGCTGTACATTTCAAATACATAGATTTATTGTATGCAAAGTATGTCCCAATAATGGTTTAAAAATATTACCCTATTTGAGGTTTGTACTCTGACTTTGTAAAACAAAACAAAACCCTTGTTTTTGTACCCAAGAGATACACCCTGGCACATCTGGAGGTAGAAGCTTGTGTTCTCTGCAGCTGGACCACCTCGCAGACTCTGAAATAAGAATAATAAGCCATATATTTACAGATTCACACACAGAGAGAAAAAAGCTATGGTAAAAATGTTCATAAATAACAAAACTAGATAAAGGGCAAAATTAAAAGTTAGAAATAATAAAACTACATCTTTCAAATATTATTCTCACCTTCACCTTTTCTCTCCCCTTTTCTCCCCCTCCCTTCCTTTCTTCGAAACGTTCCCCCCATTCTTCCCTCCTTTCTCCATTCTCTGCTTTCGATCCCCATGTATTCCAGCCTGGAGGCCAACACACATCACCGCGTCCGCCTGGGGCAGGTCAGGGAAGGGGCGCGAGGCAGCGCTATCACCGGATTCCGTGAGCCGCAGCGCCCTGGGCCCCGCTGATCTTGTATCATTTCAGTGACCTTCGCTCCAGTCTTTGATGGGGCCACACGCGGGGAGTAAATTAGGATCCTCACTGAAGGGGCGGGACCCTGGGAGGCTTTTTCCTGGCCTGTTAGTTGTGGGTTTTCCTTCGGACGGCTGAGCCCCTTTCCATCAGAACGGCTCAGAGGCGGTCTCTGCCTTCCCGGGGAGACGGAGCAGCAGGAAGCGTTTTCGGATCCTGGAATCAGTGGGCGGCCCGTGGGAGGGACTAAGGCGCATTTCCCTACTCACCCGGCTCCGAATCCACCGCGGTGCTGTTTCAAGCGAGTCAGATTCCAGATCGCGCTCCAGCCCGGACTCGGAATTCCTGCCCCGCGGGTCTGCATTTCACAGCGGCAGGTGTGAGTGACCCGCAGCTGGAGACCAGAAGCCTGAAGGCAGCTCCGCCCTCCCCAGCCCGCAGCGCCGTTATTCCGTTTCTACATCAGTAAACACATTTCATTTTCCGTAGACCAGGGCGGGGTGACGGGTGATCCCAGTCCTCAAAGTGAACTCCGGGCCACAGACTTGAAAAAGCGCGCGGGCGCATAGCGCAGCCTCGTCCTGAGTTACACAAGCGACCGTGCTGGGACGTTTCTCTTTCTTTTCCGGACCCAGCAGTGGCGCCTAAAGTCTGCGAGGAGAAAATCACCTGTGTGCTGGTAAGTCCAGGAATCTAAGGCAAGTGCTGAGGGTGAAAGCGTCGTTGATGGGCCTGAAGAGAAGAGGCTGGAGATGGGATAGAGGGGGAGGGCTTTGGACAGAAAAGACCTGGGGGATTTGTTTAGGGAGGGCAGCCAGGCCTAGACCTGGGGAGCCACTCGCCCAAAGTCCAAGATCATCAGGGCCTCCCCTACCCCAAAAAGGGAGGGATTGGCTTCCCGTCTTGTCGTGATCACCTCTAAATGCGTAGGAACAAACTGCATATTATTATTATTATTATTATTATTATCGCCATTGAAGTATTAAAAGTCTTTTGGGGGGTGAGCTGAATAAGACCCTTTGCTGGAACTGGAACAGGGAGAAAAAGTCCTTGAGAGAGGGTAGACACTGTGGAGGGAAGAGCTTGGGACCAGTGTCAGGAGAGCTGGGTCTGTCTGCCTCTCTACCCTCACTACCCTTGTGACCTTTAGCAGTGTAAATAATCCCTCTAAGGTGGGGACAGGACCCCAGTCCCTGCTGTGCTCAGTAAATTATGATGATCAAAATAAATAATCAGTGAATGTGGATGGGAAAACTGAGTAATTGTTAAAACTCTGTGATGTATGACATTTTCATCTACAGAAAAGTGCAGGCTAGGGGTTTTGGGGAATGGTTAGTAATCATAGGTAGAGTTCCGCTTAAAAAATAATGTTCGTAAGGCTGACGAAGATGGAATGGACATGGTTCCTGATCATGGATTGTTCATTGTCTAATGGGGGCTGGTACCAGATGGTAAATGACAGTTGGGCATGGTGGCACTCGCCTATAGTCCCAACTACTCAGGAGGCTGATGTGGCAGGATTGCTCCAGCCCTCGGCGGAGCGGGAGCGGCGTGGCGTTTCTGGGGTGTCCGAATTTGTCGCTGCGAGCGCTCTGTGGTCGCGTCGGGGCTCAGGTGCGATGTCGGGAGTGGCGGAACTGAACGCGACTGGTTGCCGCCACTCCTCAGCCCTGCTTTCTCATCTCTTTTCGGTCCTCCTCGGGGTCGCGCATCACCCGCCCCCTGCACTTAATGGTCTCTTCTTGCATTTGGTCTTCTCACCTCTCTTCCGCCTCCTCTGACTTTTCGGACAAACCAGCCCTTCTGACGTCACTGGGTCCCCGGGCTGTTCCTGTGAATGGCATTCGAGGGCCCTTCCAGCTCTGCCGCTGAGGCAGCCACATTTCCCGGTGCTCGGAGCGACTTTCGGGTCCCTGAAGCCCTGTCCTGTCCCTAGAGTCCTCGTGTTCTCAGCTCCCGGGCGGGCCGCCATCCCTGGAGTTGGGGCCCTCCTTTTTTCGGGACCAGGAGCTGGTGCTTCCTGTTGCTGTGGGGACTGTGGGGCTCCTGACTCTCAAGCTGAGGGGTTGGAGTCTGCAGGCTCCGGGCAGAGGATTCTTCATGCGACTTCTCCCATCCAGCTCATTCTCCCCTGGCCGGCCCTTCCCAGGGTTCCTTCCTCTCTGGCAGCCCTCCCCGCTGCTGTGGACTCCAATGATCTAAGGACACCAGGTTCCCTCCAACCTCCTCCCTGTCCCATCTCAGGGCCCCCTGGGTCCTGTTGTCCTCCCTGCTTCCTGCTACCCCTTTCTGTCTGCAGTTCTCTGATCTATTTGTAGGATATCCTCTGCCCTCATTCCCTGCCCTGCCACCGCAGGTCCCTCTTGCCTCCCTTATGGGCCATTCCTACAAGCAGCCTTCACCCAGTGCTGCCCCTATGCCTCCCCCTTCCCAACTGTCCCTGACCCTAACTTTCTGGTGCTGCCTTTTGCCCCGTGGTCTTCCCTCCATCCGACTTCCCTCCAGGCCACTTGAGGGGAGCCCTGGTGCTAATGAAAGTTGGGCCTTAGGCAGGGGACAGGGCAGCACAGATGCTTCCTCCCCTCCAGTGCAGGTGCCTGCTCTGGGCCCTGCCTCACGGTGGCCCCTTCCCCACTCCATCCTCAGCCTCACCCACTTGAGGACCCCACCCCCGCAGCACACAGGTGCTGGACCATCCCTCCCTGGTCCCTCTGCCCCTCTCCGCCTTGGGACCTTGTGTTGCTCCCACCTCTTGCCCAGCTGCCTTGGGCCCTCAGCAAGTTCTCACCTTCCCCAAACCCCACCCTCCCCCACAGAACCCCTCCCTTCCTGTTCTTACTTTACCCCAAGTTCTCCCAGAGTCACCCCCACTCCATGCTCATGCCATCCTTTAGTCTTTGCCCTGCCCATCTCCTCACCCCCACCCAGACCCAACACAGGCTCTGGTCCAAGGGCTCCTTGACCTTCATCCTCTTTTGGTTCCTTGACCCCAGTGGGCTCTCAGTTCCTAGACTTGTCCAAAATCTTCACTTACCACATAGTGGGCTGTGATCTCCTCCTCTGGGCCTTCTCCCAGCACCACCTTCCTCCAGTGAGGGTTTTGTAACCTGAACCCTCTTTTGGAGGGTGACTGCTCCCCTTCCAGCACCACTCCCCTCTGAGGGCCCTTCCTCAGGCGTTAATCTCCTCTGCCTTGGTTTTTTTCTCTCTGACCAGGACCCCAACCTCTTTCTAATTCTATGTTATTGTTTGGTACACTGTGACAATTTCATTTTGTTGTTTAATTGTGGTAAAATATACATATAAACTTCACTATTTCAACATTTAAAAGTGGACAGTTCAGTGGCATTAAGTACATTCTCATTTTTGTGCATCCTGAAACTCTGTGCCCATTAAACAGTAACTCCCCATTCCTCCTTCCCCCTGGCCCCTGAAACCACTGTTCTACTTTTTGTCTCTATGAATTTGGCTATTGGGAATTATGCTGCTATGAACATGAGTGTTCAAATATCTTTTTAATGTTCTGCTTTCATTTATTTTGGGCAAATACCCAGATGTAGAATTTCTGGATCATATGGTAATTCATTGTTTAGTTTTTGGAGGAACCAACACACTGATTTCCATAGCAGGTGCCCCATTTTGTCTTTCCCAGTGTAGTACACAAACATTCTAGTTTCTCTACCTTTTTGCCAAACTTGCTGTTTCTCTCTCTCTCTCTCTCTGTGTGTGTGTGTGTGTGTGTGTGTGTGCGTGTGTACGTGTGTGTATGTTTGATTATAGCCATCCTAGTTGGTGTGAAGTAGTAGCCCATTGTGGTTTTGATTTGCATTTCCCTAATAACTACTGATGTTGAGCATATTTTCATGTGTCTATTGGCCATTTGTATATCTTCTTTGGAGAATTGGCTATTCAAATTCTTTGCCTACACAGTTTTTTTGAGTCTTGTGTTTGTGTTATAGGAGTTCTTTATGTATTCTGGATATTAATCTTTTATTAGATATACGATTTGCATATATTTTCTTCCATTCCGGTGGCTGCTTTTTCACTCTGCAGATTGTGTTTTTAATGCTCTTTTTTTTTTTTTTATTTTGATGAGTCCAACCTACCAATTTTTTCTTTGTTGTCTGTGCTTTGGTGTTATATCCATAAATGTGTTGTCAAAACCTATGTCATGAAGATTATTCCCAATGTTTTATTCTAAGAATTTTTCAGTTTTAGTTCCTGAGTATAGGTCTTTGATTTATTTGGAGTTAACTTGTATATGTGGTGTAAGTTAGGAGTCCAACTTCATTTCTTTTTGTATGTGAACGTCCAGTGTTCCTAGCACTGTTTCTTGAAAAGATGCACTGACCCTCCCTTACTCCCACCTTGTCCACGATGAGCCTTCTTCAAAGGCAGCGGCCCTCGACTCCCTCTCACCCTCACCTGTGCAGCACAGCCATGCTGGTCATGAGTCACCCTGAGCCTGGGTACCTTCCTGTTTCCACCCTCTTCTCTGGCAAGACCTTCCTTCCACCACTGCCTTCATGCTCCTCCCTCACCACTGCA
Source organism: Macaca fascicularis (assembly GCF_037993035.2). Classification (NCBI taxonomy): domain Eukaryota; kingdom Metazoa; phylum Chordata; class Mammalia; order Primates; family Cercopithecidae; genus Macaca; species Macaca fascicularis. The sequence goes on from NC_088378.1 coordinate 142,788,364, forward strand.
GGGCAGCCTCTCTCCTTGGCCTCCTCCCTATACCCTTAGGTGGCCTGTGGCTGCCCCGCCTTGGCACCTGGCCTACATGTTTGCCATCTCCGTTCCCCCATCTTCCGTTCCTCAGTCCACTCCTCCATCCTCCTGCCCTCCCAGTTTTCCTTGTATCTAAAATCCTCATTCTTGTCCCTTTGCCTGTGTGCATTTCCTGCCTCCTCAGGAAGGTCGGGACCGCAGACCTGTGTGTTAACTTCGATGTAAAGTTGCTTCCAGGAAGAAGTTTCATCTGTGGTTTCCTCTTCCCCAGAGCTCCACAGTCTTCATTACAACCGCACAGTGCTGTCCCGGGATGGATCTGTGCAGTCAGGGTTTCTCACTGAGGGACATCTGGATGGTCAGATCCAGGGACATCTTCCTGCTCTTCAACAGGCAGAAAGGCAGGGCTGGGTCCCAGGGACAGTGAGTGGAAGCGGTTCTGGGAGCTGAGACCTGGGACACAGAGACTGAGGACTTGACAGAGAAGGGGCAGGACCTCAGAAGGGCCTGGCATGTATCAAGGGCCAGAAAGGAGGGGAGAGTAGGCAGCAGGCAAGAGTGATGGGAGAGGCCTTTTCCAGGAGAGCTGGGGGCAGAGAGCAGGGACCTGTCTGTTCCCGCTGGATCTGGCTGGGGGTAGGGGTGAGGAATGGGGGTCAGCAGAGCTCAGCGGGGAGGTGAGCCGGCACTCAGCCCTCACAGAAAGGCATGGAGGAAGGCCAGCAAGGGGTCCCCTGTGGTCTGAGTTCCTCACTTGGACTGGAATGGAGAAGTCACTGCTGGGTGGGGGTAGACTTGCATTCCCTCCAGGAGATTAGGGTTTGTGAGATCAGGAAGCCTGCAGCACCAGGGGCTTTAGGCATTCCTACTCTTATGGGTAGCTCTTCCTCTCTCTCAACCTGGAGACTCAGGAATGGACAGTTTCCCAGTCCTCCAGAGCTCAGACCTTTGCTACGAACATCACAAATATCTAGAAGGAAGATGCTATGCAGGCCAAGATACACTCCCGCCCTGTATGGGCAGACTTCAGGTAGAAACTACAGTGCATCTGGAATCCTATGTGGGTGTCAGGAGAACAGGTACTTGGTCTGGGTAGGGGCTTTCCTCTCCACTATTCCACTAGAGTCACCCCTACCTCCAGCTCCATCCAGGGAAGCTCTCCTTGTGCTATGGATGCATGTGTTTTCTGTTGGTGTATTATATCCTGATTTTTCTCTCCTGTTAGAGCCACTGGAAAAAGACAGGGGTTCAAGGATGGAAGAGTCCAGTGTCATAATCTGGGGAAACAGTGGGCCCTCTCACAGAAGCCTGAACCTGGGTGGGTGTCAGGCAGGAGAGGAAACCCCAGGCCCAAGGCTGCCCCATCTGCCTCCCAGCCTGCCCATCCCAAAGAGTTCCTCTGGCCCCACGTACCAGGAGCCCAATCCTGACTTCCCCTCCTCAGCATCAATGCAGGGGTCCCAGAGCATAAAGACACAGTCTCGAGGCCCATCCTTCTGCCAGCCTAGAGGAACTGGGCCCCAGGGTGAGGACAGGCTTGCAGAAGGTCTGGGGTCTGTGAGGACTTCTGCCAGAGTTGGAACAGTGGAGTGGACCAGCCCTGTTCCCTGCATCTCCAATAGAGGGGAGCAGGGTTTGGCCACGTGCCTCATTGTCTCTGCCCTTTCTTCTCCAACCTCCCCTCCCCCACCATGAATGTGACCTGCAGCGAGGCCCTGGAGGGCAACATGACCCTGATATGCTGGGCTCTGGCTTCTATCTCCAGAATATCTCTCCGACCTGGTGTCTAGATGGGGCGTCTTTGAGCCAGGATGCCCAGCAGTCTGGGGGTATTCTGTCCATGGGGTGGGACCTACCAGACAGAGGTGGCCTGCAGGATTCCCCAAGGAGAGGAGCAGAGGGTCATCTGCTCCATCGGATACAGTAGGAATCACAGCACTCACCTTGTGTCCTCTCATGAACCTGGGACCACCCTTGAGGGTTCCAACATAAGGAGGATCAGGCTGGGGTGGGGGAAGCAGGAACGACTGTGGCTTTGGGTACCTGGTATGTAACAGGCCGTTTTTTCCAGGGATGGCCCTGGTGCTTCAGAGTTGATGACAAGCCATTCCATATGTTGCTGCTGTTGCTGCTTTCATCATCATTAGTATTATTATTAGTATTATTATTCTCTGTGTCCTTTGATACAAGAAGAAGACAACATCAGGTGCAGCGGGTCCAGGTCAGAAAAGGGGACAGCTGCTAGAGATGGGAAGGTCCCTGGCTGGGCAGTAGGGTCCCCTCATACCTTCTGTACAGATAGGCATGTAGGTGACAAGGCTTCTGGAACAGGCGATGAAAGTTGGGGTATTTGGGAGGGGAATGAGAACCACGTTGCCATCTACACCCCTGTGAGAAAGAAATTTACCCATTCAAACCCAAAGAATAGACTCAGAGACCCAGAGAACAGCGAAAGAGAGACTTTTAATGACAGTCTTGCAAGATCAGGTGTCTGGAGTGCAGGCACACCTGGGAGAGTTTCAAAAAACAATTTATTCCCAAGTGTGCAAGCCCCTCCCCCAATTCCTCATTAGCTGAATATTATGGGGTTACAGTCTTCCTGGGCATCACTTATTGGTAGTTGGATTAAGATTTCAAGTATGTTCTTCAGGGTCTTTTTGCTGCATTTTTTGCTGCATTTTGTTGCAGCCCATAATGCCTGGTGACTGTCTCAGGACTCTTGGCATTTGACTTATGGCCCTAGTGGCTGCACTTAGGTGATGGCAAGCTAGCCCAAAGTAAATTCTTTGGTAAGGTGGGGAGGGGGGTCATTGGAGGGGCCCCGACCAATAAGCTCCTGGACACTGGGTCAAAGGGAAAGCAGGAAGGAGGGGATTGTGGCTTAGTACATTTTGCTTCTTTATCTCTTTATTTCCATGTGGCCTGCTTAAACATATTCTAAGGCACTTATGAAAATGAGCCATCACGTGTAGGTTATTTTTTACAGTTCCCTCCTCTTTTTCTTTTTACCCTTTTTGGTCTTATTTTCACTTAGATATCTGGAAGTTTTTACTTTCTTCATTATAGGAGGAGGAGTTTAGTTTGACTTTTAATAATAGTAAGTCATTCTGTTGGGACATTAACGGCATTTGTTTATTAATAGCTACTTTAATTAACCTTTGTGTTAAGCCCTTCACACAAGGGATGACACAACATCCTATGGCTGTTAAGACCCCAGCCTTAGGGGTCTTATGAGAGATGTAAGAACTGAAGCTACCATTCCTTTCCATTTTTCAAACCAACCTTCTAACCAGTTAGTAAAAGGGTCATTTACTCCTGTGTTTTCTGCCAGCTCATTGACTAGAGTTGTTAGTCCCTGCAGTCCCTTTATGATGGTTCCATTTGAGGCAGCATTGTTGTGAATTAAAGTGTCACATTTTCTGCCCAGCGTATCGCATGTACCACGTTTCTCTGCTAATATTATCTCCAGTGCAATTCTGTTTTCCCAAGCCATTTAGCTAGTGGCCTTTAGTTATCTGGTTTCTCCCTTAAGGGCATTTGGAGTGTAATTGATGAATCTTTGCTGATTATAAGAAATGTAATTAATCCAATTTACATTCTTGTTAATAGTTGACCACCAGAAAAGTGCTCACTCAAATCCAGCAGGTATTTGATTTCATGCTTTGAATGTATTAGGCTGTCCTCTAGGTACTCCTATGGAGTTTAGATAGATAGATAGATAGATAGATAGATAGATAGATAGATTAATAGATAGATAGATAGATGGATAGATAGATGAATAGATAGATAGATATACAAAGTTTTCATCCCCGATCCAGAAGCCTTGTGTGTATGTGTGTGTGTGTATGTGTGTGTGTATATATATATACATATATATATATGTATGTGCACGTGTGTGTGTGTATATATATATGTGTATATATATGGGTTAGAATGAATTGCTAAATTTCTCTGATCTCGATGACCATGTGTATTTTTAGCTATTTTATGGAATGCCAGGGTGAACGGAATGGCCAATTGTACTAAAGCACAAGTCCCAGTCCAATTGGACAGTAACAAGTTACAGAGGGTCCCTTTCCTGATGAGTGGTTGCCTCATTCTGGGTTCCCAGTGATATTTAGGATGTGGGTACAGGTTGAGAGTTTTCCCACGGGTTTATCGAGCTTCATCTTCTGTCTAGAGGGGCAACAGGAGTGATTTATACTCCCTATAGAGAACGAGGGGATTGCTTTAGGATCTGATCTCTGCAAAGTGGGAAAGAGCAATGACAGATTTTACAAGTCTTATTTCCCCATGCATCCTCGTCTTGGTATACAGCCAACATGCAATGCATTCCTTTGGGATTAGTATCCCATCCAAGGGGAAACGGGACTACCTGTGCCTGAGGTTGACCAGCGGCACACACATAACAGTTACTTTTATTGAGGGCTTGTGCTGAAAATTTCACCCATTTAACCCAGGCATTTATGTCTCTATATCCTGTTTTAATTTTTAAAGTCTGCCTTAAGTCAGTTATTTTAATTGTTTTTACTCTCTTGGGGTTATTGTTTGGTGGGTTAAAGGAAGTTAATGGGACCGGGAGTAACAGTAATTCTGGGTGGGCTTGGGGTAGAGTTGGTGACTAACCTAAAATCTAACTGTTCCATGGAGTTGCTTTTTGAGATATTTCTTTTTAATCTATACCTTCAAGTTTTCTGCTTTAAGTAGCTGGGTTCTTTATGGTAATTAATATAGGATTGCATTTTAAATTTTTACAGTTAGGTGGCATGTGGTTCCTATACTTAGGTTTCCTTTCACCCCTTGTGTTAGGATTAATTCTAACCATATCAGCCCCCAATGTTGGAGCCTGCGTATAGCTTCCTTTTAGGTTTTCCTTAGAATTAGCTTGAAGGGTTTTCCTTAGAATTAGCTTAAAGGGTTTCTTATGTGATCTATACACTTCCAATTTACCTTCCTTCTGTTTTTTTTTTTTTTTTTAACCAGTTTCTTGACCCGAGTGTAACGTGTCCGCCCCGATCAGCTGTTTGTACAGCTGTCTCACTTGCCAGGGACCTTCCCAGCTTGGGTGGAGCTTGTCTTCTTTCCAAGTCTTAATTAGCACTGAGTTGCCTGGCTGGAAATGGTGAACTGTGAACTCAAGGGGTGGGGTTTGAGTTACAATTTCTTTTAACCGAAGTTGTTTCCTGGGAGTTCACAGAATTCCCACATACTTGTTTAGCAAGGGTATACATTTCTTTTTTTTTTTTTTTTTTTTTTTTTGAGACGGAGTCTCGCTCTGCCGCCCAGGCTGGAGTGCACTGGCCGGATCTCAGCTCACTGCAAGCTCCGTCTCCCGGGTTCCCGCCATTCTCCTGCCTCAGCCTCCCGAGTAGCTGGGACTACAGGCGCCCGCCACCGCGCCCGGCTAGTTTTTTGTATTTTTTTAGTAGAGACGGGGTTTCACCGTGTTAGCCAGGATGGTCTCGATCTCCTGACCTCGTGATCCGCCCGTCTCGGCCTCCCAAAGTGCTGGGATTACAGGCTTGAGCCACCGCGCCCGGCAAGGGTATACATTTCTATACACCCATAATTCTTTAGCATTTCATCACACATGGCCTGGGGACCCCAATGACTTCCCTTATGCAATATAGACATTCAATTTTTTATTATGGGTTTATTTATTATTTCTCTCCCATGAGGAAGCACTCATCTTCCATTCTTAGTATGAGTGGCTCCTATCTTGCCTAGCTTTTCCTCCTCTTTTGAAAATTGGGGTTTTGATATCACCTTAGGGATATCTGAGCTAAACAGTTTAAATTTTTCCTCCAGACTTACTTAGCAGCCTTATCTACAAGTCTGTTCCCTACAGCTTCCATAGTGTTTCCTTTCTGATGGCCATGTGCATGAACTATGGCTATCCCTGCTGGAAGCAGGAGGCTTTCTAAAACTTGTTCCCCACCTACCAATTCTTTTGCCCTGCTATTGACTAGTCCCTGCTCTGTCCAGATTTTTTCAAAGGTGTGTACTACTTTATAGGCATATTTTGAATTAATATATATAGTGTTTCCTTGGTCTTCTAGGAGCTTTAGGGTCTGGTTAAGAGCATATAATTTACAGGTTTGGGCTGACCAGTTATTGAGTAATTTACCTTTTTCACGTAAGGATTGTTTGTTTTTATTAATGACAGCACAACCATTGTGTCCTTTACCATTTATTTCTCAGGATGTCCCATTCACAGACAACCTCATCCCATTATGTAGCAGAGTTTCTTTAAGGTTTGCTACTAACTTGAGTTTGATACTCTATGATCTCTAAACAGTTATGGTCTGACACGTTCTTATTCTCCTCTCCTTTTCATAAGAAACTGGTTGGCATTAGTTTAGGAACCTCCCCAGGGTCCATGGACCCCAGGAGGAACTTGGGGAGGGCAAGAGACTGACCAGCTGGCATCCCAGAGTGCCCTTGGCCCGGCCCTGCTGGGTTTGACTTTGGGCCAACAGCTGCTGGTTTGAAGAGCTGCCAGCCTGTGGCGCCTTCCCTGATGGGCACTCTCATTAGCAAAGGCATTTCTGGCTCCGCCCTCCCTTCCTTTTTTTTTTTTTTCTTTTTTTTTGCTTCAAAGGCACCATTCCTCTCCCTGGCAGGCCTAGAGCTGCCCTGTTTGTGTTTCATGCAACCCCCACTGGTGACCCAGCAACTGCAAAGTGTCTCCAGTTTGTCCCGCCCTGGGAGGGGACTTACTGCTTTTCCTCCTCCTGGGCTGCAAGGACCCTTCCCTGGTCCAGCCCGGCTGTGGGAAACAGAGCTTTTATACATGACTCCTTGAAGCATTTTGGCAGACTTTTCCCCAGCATGAACTGTCTCTACTTCAGGGATTGCAAACTGATATCCTCTTTTGCCTGTGTTGGGTTTTTGAGTTATTTGAACTGATTATCAGTATTTAAAAGTTATATTTTACATAAAAAGTCAGAATTTTGTTCTCTGACAAAGCAGACAATCTGGCAATGCATGACTGGCATTGTGAGAACAGCTGAGCAGCTGCAACAGTTCCCACCCAGCCCTGCAACCCTCCTTTTTATTGTTTGCTGACCCTGTAGTCATTTGAGTTTACAACCCTAGTGCTGATTCTCCTTATGTAGCGTCTCTTCTGCAGCCTTACTGACAGCTAACTGCCCCTGGTGCCCTTAAAAGGGCACCGTAAAACAACAGTAAAACAGTAAAACAGTAAAAAAACAGTAAAAAAAAAAAACAGTAAAACAGTAAAACAACAACAAAACCTTAATGTCATCTTATTCATTTACTCTTCCATAACTTGAATCCTTTTGACCACCTCCTGACAAACAGCCATCTAGTTTTTGCTGTAGGCAACCCATTACACCTCAAGCAGCCTGATCCTAAACTCTTCCACATCCCTTTCTCCCTTACATAACCCAGTTCCCAGGCTCTGTCCTTCCTCAGTGGTTGCACTGCATGCACCCTTTCCTTGCAACTCCTTGTTGCTTAACCCCCCAGAAATTTCCCCCAGCCCTGCCAACCTCTCCGCATTCTCTCACTTCGTCGTGTACTCTTTTTTCCTTTTACATTATTTGTCTCCCCAGTTTTACCTTCTGTGTTTCTCTTTGATCTCTGTCTCTTTTAGTCTCTCTCGCTAATTTTCCTCTTCTATTTTCTCTCTGTCATCCCCTGTTTCCTTTCTCTCTCACACTCAGTTTCTTCCTCTTTCTCTCTCTGGGCATGAGCCGAGCCATGCTGTGTCCTGGCTCCCCTCGTCTGTCTGCAAAAACAGGCAGCTCTGCGGAAATGACTCAGCAGTAACCTTTATCAACACTTTTTAGAAGCCAGTTGCCACACACAGCTGTGCCACTGGCTCTCTCTTCCTTCAGATATAGCAGCTTAACTCTCTCCCTGTCTCTCTTTCTCTCACACGCATACACACACACACACACACAAACTTTTTGAGCTTCCCTCAGTATTTCCTTAATTGTTTGTTTATTCCATCCATTAATCTTTTGCAGTTTCTTAGTAATATTAGGTCAGCTTTTAGTTACAAAATTAACCTTTAAAAGGCCTTGCCCTACTGGGTCTTCTGGATTTAATCCTGAATATTTTTCCACTTGATCCCTGAGCCTCTGCAGAAATGCAGAGGGAGTCTTCTCTTCTTGTTGTTGGATCTCGAATGCTTTTGGGACATTTTGTGTCCTAGGAGTGGACTGTGTAATCCCTCTAATTATTAGCTCCCTAAGGTCTTGTATTTGGACCCAATCCCAGGGGTCATTATTATCCCATCCAGGATCTGCATTTGGGAATTTCTGCTTAGCTGGCAGGACTCCTTACCCAGGAGGATGCTGCTGTCTCTCCCAAATGATTCTGGCTGCCCTTCTAATTATTCCCCTGTCTTTCCCGGTAAACAGAATATTCATGATTGAATTATCTCAGCCCAAGTATAAAAATTGGGTTCTAAAATCTGATCTAGCTGCTCTGCTAAACTGAGGGGATCTTCCAAGAGTGGCCTCATTTCCTTTTTAAAATTCCTAACCTCAGTACTTGTTAAAGGCACATTTACAAACCCATTATTATTATTATTTTTATACTTTAAGCTCTGGGATACATGTGCAGAACATGTAGGTTTGTTACATAGGTATACACATGCCAGGATGGTTTGCTGCACCCATCAACTCATCATCTACGTTAGGTATTTCTCCTAATGCTGTCCCTCCCCTAAGCCCCCAACCCCCAGACAGACCCTGGTGTGTGATGTTCCCCTCCCCGTGTCCACGTGTTCTCATTGTTCAGCTCCCATTTATGAGTCACAACGTGCGGCGTTTGGTTTTCTGTTCCTGTGGGTCTTTCTCTGAGAGACCCTGAGAACACATAGCTGAGGGTTTCCTGAGAATGATAGTTTCCAGCTTCATCCATGTCCCTGCAAAGGACATGAACTCTTCCTTTTTATGGCTGCATAGTATTCCATGGTGTATATGTGCCACATTTTCTTTATCCAGTCTATGGGCATTTGGATTGGTTCCAAGTCTTTGCTGTTGTGAACAGTGTTGCAATAAACATACGTGTGCATGTATCTTTATAGTAAAATGTTTGTAATCCTTTGGGTATATACTCAGTAGTGGGATTGCTGGGTCAAATGGTATTTCTGGTTCTAGATCCTTGAGGAATTGCCACATTGTCTTCCACAATGGTTGAACTAATTTACACTCCCACCAACAGTGTAAAAGCGTTCCTATTTCTCCACACCCTCTCCAGCATCTGTTGTTTCCTGCTTTTTTAATGATTGCCATTCTAACTGGAGTGAGATAGTATCTCATTGTGGTTTTGATTTGCATTTCTCTAATGATAAATGACATGGGTGGGGCTGCAAGAGTGATTCCACTAGGTAACTCCCTCTCTTTTACCTGAAGAATCAAGATGATGCTGTTACGACTATACATACAACTCTTCTGAAGGGGAGAGGATGCTGGAATAATGACTACACTTCACCTCAAATTTCTTTTTTCATATGTGATGCAGTGGTACCAGGAGTAGGGATGCAAATAAAAGTACCAGAAACAGGAATTATCTTTAAGCCAAAAACCATAAGTATAATTTTACACCTTTATGTAAGAATTCCCAAGCAACTCAAAGATTGTGCTATGCCTTTGCTTCATTTGGCAAAGTCAGGATTAACACTAAATAGAGCTATCTAGCCTGGTGGTCAGATGGCCCCCACTAGTTCCCTACCTACATAACCTACCCTTTATGACCAAGAGTAGACTGAGGGAAGACATGCTAGGATACTATTGCTGCCTGCAGTCTAGGCCAGCACAGCAGCCAAACCTGATGTCACCTCTAAAACTGGAAAAGATTGATATAAAGGGACAGAAGGAGGAATAGTGGCTGAGGGTTAAGAGAATAAATTAAAGGGTTATGAAATGAGTAAAATTCAATATTAGCTTAACTCCTCGAACGTGCTGTGAGGAAGAGAAGATATTTTCTCTTAGGTCAATTATACTGGATGCCTAAAAGAGTGAAGCCACATGTCCCTGAGACCATTCTTGTTTTTGGAACCCGGTAAGGTTGAGTGGTGTCTGCAAACATGAGTGACTTCATTCTGGGAGACATATTCATACAAGAGGATGATAGACTGTTCTAATTCTGAATGACTGAATGATACTCTGTTGTTTTTTTTTTATTTTTATTTTTTTTGAGATGGAGTCTCGCTCTGTAGCCCGGGCTGGAGTGCAGTGGCCGGATCTCAGCTCACTGCAAGCTCCGCCTCCCAGGTTTATGCCATTCTCCTGCCTCAGCCTCCCGAGTAGCTGGGACTACAGGCGCCCGCCACCTCGCCCGGCTAGTTTTTTGTATTTTTTAGTAGAGACGGGGTTTCACGGTGTTCGCCAGGATGGTCTCGATCTCCTGACCTCGTGATCCACCCGTCTCGGCCTCCCAAAGTGCTGGGATTACAGGCTTGAGCCACCGCGCCCGGCCATGATACTCTGTTAATATGCCAATACCTCTTTACTTTTGTAATCCTTTTCCTGTAAAAGATATGTGGTCAAAGAAAAGTGAGTAATGTGAGTTATAAGAAAAACATTTAATCTTTGTCCCTGGTTTCTCCTAAAAACCTTAGAATCTCTTGAGTGATAAGAATTAGAATATTGATGAGAGGACTCATGGCTGAGTGGACCCTGGATATCTTGAGAATGGGGGCTGGCTGCCAGAGACACATACCTGTGATGAGAGTGCTGTCTTATTCCATCTTGTGTTGCTATAAAGAAATGTCTGACACTGACTAATTTATATAAACAAGTTTCATGTGGCTTGGGATTTTGATGTCTGGAAATGTTTGAGCATTTGGTGAGGGCCTTAGACTGCTCCCACTTCTGCCCTGTGGAGATCACACTGACCCAGTAACGGGATAGGGAGGACCAAATGTAGGATGCAGTTTATGGAGACCAGACCTGCAGGGTACAGAAACTTCCAGAAGTGGGTAGCTGTGGTGGTGTCTTCTGGAGAGGAGTAGAGATACACATGCCATGTGCAGCACGAGGGGCTGCCAGAGCCTCTCACCCTGAGGTGGGTAAGGAGGGGGAGAAGGGAAAGGGGAGCTGGTATGTGCAGAGATGACATGGTAACAGAGGAACAGAGAGTGTAAGAAGTTGCCAGGCTCTTTTTAACAACTAGCTCTCTTGGAAACTAAAAGAGTAACAATTTATTCACTCACAAGAGAGGACAGTATCTCTCTATTCATAAAAGATTGGCCCCCATGATGCAAACAACACCCATTAGGCCCCACGTCCAACATTGGGGGTCAGATTTTAACATGAGGTATCAGGGGGTAGATATTTATATCATTATATCCTGCCCCTGGCCAGTCAGAGCTCATGTTTTTCTCCCACTGCAAAATACGATAATTTTCCAGTTGCTCAAATGTGCTAGGTTGTTCCAGCATCAACTCAAAATTCCAAAGTCTCATCTGAGACTCAAGGTAAGTCTCTATAGCTGTGAGCCTGTAAAGTTTTAAAAATGTTATTTACTTCTAAAATATTAATACAAGAGTGGAAGGGACATTTCTTATACATTTCCGTTCCAAAAGGAATAAATGGGCCAAAAGAAATGAATGCAGTGTCCTCACAAGGCTGAAACTCATAATGGAAGATGGTAAAACTTAAAGCTCTAAAATATTCTCCTTTGACTCTATATCTTGACACCTGAGCACACTGGTGCGAGTGGTGGGCTCACAATGCCATTTGCAGCCCCACATCCTTGGCTTTGCTGAACCTAACCCATATAGCCGCTCTCATGGGTGAAAATTGAATGCCTATGGCTTTTCCAAGCTCAGCTTGCACATTACCAGTGACTCTACCATTTAGTAGTCCTGGCGGGGTCCTGCTCCTGCAACTCCATTAGGAATTGTCCTGGATATTAAATTTCCCCTTTAAATATCAGTTCCAGTTTCAGATCGCTTCTTTGCTCACAGGTATGTGCATAGGCTATGACAAACAGCCAGGCCAAATATTGAAGGCTATGCTGCTTAGAAACTTCTTCTATCAGATACCCTTAATCATCACTCTCATGTTCAAAGTTCCACAGATCCCTAGGGAGGGGGCACAATGCCTCCAAGTTATTTGCCAATGCATAACAAAAGTGACATTTCCTCTAGGTCCCAGTTAGGTCCCAGTAAGTTCCTCATCTCCATCTGAGACCTCATCAGCCTGGACTCTATTGTCCATATCACTGTCAGCATTTTGATCACAACAACTTAACAAACCTCTAGGAAGTTCCAAGTTTTCCCCCATTTTCTTGTCTTCTAAACTCTCCAAACTATTCCAACCTCTACCTGTTACCCAGTTCCAAAGACATTTTCACATTTTTAGCTCCCTTTTTTGCAGTACCCAACTCCTAGTACCAATTTTCTGAATTATTCATTCTCAACTGTTATGAAGAAATACCTGGCCGGGCGCGGTGGCTCAAGCCTGTAATCCCAGCACTTTGGGAGGCCGAGACGGGTGGATCACGAGGTCAGGAGATCGAGACCATCCTGGCGAACACGGTGAAACCCCGTCTCTACTAAAAAATACAAAAAAAACTAGCCGGGCGAGATGGCGGGTGCCTGTAGTCCCAGCTACTCAGGAGGCTGAGGCAGGAGAATGGCGTGAACCTGGGAGGCAGAGCTTGCAGTGAGCTGAGATCCGGCCACTGCACTCCAGCCCGGGCGACAGAGCGAGACTCGGCCTCAAAAAAAAAAAAAAAAAAAAAAAAAAAAAAAAAAAAAAAAAGAAATACCTAAGACTGGATAATTTATAAAGACAGAAGGTTTAAATTGGCTCACGGTTCTGCAGGCTGTATGAAAGTATGATTCTGGCATCTGCTCAACTTGTGAGAGGGCCTCAGGAAACTTTCAATCATGCTGGAAGGTTAAGGGGAAGCAGGTATGACTTACAAGCCTGGAGTAGGAGGGAAAGAAAGCAGGGAGGTGGCACACACTTTTAAACACCAGATCTTGTGAGAACTATCACAAGAACAGCACCAAAGAGATGGTTCTAAACCATTCATGAAGGATCCATCCTCATGAGCCAATCACCTCCCTGAGGTGCCACCTCCAACCTTAGAGATTATAAGTGAACATGAGATCTGGGTGGGGACACAGATCCAAACAATATCAGGGGTCATGGTGGACATGAGGGTAGGCTGGTCTCCCCTCTTCTCACATGATACCAAGGATGTAGACACATTCAGATGCCTTGGCAGAAAGAGAAGCCAGAGACTCTTGAAGTCACAAAGGGGAAGCATGAACAAATCTTGCATCTCAGTCCCTCACAAGGCAGCCTTAGAAAAAAAAAAGTCATGAACAAATTTAGGTCAGTCATAGTAAATGGTGACACTGAACAGCCCACCACACCCTCAAGAATAGCAAATCAAAGACTCCAAATTCTAACTGTATCCCCTCTGCCCCAACTCCTCTTTCACTTCAGGTCCTCTAATATGTCACTTTTACAAGCCTTGAGAGACACATCAGAGCCCTGGGTACTGTCCCTGTTTGGGGTGCAACAGAAACAAAATCTGGTCAGAGCGCACAGGTGATGTGACTAAAGGAGGAATTGTGGGGTGGGTGAGCTCCCCCATTGGCTCCTGTCTACACTATCCCAAGGATCTCAGGCATCACTCTCCCACCCCTACCACACTTACATGAAGCCTGAGCACGGCTGCCTCCTTTTCCATCTGTGGAAAGAAAACAAACTGTGAGAGGCCAGGGAGGAGGCAGGGCCATGAGATCCCAGAGGAGTTTCCAGAACTGTGACTGCAGACCCAGGTCAGGATCAGGAAACCCGAGGGAAGAGGACGTGTTGAAACTGGACTAATTGTCCTAGTGAGGTCTGTCCTATGCGGGTACCTTCCCCTGACCTGTGACTGCTGGGAGTCAGGTTCCCATGACTCCAATGAAGGTGATAAATGTGTCCTTCATTTTCACAAGTTCTTTACAAAAGAGTAAGTGTTGATAGAGGCACAGAGATGGTGCCTCACAGCTAGGCAGAATACAAGCCAACTCCTATCTGGGGCTGGGAATCCACCAATGGAAGAAGAAAACTCGGAGCTCACCCCTTTCCTACCCGGGCTGGGCTCTTGTTCCTCCACATCACAGCAGTGACCACAGCTCCAGTGACCACAGCACCAAGAGCAACCAGGACAGTAACGATGCCCAAGATGGGGTTGGTGGGCTGGGAAGACAGCTCTAAGAAAGGAGGGGAACGTGAGGGGGCTCTGACCATCAGGCCTCCAACCCTGACGTTGCTGAAGGGCTCCGGAAGGACTCCTGCTTCCCGTGAGAAGAGACGTGACCCCTCATCCCCCTCCTTACCCACCTCAGGGTGAGAGGCTCTGGCAGCCCCTCGTGCTGCACATGGCATGTGTATCTCTGCTCCTCTCCAGAAGACACCACCGTGGCTGCCCACTTCTGGAAGTTTCTGTACCCTGCAGGTCTGGTCTCCATAAACTGCATCCTGCATTTGGTCCTTCCCATCCCGCTACTGGGTCAGTGTGATCTCCACAGGGTAGAAGCCCAGGGCCCAGCACCTCAGGGTGGCCTCATGGTTGGAGATGGGGTGGTGGGTCATGTGTGTCTTTTGGGGGATCTGAGGGGAAGAGTCAGAACATTCAGGCACTTTGCATTCCTCATGGGACATTCCAACTCATGGGACCATCCTGAGAATTGATGGGACACCTGAAGAGGGGAAGGGAGCAACTCAGACACCAGTCTGGACACAGGCACCTGGGGAAATCTCTTATTCCTTGGAAAGTTCTAGTGTCTAAGGCCAGAACAGAGACTTCTGGTCCTGGCCTGAGTGGAGGCTGAGGGACTTAAAAGAGTTGGAGTCAGACCCACAAATACAGATTGAGTGTGAGGCAGAGAACAAGTCCTGAGAGGAAAATTCCTGGTGCCCAAGGCTGCTGCGGGGACAAAGGGGACAGCAGATCAGTATTCCAGGGATTGTCTTCCCCTCCTCTCCCTCAGAAACTTCATCCTTTATTGTCCCAGAGTGCAGGGCGGGCCCGCAGTCACTCTCTGGTATGGGATATGGAAACCCACGAGGACTTTTCCTCCTCAGGACAAGAGGAAGAGGAATGTTTTAACGTTGGTCCCATTTTCCTTCCCTTCTTTTAGAAGGTGGGTCGGGCAGATCTGCAGGAGATCAGGGAGGCGCCCCGCGGCCGCTGGTACCCGCGCACTGCGGCGTCTCCTTCCCATTCTTAAGGCCTTTGCTGAGCCGTTCTGCCCGCCTTCCCTGCAGGTAGGTTTTGAGCAGCTCTGCGTGTTTCTCCGCCAGAGCATCTGAGCCGCCTTGTCCCGCGCTGTCCAAGAGCACAGTTCCTGGTTTATGATGAGGTAACTGGCGCCTTCGTAGGGTGTGTTCATCCCCGCGGAGGAGGCTCCAGTCCGGGTCCAGGTCGCAGCTGTGTATACAATGGAGGGTGTGAGACCCATTCCCAGTGACCGCAGTCAGCCCAGGCCACTGAGCCCCGCCTCCGCCTCGACCAACCCCCGGGGATTTGGGCCTGAACTGAAAATGGAATCCGGTATAGGCGCCTGGGGCTCTTGTGGGATCGAGGACCTCCGCTGGTCTCGCAGCAGCCTCGGGTGCCTCTCCGATTGTGCTACAGCGGGTAGTACAATCTTGGTTAACTACTGAATGATCATGAATCTAATTTGTAAAAGAGGTGATTTTTGGCCCCATTATATATAAATGTATCTAAATGCATTGCAATTAGACTCACAAAGTTAAGTTTTACTTTCCCAGATTGTGTATCTGTGACTCTGGTCTGTTGTATTTTTAAATTATCTTTATTTCATAACCCTGAGTTTGTGTGTGCAAGTCCAGGGCATCTCAACACAAAGCACAATGTGTTACCATATATTGCAACCGGGAGTCTGGACAGAATTTAATCACCTCAAAATTCCAAGTGCTCAATGCAGCCAAAGTGCCCTTCACCAGTGCTCATACACCGCCTTTATGTATTTACTAGTTAGTTAGTTAGTTAGTTTTAGACCGAGTATCACTCTGTTGCCCTGGCTGGAGTGCAGTGCCATGCTCATGACTCACTGAAGTCTTGACCTCCTGGGCTCACACTATCAATGCTCCTCCTTCAGCCTACCAAGTAGCTGGCACCACAGGCTTGTGCCACCAACCCTGGCTAATATTTCTTTAAAAATATGTGTAGAAATGAGGTCTCTGTATGTTGCTCTGGCTAGTCTTGAAGTCCTGAGCTCAAGTGATCCTCCCGCCTCAGCCTTCCAAAATGCTGGTATTACAGGCATGAGCCACAATGGCTGACCCATGCACCTGCCTATGTTTATGAATTATTCACATCTAAGCTATGTGCATATTTTATTGGGACACTTGGTATTCTTTTCTAACCTGCTTATCATAAGGAGGCAATTAGTTTTTAGACAGCCCCACAGAATGTATTAAAGACCAAGGTGCAAGTAACACTGTACCAGGCTCTGCAGATAAATGGATTAAAAATCTATAAAATCTATAAAACACTGTGTTTAAGTCTGAGAATTCTATTGCTTTAGAATTCTTTCTCTCTGTTCCTTTACCTCACCTCCTGCTTCTCCAGCCCTTCTCTCTGTCCCTGTCATCACTCAGGTCCTCCTCTCCCCTTAGTCTCTACTACCCTGTAACTACGAATTGTGGCCCTAGCTCTGTCCCCTCTCCTGCTGCCCATAGCTGTTCCCCCCACAATGGTCAGCAATCCTGCTAATGTGAGTCAGATTGTGTCATTTCTTCACTTAAAACCCTCCAATGGCTCCATCTCACTCTCAAGAAGCCTCTAGAATGGAAGGCACAAGCACAGGGGCTTTGGGTTGTTTTGATCAAAGTTGTGTCTACAGAATATAAAAGCATATCTGCCACATAGTAGGAACTAAGCTGAATGAATGAAATATGATTGTGTTAAAAATTGCATCACACAAAAATCACAAAATGAAAAATGCAAAGCAAGTTAGGAAACGTTTGGCTTTATGCAACTATTGTGCATATCAGTTCATAAACTCATTCCAGTGGAGAACATGTGATATGTTTAGCTGTTGAATCTGTTACTAATTTTCTATTAGTACATAACCAATTACCACAAACTTAGTGGCTTAAAACAGCACTCATTTATTTGTCTACATTTCCTTCATCAGAAATCCAGGCCTAGTGTGAGAGATTCTTTGTTCAGGGTTTCGCAAAGCTGTGTGCTCACTTAAGATTGGGATTCTCCCCCAAGCTTATATAGAGCTCGTTGGCAGAATTCGGTTTCTGGCCATTGTAGGACTAAGGTCCCTGTTTCCTTCGGGCTATCAGGGTAGACAGCAGGAAGGGCCTCTAATTCCTATTGGCCACCAGTGTTCTTTCCCCATGATCCCTCCATTTTCAAAGCCCACAGTGGAGGAAACCCCTCACACTGAACCCCTCTACACTGTGAGTCTCTGTTCTCAGGAAGAACCCAGTCCTTTTCAGAGCTTACCTGATTAGGACAGTCCAAGCAGGATAATCCCCATCTTCAAGTCAACTGACTGGGGACCTGAAATCTATCTGCAAAACCCCTTCACAGCAGCACCTGCATTAGTGTCAACTGAGTAACTGGGGTAACGTGAGTAACCAAGGGTAGTTATTGAGGTGTCATCATAATATCAGCCTAGCATAGCCTGGATCTTCCTTTTGTGTTTGACTAGAACATACAAATTGAAGGTAAAAAAAAAAAAAAAATAGATCATTGTTATCATTGTTAATGACAATAAAATAGATCTTATATAGTCATGAAAATTCTTCTTAAATATTAAAAGCAAATGACATGTTTAATATCTTATAATCAATTTAGAGCAAATGAAAAAGTTCAATGATTCATCCTCTCTTGTGAAGGTATATTAGTTATCTACTGCTGCATAACAAGTCACTTAAAACTTAGCAACTCAAATCAACAAATATTTATCATGTCCCACAGTTTCTAGTGGTCAGGAATCCAGGAGTCATTTCTCTGAGTGCTTCTGGCTCAGGGCCTCTCACAACGTTGCAGTCTAGTTGTCATCCGGGCTTTATCTTCTGAGGACTCAAATGGGGCTGGGGATTCACAAGACACAAGAATCCCCAATGTGGCTGTTGGAAGAAGCTTCATCTTCTTATTGTCTGGCCCCAGCTTCACTTCCTTGTCACCTGGACCTTTCCACAGGCCTGCTTGTGACACAGCAGCCGGTTTCCCCCAAGGCTCATGATCCCAGAGAAAGAAAGAACCAGAACCGGAGTAGAAGCTGCAGTGAGGTTTTTGTTTTGTTTTGTTTTGTTTTGTTTTTGAGACAGTCTCACCCTGTCGCCCAGGCTGGTATGCAGTGGCTGGATCTTGGTTCACTGCAACTTCTGACTTCCAGGTTCAAGCAATTCTCCTCCCTCAGCATCCTGAGCAACTGGGATTACAGGCATGCACCAACACACCCGGCTAATTTTTGTATTTTTAGTAGAGATGGGGTTTCACCATGTTGGCCAGGCTGGTCTCAAACTTCTGACCTCATGATCTGCCCTCTTGATCTCCCAAAGTGTTGGAATTACGGGCGTGAGTGACCACTCCCAGACTTAGTGAGTCTTATGATCTATACCCAGAGTCACAAACTATTATGTCAGCATTACTCTATCAGTTTGTAAGTGAGTCATTAAGTTCAGGCCACACTCATAGGAAGGGAATGAAGCTGCACCTCTGCAAGGAGTATCAAAGAATTTATGTGCATGTTAAGTATGCACAGTATGCATGTTAAGTAATGTACAGAATGTAATCACCTCAAATTTGCAAGCACTCAATGCAGCCAAAGTGCCCTTCACCAGTGCTCATGCATTGCCTTTATTATTTATTTATTTATTTATTTAGTTAGTTAGTTAGTTAGTTAGTTAGTTATTTTTGGACAAAGTATCACTCTGCTGCCCTGGCTGCAATGCAGTGGCATGCTCATGACTCACTGAAGCCTCAACCTCCTGGGCTCACGCGATCAATGCTCCTCCTTCAGCCTCCCAAGTAGCTGGCACCACAATTAACATTATTGTTTCAGGATTTTGTAAATCAAATACTTCTTGTATCTGACTAATTTTCTTTATACTTTAAAATTATCTTTTGTAAAGTAATGAATAAAAATTTGAGACAGAGAAAGGAGATACAACAATATCTCAGATTTTTTTGCAAATTCCTTTAATATTAATGTTCTCTTTGACGAGTTGCAAGAAAGTTGAGAAAATACAGCAGCTAGATCAAAGAGTCCCAAGACTGGTGCCATACAATAATGCCTTTACAATCATAACTATCTTTGTTTTTCCTCAGAAGTTTGTAATTCCGTTTAAGAATGCCCAAAATGCCAATTGTCTTACTCAAGCTTCTACAAAAATATGTGCCTAATCAGGGTGCTTTGCAGTTAGGAAAATGTGTCTCACATCTCTCTCTGTGCAGCTAGCTTAGCATCACAACAATGATTCGGTTTGATGTGGTAGGCGGAAATGGTTAACTCCAATTTAGAAACAAGATTTTTCAATAACTAGATATTCAGTGGGCATCTATTGATCACTTTAACATCTTTCACTGTGTTTTTTAATTAGATGTGGTAGAAGTGATTTGGACTCCAGTATGATTCTGAAAAATACAGTTATTTTGTGCTTCTAATGTTGCTTTAAAAGCAGCTCTTTCATGTTTTCCATTCTTATTGCTATTTCATCACTAGTTATTTCTTTATGTCTTTTCATTTAATTTATTTTGCTCAACAATGCTTTTTTTCTATTCTGTGAAAGATTAATTTACTTGTGTGTGTAGTAAAATGTGAGCAACATATCAAATTCTCAAATTCTTTTCAAGATACAATTGCCTTGCACATCAGATTGAACATTGTATACCAGAAAGTGTAGCGAGTTGCCAATTAGCCAAGAATCAAATGACCTATTTCTAGCCAAGGCTATTTTTCATGGCATCCTGGTCCTCTCTGTCACATGGCTCCTTACAATTGGCTGTGGCTTTGTTTTTGTTTTTTTTTTTGTTTTTTGTTTTTTGTTTTTTTTTTTGAGACGGAGTCTCGCTCTGTCGCCCAGGCTGGAGTGCAGTGGCCGGATCTCAGCTCACTGCAAGCTCCGCCTTCCGGGTTTACGCCATTCTCCTGCCTCAGCCTCCCGAGGAGCTGGAACTAAAGGCGCCCGCCACCTCGCCCGGCTAGTTTTTTGTATTTTTTTAGTAGAGACGGGGTTTCACCGTGTTAGCCAGGAGGGTCTCGATCTCCTGACCTCGTGATCCGCCCGTCTCGGCCTCTCAAAGTGCTGGGATTACAGGCTTGAGCCACCGCGCCCGGCCTGTGGCTTTGTTTTAAGGCGCGTAGTTATCGCTAAGGATCCTTGCAATGAACTTTTGTGTTTTCTTTTCTCTTTCATTTCCAAATAATCAGGAATGGCACACAAAGTGCATTTTGAAAAATGCCACTTTAAAGATTTGTGGGCCAGGGGCAGTGGCTCATGCCTCTAATGCCAGCACTTTGGGAGGCCGAAGTGGGTTGATCCCCAGAGATCAGGAGTTGGAGACAAGCTTGGCCAACATGGTGAAGCACAGTCTCTACTGAAAATACAAAAATTAGCCAGGTGCCATGGCAGGTGCCTTTAATCCTAGCTACTCCAAAGGCTGAGGTAGGAAAATCACTTGAGCACGGGAGGCAGAGGTTGCAGTGAGCTGAGATCACACCACTGCACTCCAGCCTGGGCAACAGAAGTGAGACTCCATCTCAAAAATAAATGAATAAATAAATAAATAAATAAATAAATAAAGATTTATGATCAAGTAACTACCTGGACATCCTCTCCTGGCATAAAAATCAGAACCTATGAAGCCACCCTAGACCGTTGCCCAATCATATCCCCCAAAAGCAACTTCTATCTTGAGTCTTGTATTTACTATTCCTTTTCACTGTCTCTAAAGATTTTTGCAATAAGTACATATATACCCAAATCACAGTTTGTGTTTTTTGAACTTCCCGGTACAGGGAACTCACACTATGTGTATTCTTCTGCGATGTGCGTTATGTGTAGGAGAGTTATCTCTGATGTGGGAGGGTGCTGCTCATTCATTTTTACTGCTAAAGTTTTACTTTTTATGAATATACCACAATTTTGTTAATTCCCATTGATGTATATGTGATTATTTCCAGTTTTTTGCCATAAACATTGGTGTACACGTCTCCTGGACACATAGCCAAGAATGTCCCCAGAGTGTATAATCAGGAGGCAGACGGTGGGATTATACGGTGTATGGACGTTAATCATACTAGATAAGGCTAATTTGATTTCCCAAGTGCTTGTACCAAGAATGGGAAAGAGTTCATGTTGCTCATGTGATCTGAAAACATTCAGTTGAAGATGGAGATTAAATGTTAAAAACCACTGTCTTGGCTACAGAATCACCCTAGGCATTTTTTTATATTCCATTAATAACTTCCTTTTCTTTACTTTTATCCTGTAAATTATGGTTTTATACTTTAAGCATAAGATTCAAATAATGCTTCCTTTTAGCCTAACCACATAGAGTTTCTGAAAAATGGAAAGAGAGAGAAAGCGCTGAGGGAGGAAAGGAGGAAAGAAGGACAGAGAAAGACAAAATGAAAATTTTCAAAAAGGAATAGGAGGAAAGGATTGGAAACAGCAAGTATGTTTAACATTATTAAAATGCAGGGAATTAAAAGATGTAGATAACATCCATGGGATAATAGAAACGTAAGAAAGCCTTAATAGTTATTAACTGCTGTGTCACAAACTACCTCAAAATTTAGTGTCTTAATACAACAAATACCTGTGAATTCAAAGAGACACTACAAACACAAGCAAACTAGATTTTATGGGGGTGGCAGAAGTTGGATAAAGAGACAGATTTTACAGGTTGTAATAAATAAGAGTTATTGGTGTGCAGATGGAAATGCTTTTTGATCCAAGTTCTCCAAGGAGCAGATGCCAAGAGGAGCTTAAAGTCTGCAGCGTTTTATGAGGGAACACACCTGTAAGGAAATATGGGAAGCGAGCCAGAAATCCCTGGAAAAGGCGGCAGACAATGATGCAAGTGTGACCCCAAGTGCTGGAGAGAAAGAGAGAAAGTTTATTCGACGCGCCCAAGACCACAGGCAATCTAAGGAGGGTTGAGCAAGGACATGGAGGAGTCCTGGAGCCACATTTGGCCATCAGAGGAGTCCCCTGTCTCCCGGTAATGGCCTGCCTTAGTGTGCCTGCTGTGACCGGTCACTGGCTGGGAGCCACTCATGGGAAGCAGGGCTTCGGCACTAATCCTGCTGAGGATGTCAGAGCACAGGAGCGGAGCCTTGGTACATTACCTAGGAGTATCACTCAGTCCTTCCTTAGAACCCAGAGGATTCTGGGCTCTTGAATATCAAACCCTCTCAGGCTGGGTTGCTGGATGATTCTGCTCACACTTACAACAGGCAAGGGAAACCAGGAGATCCCCAAGTGGATCTCCTGGTTTCTATGCATACTTCTCCTGCCCTCATTGTGTGATAGCAGCCCTGCCTCCTCCTCTTCTCACCTGCTTGTCTCTGGGTGCAACCACAATGTGTAGTTCCATGGACTCTCATTTGTCTCCTTGCCAGGGTGCCCCCTTTGAGAAATCAGGACCTCCTGCCCTGTGGAGTCCAGATTTTGGAGGTAAGAAGAGCAAAATCACTTTGGAGGTGAATATAATGAATAAAATAAATAAATAAATAAATAAATAAATTCTTTTACTTATGTTATTTATGTACTTATTTACTTATAAATAAATCAATCACCCTGGGGGTGAATATAAGGAATGAGACACACTTGCTTCGACTTCTTGGTTTTGGACCCACGTGTTCTGCCGTCTGAAAACAGCACCATAGAGATGTCTTTGATTCAATGCATGTATCACATTCTGAGAAATGACACCCATTCCTCAGAGGGTTTCATCCAAGCTGGTAGTGAGTTGTGCCTGCAGGGTCCTGTCCATGACTCTTGTGTGCCTGGCAGGATCTGAGAGGCACAGGTGGTGATATGACCAGGGGATCCTATGGTCATGGCCCATGCTTCATCCCCTTCCCCATGAGATATGTCCCCCAGGCAGATAATGTACTGAAATTCTGAGCCAGTGGATCAGGAATTCTAATAGGGACGCTGGCTGAGGGTCTGAGAGCAGAAAGGAAAACCACACCACATCGAATAGGTGCCTATCCCTGTGAGGATGAACTTCTGCCCCTTCCAGGATGGATGGGGTTCAAGCTATTCAACTTGTCACTTAGGGGCTAGTCAGTTACCTGAAGAAATAGTGCCCTATCGGTGCCCATTGGTCTGTAATGCTCACAAGCAGAGTATTCAGTGGAAGCAATAGCTGGATTGGTATTAGTAGGGGGCAGTCAGTGCTGCTGGACTCATTTGTAGCTTCATCCCTACCACTGTGGCTGCTCCACTCATGGGTCCTTCCTATCAGGCCTGGGCTGATCCATGATGTGGACTGGCTAACTTCAATTTATCTTCAATTTGTTTGGTGATTCAGGGCCACGTCAGGGCTGGGTGTTTTCTGTGGGTGTTAACATGGAATTGAGGCTAAACCCACATGGACCATTTTCATCTCATGATAGATGCCGCTGGGTCTGTCCCATCTATGCCTCTGTGGGTCACATAGAAGCCAATACACACAGGCACTTGGAATCACAGGTTGCTTGGTGTCTCATGATGAAGCATTCTATCTTATCAGGGCCAGGAACATGCTAAAAGTTGCTTCTAACAAGGAGCATGTTTCTCTGCTGTGGATTCCATGACCTTACTTCTGATCCCAGGCCCTCCATTCTGACTCCCACTAATGCTTGGTTCAGCTCCATCCTGCATCTTTCCCCAAACTGCCACCTCCAGCACCAGGGGTCTGAGGGATGGTGACTGGCTGCACCACAGCCTGGGTCTGCGGCAGTATCCTTTCCTGTCCAGGCCCCACTCAAAGCTGGCCTCCTCCTATATCACCCAGAGTGTGGGCCAAAGCAATATACTTAGATGTGGAATGTGGTGTTCCCAGAACCCAGCGAGGCTCTCAGGCAGTGTGCATCCTTTCTTCTGGTGAGGATACAAGATGCAAGTGTGTCTTTTACCTTGGAGGGGAGAGCCCTGCATGCCTGTAACCACTGGACCCATCACACTTCACTGCAGTGGCCACTCTTGAAGGTCTGTGAGGTTTATCTTCATCTTCTATAGTGCACGTGTTTTGCCAAGGAATTCAGCTTTCTTTCCTCCTCTTGCTCATCCATCCCAATTTATGTGATATTGCCAATGAAATGAGCAGATGTAGTATTCTGTGAGATATTTGATTTGTCCAGGTCTCTCAAGGCGATATTTATAGAAGGTTGAGGAGTTAAGGTAGCCCTGAGGCAAGCTATCAATAAATGTATTATAAATCCCATGTAAGTGTGAATCATTCCATTTCCATCTTCTAAATGAAATGGGAAGGAATGCACTCACCAAATCCACAGCTGCTTGCCATGTGACTGAGGCATTATTAATCTCCCCAAGCAGTGATGTCCAGCCAGTATAGCAGCTGCAATCAGGACTCCTACTTGGTCGAGTCTGGAGTAATTCCATTCATTCTTTAGCCGTGTCAGGCTTCTTCAGGGATAGATTGCTGAGTTATATGGAGATTACAGGCAATCCCAACACCACCCCGCATCCTTCAGCTCTCTAATGGTGGTGCTACCCCTACGATACCTGCAGTACCCTCCACAAGACCCACCCTGGGGCAAATTATTGCTTCTGGTTTGGCTTGGATGAGGGATGTTTCCCTTTGGGCTTTAGCACAATGAGAGCGCTTACTCTCCAGACTAGGGACACAGTGTGGGGTGACTCCTGTTGAGTGCATCAAGGCCAATTATGCACTTGGAGAATGGGGAGATAACCAGGACAGGGTTTATGGACCCAGTGATTCCACTGAGGGTCATAATGTGTCCAGGTTTATTCCTCGGCCTCTGTAAGCCCCACTGTGATGGCGACATAATGGTGCTGTGGGAATCTGGGCAGCAATGTCAGCTCACACCCAGTGTTAATACTTATACCATCTCCTGATTAAATGGCTATAGGCTCCTTTGCAGAAGGGCTGATGGAATTGTCCCAGCATGTAACTGTCATGGTGTCGCAAGGTTCTTTCTTTTAGGGATATGGATACCTCCTCAGTCACTGGATTCTGAATCTGAAACTTGCTCCTCAATTCTTGCATGCTTATCATAGATATATGAAGCAGCGCCCTTGCTGGCTGCCCATCTATTCTGACCCTGGGACACCATCCTTTATTCATCTTCCCCACAACTCCTTGAAGGTCAAGCCCCTTTGGCTGATACTCTGGGTTATCACAGTAAATGTGCTCTCTATCTTTTGCAGGTCACTGCAAAGGAGGGTTCCCAAAGCATTCACTCCTGACCCTGAGGGAGGTGGGTGCACTCACTTCAGGTCTCACATTCACCACAGATAAGCAAAAAAGTCCTCACATTCAAAACTGTCCTGGGCCACATGCAGCCCGCGAGCCGCAGGTTGGACAAGCTTGTATCTAGAACGTGTGCACCACAAGGCTAGAAATTTTTCTATTTTTACTTTAATAATGCTTTCTAAACGCAAAAACAGTCATATCCCTAGGAGACAACAAACGTCAGCTGAAGGAATGATCACTGTAGAGAACCCCTCTATTCTAGAGGCAATATCTTTGTTAATGTAGCCTCAGACAAATACTTTTTTTTTTCATGGCAACTACAGAACAACATCATCTCACACTGACATCAGTGCCAGCAGAGCTTTTCTCACCAGGGTTGCTGGTGTGTCCTCCCTCCCTCCCTCTTCCCACACCAACCCTCCTGCACACTGCAGCACACAAACATATTTTTCTCTTCAGGAAAGATAACCCTAGACTTATGGGTCCAATTGTCCAACCACATGTGAATCTAAATTAGACTCTGCTTTATAAATCTATGGATTTCTATTGGAGCCAGCACTAGGATTACTACAACTCAGGGCAGGAAGAAGAGTGGAAGTGCAGAAGAGGAGCTCCAACAGAAACTTACCTATGATGAGAAACTATGAGACCCCTCCTCTCTGTAAATTTCAGAATCTGGTTCCTTTAAAAAAATTGGAGAAAAGACGGAAAATACAATCCAGGAAGGAGCCCTGGGAGGAGGGCAAGAGCTTGAAAGTTCTGAAAATTTGTCTTTTGATACCACAAGGACCCTTGTATGCGGGGACCACCCTAGGTGACATCCAAGTCCCTGTGATCACAGGTCATGGTGGGACAAGTTTCTACTGAAGGGCCAAGGACAATGGAGCAGCAAAGATGACTCAGCTGAGCAGTGACCACATAAAGCGCACGGTGGCCTGAGCACCCACTGGGCACAGCCCCATCTACTCTCCTCCCCTGCAACAAATCAGCACAAGAAACACGTCGACTCTGGAAGGTTCTCATGTCTCCCATTAATTTTGTCTCTCAAATTTTAGGAATCTTCTCCTTTAATTAACTCATCAACCTCTCACGGCAAGAATTTGAAAAGTAAATTTATATTCAGATTCTAATTTTAATAGGGAAGGAAGAAGTTACAGCTCAGTGCATATAAAGTTGAGACAGAGATGGAGACATCTCAGCCCCACCTCTCTGGAGGAGGAAAGATGATTGGGGAGGGAGCACAGGTCAGCGTGGGAAGAGGGTCATAGTGGACACGGGGGTGGGTTGGGCTCCCCACCTCCTCACATTATGCCTACAGGAATACAGACACATTCAGGTGCATTTGCAGAAAGAAAGTCAGGATTCTTGAAGTCACAAAGGGAAGGCGTGAACAAATCTTGCCTCTCAGTCCCACACAAGGCAGTTGTCTCACACTATAAAAAAAAATATTAATGGAGAAATTTCTATCTGTCATAGTGAGGGGTAACACTTTAAACAGCCCATCGCATGCTCAATACATCCAGCTCGAAGAAACCCCATAGCACAGCTGCATCCACTGTTCCCCTGAACACCCCACATACATCAGGCCCCCCAGGGTCTCATTTTTACAAGCCGTGAGAGACACATCAGAATGCTGGGCACAGTTGCTGCCTGGGGTAGAACAAAAACAGGACCTGGTCAGAACCCAGAGGAGATTTGGCTAGAGG
Source organism: Macaca fascicularis (assembly GCF_037993035.2). Lineage (NCBI taxonomy): Eukaryota > Metazoa > Chordata > Mammalia > Primates > Cercopithecidae > Macaca > Macaca fascicularis. The sequence continues at coordinate 142,815,528 of NC_088378.1, forward strand.
AGGAATTTGGGGTTGGGTAAGCTCTCCCATTGGATCCCGACCACAATATCCCAAGGATCTCAGGGATCAGCCCACTTCATACTTACTTGCAGCTTGAGAGTAGATCACTCTGTTTCTATCTGTGGGAAGAAAATGTCCTGTGAGAGGCCAGAAGGGAGTCAGGGCCATAAGGCCCTATAGCATACCCCCTAGTCTTTGATCCCAGAGAATTTTCCAGAAAAGTGTAACTGCAGATCCAGGACAGGATCAGGAAACATGAGGAAAGCAGGTGTGGGTCCTGGACCAACTGCCCTCCTGAGGTCTGTCCTCAGCAGGGACCTTCCCCTGTGACTTGTGACTGCTAGGATCAGGTCCCCATCATCACAATCATCAAGGTGATAAATCTGTCCTTCCTTGTCACAGGTGCTTTACATAAGAGTAAGTGCTGGCACACAGGGCCCAGGCTGCGTTGGCCCATGAGTGTGCTTCCCAGTAACCAGGCAGGGCACACTTCTACCTGGGGCTAGGAACCCCCAGTGAGACAAGAAAACTCAGACCCCACTCCTCACCCCTTCCGCACTTGAGCTCTTCTTCCTCCACATCACAGCAGCGACCCCAGCTCCAGTGACTACAGCTCCAAGGAGAAACAGGCCAGCAAAGATGCCCATGATGGGGATGGTGGGCTGAGAAGACGACTTTGGGAAAAAAGGGGAAGGTGAGGATCCCTGATGCCCAGCCCCCAGCCCCGACCCTGCTGCTGCTGAAGGTCTCCAGAGAGGCTCCGGCTTTCCCTAAGAGACATGACCGCCCCCCTCTCCCCTTCCAGGCTCATCTCCTGCCTTACTACATCTCAGGGTGAGGGGCTTGGGCAATGCTTCATGCTGTACATGGCACGTATATCTCTGCTCCTCTCCAGAAGGCACCACCACAGCTGCCCACTTCTGGAAGGTTCCGTTCCCTGCGGGCCTGGTCTCTACAAGCTCCATGTCCTGAGTCTGGCCCTCCCCATCCCACTGCCAGGTCAGTGTGATCTCCACAGGGTAGAAGCCCAGGGCCCAGCACCTCAGGGTGGCCTTATAGTCAGAGATGGAATCGTGGGTCACATGTGTCTTGGGGGTGAGTCTGACGTGAAGAGTCAGAAAATTCAGGCACTTTGCATCTCTTATGGGACACTCCAGCAGCACGCATGTGGCCCTCCTGAGAATGGACAGGACACCTGGGGTGGGGAAGGGAGCACACGACCCAGACACCAGCTTGGACACAGGCACCTGGGATAATCTCCTATTCCGTGGAAAATTCTAGTCCCTGAAGAGGGAACAGTGACTTCTGGTCCTGACCTGAGGGGAGGCTGAGGGACTCAGAGGAGCTGGACTCAGCCCCCTACACATATTGAATGTGAAGCAGAGAACAAGGCCTGAGAGGAAAAGTTACGGGGCCCAAGGCTGCGGCCGGTGTCAAAGGGAACCACTCATCAGTATTCCAGGGATTGTCTTCCCTTCATTCCCTCAGAGATGTCATCCCTTAATTGTATCAGAGAGCAGAGTAGACCCTCAAAGTCATTCTCTGGTACAGGATCTGGAAAGAAACCCAGGAGGATTCCTCTCCCTCAGGACCAGAGGGAGTTAGACATTCTAGTGTTGGTCTCATTTTCCTTCCCTTCTTGTGGGAGCCCAGCCCGGGAGATCTACAGGCGATCAGGGAGGCGTCCTGTGCCCCCTGGTACCCGCGCGCTGCAGCGTCTCCTTCCCGTTCTCCTGGTGTCTGCGGAGCCACCCCACGCACATGCCCTCCAGGTAGGCCCTGACCTGCTTTGCAAATTCCTCTGCCTCCCACTTGCGCGTGTCAGCTGCGGTCCAGGAGCACAAGTCCCGGTTCAGTGCGATGTAATCCTTGCCATCTTTGGCGTGCTGTTCATAACCGCGGAGGAAGCGCCCTTCCAGCCCCAAGTCTCACCCATACTTTATCTGGAGGGTGTTAGACCCTGGCCCCGCCTCCACGGTCAGCCCCGCCCACCAAGCCCCGCCCCCGCCCCGACCAACCCGCGGGGATTTTGGCCTAAACTGAAAATGAAACCCGGTAAAGGCGCCTGGGGCTCTACCCGGTCGAGGATCTGGGCGGGTCCCACAGCCTCGGGGTGGATCTCGGGGCCGGAGACTCGGGGGGATCCGGGCGGTCCGTGCGGATGGGGAAGAGTCGTGACCTGTGCTGCGGGCCGGGGTGACTCAGCGGCCTCGCTCTGGTTGTAGTAGCGGAGCAGGGTCTGCAGGTTCACTGTCAGTCTGTGCATGGGCCTTGATGTTCCGTGTGCTCCGGTCCCAATACTCCGGCCGCTCCTGCTCTACCCACGGCGCCCGCGGCTCCATCCTCGGACTCGCCGCGTCGCTGTCGAACCGCACGAACTGCGTGTCGTCCACGCAGCCCACGGCAATGAAGCGGGGCCCCCGCGGCCGGGCCGGGACAAGGCGGTGCTGAAATACCTCATGGAGTGGGAACCTGGGGGCGCGGAGGGGCTGAGAGCCTCTCGATCCTCCTCCTGGCGTGGCTCCCCGGGTCCTGCGCCCCAGCTGCGCGGGCCCCTCGCTCCTCTTGGCAGAGGCCATTTCCCTCTGGATCCCGCACTCACCCTCCCAGGTCTCGGTCAGGGCCAGGGTACCCGAGAGCAGTAGGAGGAGGGTTCGGGACGCCATGACCCCCTCCTTGGGATCTGGGGAGAATCAGTCCCAATGGGTTCGCGGGGACTTCAGAACAGGGACCCCAGCGACGCTGATTGGCTTCTCTAGAAACCCGACACCAAGTGGGAGTGAGAACTGAGTCCACATCGTGAGTATCCAGGAAGAAGGACCCTACATAGGTTGGGAGAGGGAGAAGAGAAACTCTGCGGAGATGGGGAATCCCCAACGCGGGGCCTCCCCAATCAATACTCAGCCTTTGGGGCCTGAGACCCTGAGAGCCCCGCCGGGGGCTATGGGACTTCGCCCTGACCCCGCTCCTCCTGTGCCAAGCCTCTGTCTCAATGTCTCCCTCAGTCTTGGCCCAAGAACTGTCTGAGAAACCAGGGAGAAACCCTCGTCATGGGCTCCATCCCTCTTCACTTTTCATCCCGGAATCCCCATCCCAGAACTGGGCTTCCTGCCTGCCACTGCTTACCTGTTCCCCTGGACTCTTCTAGAAGAAAACTCACCCCAGGGAGCTTGGCGCCAGAGAGTGAGCTCCTCCTGGGAATAGAGGTGTAGAGACAGGTTTTTTTTTTTTTTTTCTTTAAACCCGGAAAAGTTGTGCCTGAGTGCATGAGATAGAATAGAGACCAGTTTGCTCTTTGTTTATTAACTACAGTGAGTAGCAGAATCTTGGTAACCCCTGAATGATCAGGAATCTAATCGGTAAAAAATGTGACTTTGGCCCTTTGATATATAAATATGTCTAAAAGGGTTACAACAGGACTCACAAAGCTCCTAAGTTTCACTTTCCCAGAGAATGTATCTGTGACTCCTGCTTGTTGTATTTTACATTTACCTTCATTCCATAGCCCTGAGTTACTGGGTGAGTCTAAGACATCGCCTCAATACAAAGAAGCACACTGTGTTACTGTATGTTACAACCAGGAGCCGGTACAGACTATTCACCTCACAGTTCAAGTGTTCAATGCAGTCACAGCCCCGCTCACCAGTACTCATGCACTGCCTGTTTTTAGGAAGTATTCACGTCTAAGTGGTGTGTATATCTTATAGGAACACTTGGTATTTTTAAAACCTGATTAATAAAAAAAAAAAAATTCATTTCTAGGCAGTCCGAAATACGGTATTAAAGGCCAACTGCAAAGAAGGAACATTAAGTATTTTTTAAACTTTATTAACATAAAAAACATTAGTTTTAGGCAGTCCTACATTAGGTATTAAAGGCCAACTGCAAAGAACACCCGGCAAGGCTCTGTGGATGGATGTATTAAAAATCTATAAAACAGTGTATTTAAACGTAAGAATCCTACTGCTTTCCAATTCCTTCCCTCTGCTCCTTTTCCTAACCTCCTGCTTCTCCAGCCCTTCCCTCTGTCCCTTTCATCCCTCAGACCCTCCTCTCCCCTTAGTCCCTACCACCCTGTCACTCCTAAATTGTGGCTCTAGCACTGTCCCATTACCTGCTACGTGACTGTTCTCTCCACGGTGGTCCTGCTACTGTGAATCAGAGTGTGTCACTTCCTCACATAAAACACTCCAGTGGCTCCACCTCCGTCTTGTGAAGCTTCTAGAATGTCAGGTACATGAGCATATGAGGGCATACCTGGTTCATCTTAGGCACCAAATTAATTTTTATTGACTGAATGAATGAAATATGAGTGTATTAATTGCATCACAGAAAGTTATGAAAAGTAAAACACTGACAAGTTAAGATTTTATTTTATGTAACTAGTATGCATATCAATTCAATTCATTCCATGAGTCTGTTGAGCCTGTGTATGAATTTTATAAGATTGCATAACAAATTATCACAAACGTTGACTTGAAACACCCAATTATTGTTGATTTATTTATTTTTAGAGACAGAGTCTCTCTCTGTCATCTGGGGTGCAGTAGACTCACATGACCATGGCTCACTGCAGCCTCAAACTCCTGGGCTCAAGGGATCTTCCTGCCTCAGTCTTCAGAATGGCTAGGACTGCAGGCAAGTGACACCACGCCCAACTAATTAAAAAGAAATTGTAGGGATGAGTGTCTCACTATTTTATCTCAGCTAGTCTCAAACTCCTGGCTGCAACAGATCCTCCTGTGTCAGCTCCTCAAATGTTAGGATTACAGGAGTGTGCTACCATGCCTGGCCAAACAACACTCATTTATCTGCTTATAGTTCCTCAGTCAGAAATCTGGGCATGATGTGGATAAAATCTCTGTCCTGGGCTTCCCAAAGCTGTGTTTTAATTTTGAATCCTCCTTCAGGCTCTTACAGAGGTGGCAGAACGCAGTTTCTAGCAGTTGTAAGACTGAGGTCCCTGTTCTTCGCTGTCACTGTAGAGAACAGGGAGGGCTGTGCTCAATTCCTGGTGCCCACAAGCATTTTTTCTTATGCAGTCCCTTCATTTTCAAAGCCCACAGTGGAGGAAACCCCACATGTTGGATCCCTCTCACACTGTGAATCTCTATGCTCAGGAAGAACCTAGTCCTTTAACGGGCTCAGCTGATTAGGACAGTCCAAGCAGGATAAACCCAGCCTAAAGTCAACTAATTGAGGCCCTTAATTTTATCTGCTAAATCCCTTCACAGCAGCATCTGCACTAGAGTTGTTTGAATAACTGGAGGAAGGTGAATGGCCAGGAGGTGGTTGTTGAGGCCATAATAGAATCAGTCTAGCAAGGGTTGGATCTTCCTTTTGTGTTTCATTGTGACACAGTTGGAAATGGAAGTTCAAGTAAAGTGATCATTGTGAATGGTAATAAAATACATCCTCTTCAGTCATGGAAATTCTCCTTACCTTTTAAAACTAAATTACATGTTTGTATCTTATAATTAAATTAGGCCAGGTGTGATGGCTCACGCCTGCAATCCTAGCACTGTGGAAGGCAGAGGAAGTCAGAATTTGTTGACTCCAGAAGTTCAAGATCAGCCTGGGCAAAACCCCCATCTCCACAAAAAAATTAGGAAATTAGTCAGGCATGGTGGTTCATGCCTGTAGTCCCAGCTACTCAGGAGGCTGAGATCAGAGGGTCCCTTGAGCCCAGGAAGTGGACACTGCAGTGCATGGTGATCATGCCACCGCACTCCAGCCTGGGTTACAGAGTGAGACTTTGTCTCAAAAATAATAATGATGATGACGATACATTTGGAGTAAATGCAATTTAACATGTAATAATACATCCTCTCTTGTGAAAATGTATTATTTATTTACGATTGAGTAACAAATTATGTAACACTTAGCTCAAAACAACAAATATTCATCACCTCCCACAGTTTCCAATGGTTAGGAATCCAGGAGAAGTTTCCCTGAGTGCTTCTGGCTCAGGACCTCTCACAAGGTTGCAGTCCAGTTGTCAGTCAAGGGCTGCATCATCTGAGGGCTTCATTGGGGCTGAGGATTCACAAGAAAGAGAGATCAGTCACATGGCTGTTGGAAAAGGCCTAGTTCCTTGTTATCTAGTCCCAGAGGGCCTCAGTTCTCAGTCACATGGACCTTCCTGCAGGGCTGCTTATAGCACAGCAGCTGGATTCCCCCAGAGCTCATGATCCCAGAGACAGAGAGAGAGAGAAGGTGGAAGCTGCAGTGAGTTTTATGTTCTACACCCAAAGTCGCAAACTGTTATGTCAGCATTATTCTATAAGTTAGAAGTTGTATTAGTCCATTCTCACATTGCTATAAATACCTGAGATTGGGTGATTTATAAAGGAAAGAGGTTTAACTCACTCACAGTTCTGCATTGCTGAGGAGCCTGCCCCGGGAAACTTAGAGTCACGGCAGAAGTGGAAGCAAACATGTCCTTCTTCACATGGTGGCAGGAGAGAGAAATGCAGAAAGAAGCAGGGAAATGCCCCTTATAGAACCATCACATCTCGTGAGAATTCCCTCAGTATCATGAGAACAGCGTGGGGGAACTGTCCCCATGATCCAGTCACCTCCCATGTGGTTCCTCCCCCAACAGGTAGGGATTACAATTCGAATGACAATTCAAGATGAGATTTGGGTGGGAACACAGAGCCAGTCCATATCAGAAGTGCCTCATTAAGTCTAAGCCACACTCAAGAGAGGGAATTAAGCTGCACCTCTGGAAGGGAACAGTATCAAAGGATTTGAATATATGTTAAAAGCAAAATTAAAACTATTGTTTCTGGTTTTTCAAAATCAAAGGCTTCTTTTATCTAATTATTTTTCATTAACTCTTTAAGCTTGTCTTTTAATTTAATTGTATTTTAAGTTCCAGGGTATATGTGCAGGATGTGCAGGTTTGTTACATACGTAAACGTGTGCCATGGTGGTTTGCTGCACCTATCAACTCATCACCTAGGCATTAACCCTGGCATGCATTAGCTGTTTTTGCTAACGATCCTCCCAACCACTGCCCTCTCCCAACAGGCCCCAGTGTGTGTTGTTCCTCTCACTGTGTCCATGTGTTCTCATTGCTCAGTTCCCAATTATAAAAGAGAATATGTGTTGTTTGGTTTTCTGTTCCTGTGTGAGTTTGCTGAGGATAATGGCTTCCAGCTCATCCATATCCCTGAAAAGGACTTGATCTCATTCCTTTTTATGGCTGCATAATATTCTATGGTGTATATGAACCATATTTTCTTTATCCAGTCCATCATTGATGGGCATTTGGGTTGATTCCATGTCTTCTCTGAAGACTATTCACTATTCACTATTCCACTGTGAATAGTGCTGCAATGAGTGTAAACATGCATATATCTTTATAATAGAATGATTTATATTCCTCTGGGTATATATCCGGTATTGGGATTGCTGTGTCAAATGGTATTTCTGGTTCTAAATCTTTGAGGAATCGCCACACTGTCTTCCACAATGGATTAACTGATTTATTTTCCTCTAACAGTGTAAAAGCATTCCTATTTCTCCGCAACCTCGCCAGCATCTGTTGTTTCTTGACTTTTTAATAATTGCCATTCTGACTGGCATGAGATGGTATCTCATTTGTGGTTTTGATTTGCATTTCTGTAATGATCCGTGATGTTGACCTTTTTTTCATATTTTTGTTGGACACATGTGCATCTACTTCTGAGAAGTGTCTGTTCAGGTCCTTGTCCACTTTTTAATGAAGTTGTTTTTTTCATATAAATTTGCTTAAGTTCTTTGTAGATTCTGAATATTAGAACTTTGTCAGATGAGTAGATTGCACAAATTTTCTCCCATTCCGTAGGATGTCTGTTTACTCTGATGATAGTTTCTTTTGCTGTGCAGAAGCTCTTTTGTTTAATTAGATCCCCTTTGTCAAGTTTTGCTTTTGTGGCAGATGCTTTTGGCGATCTCATCATAAAATCTTTGCCCATCCTTATGTCTGGAATGGTATTGCCTAGATTTTCTTCCAGGGTTTTTCTAGTTTTGGATTTTACGTTTAAGTCTTTAATCCATCTTGAGTTAACTTTTGTGTAAAATGTAAGGAGGGGGTCCAGTTTCAATTTTCTGCATATGGCTAGCCAGTTCTCCCAGCATTATTTATTAAATAGGGAATCCTTTCCCCATTGCTTGTTTTTGTCAGGTTTGTTGAAGATCAAATGGTTGTAGATGTGCAGTCTCTTTTCTGAGTTCTCTATTCTGTCCCATTGGTTTATGTGCCTGTTTTTGTAGCCTTGTAGTATAGTTTTAAGTCGGGTAGCCTGATGCCTCTAGCTTTTTCTTTTTGCTTAGGATTCTCCTGGCTATACAAGCTCTTTTGGGATCCACGTGAATCTCATACTTTATTCAACACATCTAGCTTAACATGATGCCAATAACTTTGGTTTGATGCTGTAAGCCCGAAATGGTTAGCTCGAATTGAGAAACAAGTTTTTTTGTTTTTTTTTGTTTTTTTCAAAAACTGGCTATTCGGGGGGCATTCTATAATAAACTTAACATCTTTCGTTGTGGTAGTCGATGAGATGTGATAGAAGTGATTGGAACACCACTATGATTCTATATAGCACTCTATTATGTGCTTCCGAATTTTTTTTTTCTTTTTAGCAGTCCTATTCTGTTTTCCATTCATATTTGCTATTCCATCACTGGGTATTCCTTTCTACTCTTTGCTTGTTTCATTTGTTTTGGTGAATGGTGTGCATTTCCAATTCTGTAAAAGTTTAATTCAGTTTTATGTGTGGTAAATTGTAACATCAAGTCCTTTGCAAGATTGAATTACCTTGCACAGCAAATTGAACATTGTATAATTGAAAACCTAGAGAGATGCCAGTGAGCCAAGGATGAAAAGGCCTATGTGTAACCAAGGCCATTTTCATGGCATCCTGGTCCTCTCTGTCACATGGCTCCTTACAATACTCTATGGTTTTCTTCGAATGTAAGTAGTTCTTGTTAAGGATCCTTGTAGTGAACTTTGAAATTCTTTTTTGTTTCATTTCTATAAAAAACAGGTATATTTTAATTTGGAAAACTCTGTTTAGGAATTACAATCAAGTAACTACCAGGGTGCCCAGCACTGGTGTAAAACACAGAACCTGTAAAACTCCCCTGGGCTGCCGCCCATTCACTTCCCCAGAAGGAGACTCCATCCTGAACCTGTGATTATTATTCCTTTCTATTTCTTTAAAGATTTGTGCAATAAGTACACACACACACACACACACACACACACACACACACACATATATATATATATATATGCCCAAACCAAGTATCAGTTAGTTTTGCTGGTTTTTAAGCTTCCTGTACAGCAAATTCCTACTGCATTTATTCTCCCATGATGCACATTACATATAGGAGTTATCTGTGGTGTGGGAGACTATCTTCATTCATTTTTACTGCTGAAGGTTTACATTTTATGGTTATACCACAATTTCACTACTTTCCTATTGATGTATATGTGGCTGATTCCACTTTTTGCCATATACATTAATGTGCATGTCTCCTGTGCACTTAGGTAAGAAAGCCCCCCAGAGTGGATGATTCGGAATGGGTTGGTTGGATGATACGTTGTATGGACTTTAATCATACTAGATAATGATAATATGATTTCCAAAGTGACTGTGGCTACTTAAACTTTTACAATAAATGTGTAATACTTGATGATGTGTTCTGAAAACACTGCATCAAAGGAATTGAGTTAAAAGTCACGGTCTTGGCAGTAGAATTACAGCAGGCATTTTCATTCAGACTCTGTGAATAACTTCCTGTTGTTTACTTGTTTCTTATATACCGTGGCATTATACTTTTGGCATATAGATTCAGAAAATGCTTACTTATAGCACAATCACACAGGGTTATTTTATATTTAGGAAAATTTCATAAGAAAAAGGAAAAAATGGAGGAAGGGAGGTAAAGAAGGAGGAATGGAAGGAAAAGTGAAAGAAGAAAAGAAGGAAGGGGAAAGGGAAGGAAAGGGAAGTGAGAAGGAGGGAGGGTGAGATGTTGAATGGAGATACAGAAGAAAAAGAGGAAGGGAGGGACAGAAGGAAGGAGAAAGGGAAGTAACAAAGGAGAAAAGAAACTAAAATAAAGAAAAGAATAGGTGTTGAGAAACTAGAAATCCTATGCATGGCTAATATTATCAAAATAGGAGAAAATAAAATAGGTGTAGTTAACCTCTATAAAATAATGGACATATAAGAGGGCTTCATGAGTTATCCATTGCTGTGTAACAAACTACCCCCAAATTTAGTGACTTAAAGCCATGAACATTGGCAAACTCAAAAGCACAATACAAATATCAGCAAAATGGTGCCAATGCAGATAGAAGTTGAATAAACAAAAGTATTTTACAAATTGGAATAAGAGGACATGGGTGTGCAGATGAAAATGATTTTGTAGTCCAGATACTCCAAAAAGCAAGTTCCATCATGGGATTAAAGTTACAGCATTTTATAGGGGACACACCTGTCAGAAGATATAGTGAGGGAGACAGGTTACTCTGAGAAAGGCAACAGACCAAGATGCGAGTGTGACCCCCCTGTGATGGACAGAAGGAGAGAAGGTTTACTGGACGTATCCTAGACCACAGGCAATCTAAGGAGAGTTAAGCAAGGCCGTAGAGGAGTCCTCGAGGTACAGTTGGCCATCAGAGGACTCCCCTGTCTCCCAGGAATGTCCTGCCTTAGTGTCACTCGTATGACCCGTCACTGGTTGGGAACAGCCCATGGGAAGCAGAGCCTCAGCACCAATGCTACTGAGGGTGTCAGAGCACAGGAGCAGGGCCTTGGGAGAGTACCCAGGAGTGTGACTCAAACCTTCTGCCCTGACCGGTCTGGGCCCTTTGAAATCAAGTCGTCTCTGGCTGAATTGCTGGATGATTCTGCTCACACTTACAATGAGGCAAGGGGAAAAAGAAGGCCCCAGGTGGATGTCTGGTTTCCGCACACACTTCTGCCCTCATTGTGTGAAAGTAGCCATGCCTCCTCCTGGGGATGAGGGTCTATTACCTGGGCCTGGAGAGGAGGAGAATCCTCTTTTCACCAGGTGGTCTGAGCTCACACTGTCCAAACTTCTCTGTTGACAACCATCATGTGTAGTTCAGTGGGCTGTTTTTTGTTGCTTTTTAAAGGTACCCTCCTTGGAAATCAGGACCTCATACCCTGTTCAAAGATAAAACATGCAAAATACCCCATTGGGTGAATGTAAGGGATTGGACATGGAGCCAAACCTGCTTCCACCTTTTGATTTCTGGACACACATGTTCTTCCACTGAGAACACAGACCATAGAGACGTCTCTGATTCAAACAATGCACCATGTTCTGAAAGATGGCACCCACCCCTCAGAGTGCTTCCTCCAGGCTGGCACTGAGCTGTGCCTGTAGAAGACCTGTCCAGCATTCCTTGTGGCTGGCAGCCTCTGGGTGGTGCAGATGGTGATAGGATTAGTGGAACCCACAGCCATGGAAGCACTGAAACTTTCCCTGCCAAGTGGGTCTTTCAGGCAGAAAATGGGCTAGGAGCACCGCCTGGCCTGCAGACCAAGAATGTCAACAGCACCTGGAGAGAGGTGCTGGCTGAGTGTCTGAGAGCAGGACACGAAAACACCCATGGACTAGGAGCCTATCCCTGTGAAGATGAACCTCTGGCCCTGGTGGTAGGTGTGCCCTCTGGGCCCTCTTGTGGAGCATGGTCTTGGTGGGCCTTCACCATGCCCAATTCGCTTAGTCTCGTTATTCCATCCTCTACATGTTCTAGGGCAACTAAGACATGTCTATGTTGTTGAGATTCGGGAATCATTTTATCTGGATTCACTCCAGCAGTGGGTTTACCCTCACTTTTCAAAGTTCTTGGGTGTTTGATAAACCCGTACCCTGGAAAGTGCCTCCAAGCCAAAGGATTTTCATTCATCCAGCCTGACATTCTGACCGCTTGAACCAACACCCTCAAATTTCAGTCCCAGAAGTGCTCCCCATGCTCCTATTGGGACATGCCAGCTGGTTCCTGCAAAGCTCCTGAGTGGGATTCCCAATGCATCACAGGGATGAGGCTTCTGCAGCATCTTCCTGCATAGGAAGTGGGAACCATTACTAGAGAAGGTGCATGCACAGAGGATCCTGGCAGCGCCAATTGGATGATCTTGTTGTAATTTGCAGAGTCTCAGGTTTCCCTACCATGGCCCTGACTTTCCTATAACAGACCTGCATTGGCTGAGTGTCAACACCTCTGGAGCAGTGTGGCCCTCATCATGATGTCTTCAGCTACCATTCCATGGTATGTATCCTTTCGCTGCAGGAGATAAAGGCTTCTCCATGAGACACTGCTGAGGCTCTCACACGTAGCCAGTGACAGCTGTGAACAATTTTCAGGTTCTCAGTATCTTTTTATGGGGTATCAACATAGCTGGGAAGTAACCAGCCAACTCCACTGTCTTTGTAGGTTTCCCCCCAATTCTATCATTATCGTGCAGGGTCTTTTATCACCCCACCTGCCATAGCTTCTTTTAACCAGGACATCTCAGATTAGCACTGGTGAGACCCATAGCAGCTCACCTGCACCTTGTGCTACAGACTGTGTCCCCCACTAACCCAGATGGCATCCTCTTGGCCTGCCAGGCAGTAGGAAAGCTTATTTCAAATTCTCATTTTTGCACATTATCACCCTTGATGCCACTTGCGTTAGCTATGGTCTCCTGAGGAGCAGACCCTAATACAGTATTAAATGTGCAAGGACTTATTAAGGGAAATGCTTGTGAGAGAAATTCAGGAGAGAGACAAAACACTGGGAAAGCCTTCAGACCACACTGCAACTCTGAGCCCCAGTGAAGGAGAGAGGGCAGGAAGGTCAGCTGGAAGCATCCTAGACCCTGTGCAGGCTAAGGGAAGTTCGGTAAAGGTGGCAGGGAGCCCTGGAGCCTCAGTGAGCCTTCAGAGTAGAAATATTCCTGCCTCAGTTTCCTTGCTTTCCTCAATCAGGAAAAAGCCGAGGCAAGTGTGGTCTCAGAGCAAACGTGACAATAGATTTCAGGATGTGAAAGCCGGGGCATCATCTATTATTCTTCCTCTACCTGAGGGCCTGGGATGTGCATCCTCATGAGTGCCACAATGATGCACTGGAGTAAGAGGAAAAGGGATGATGATAGAGGGAAAAAAAGGTATTAATTGATGAACTAACACCTTTAAGTAGATGAGAAGGGATGATGTTCTACCTTCATGACTCAGGCGCCAGCAGAGGAACTGGCTTGGTCTGGGAACAGGATGGTTAACCCACAACAGTCCCCCACGTGGTAAAACGCCTGACGTGCGGTGCAGCTGCAAATGCATGAGCAGATGGTGGTGGAATCTGTGAAATTGTCTCCTAATGTGTTCAGTTTTCTCAGTGAAGTGGAAGTAAGAATGGGGAAGGAGGGTTGGATATGTGAGCACAGAGAGAAGGTGTGTAAGAGTCACCCAGGCCAGGAGGGGCTGAGGGTGAGCCATGCAGGGAGAGGGTGATTGCTGGCCGTGGTGGGGGCTCCCCATGAGGTTTGGGTCGTGAAGGTACAGAGAGCAGTCAGTGTGCTGTGTGCTGCTCTCCTGCAGCTCAGGGGGCAGGTGCAGTGTGGGCAGTGGTGGAATCCACCAGCTATGTAGTTTTGCCAAGCAAGTGTGACAACGCAAGGGAGAGACAAGGGAGGGTTGGAAATTATTTACCACAGAATCCAAAATGTGTGAGGAGGTGAATCCAAGCACTGAGGGAGAGGGAGGATAGGGCAGGATCACTGGACTAGGAATCCCAAGGGGGTGGAAGGATTGTTGGAATTGATGTACTACGGAATGGACTCCACGCCTGGAAAGCAGGCACATACGCAATGAGTGTTTCATGATATTACATCACAGCATATGATAAAATAATAGTATCAGTGTCCTCAGAGCCTATGGCTACCCTGCAAGGGTTGAGTGGAAAGATGGTCAGAGAGTGGGAAGTGTGAAATTGAGAGTGTGGAAGGACTGGGCTTCTTTGCCATGAGGAAGCCTAGAGGATAAGAAGGGCATGAGATTCGGGCAGAGAGAGGACACGGTTATGAAGGAAAGGAGTTCCAGGACCTGAGAGGCCATGGAGCACGGACATCTTCTCTGCTGTATAGGTGTCTATTGCTGCCATAAAAATTACCACAAACCAAGCGGCTTTAAATAGCACCTAATTATCATGCCACCGTCTTGTGGGCTGCAAGTCCACACAGTCTCATGGGGCTAAGATCATGGTGTGAACAGGTCTGTGTTCCTTCCTGGAGATTCTGGGGAAGAATCCACATCCAAGCTCATTCAGTTCTTGTCTGCATTCACCTCCTTGCAGAGAGAACAGAGCTTCCCACTTTCTTGTTGGGAGCCACCCTTAGCTCCTAGAGACTTCTCTCTGCCACTCACGTATGGTGCCTAAAGCACATCCAATCCTCCTCCTTGGAACCTCTGATCTCCCCTTTGCTGTGTCTCCTCTGCCTTCCTCCTCTGCAGCATCTGACTCCATCCAGAGCAGATTCTCTACTTTTAATGGCTCATGTGATTTGATTGGGCCACACAGAGAGTCCAGGAAAATCTCCCTATTTTAAAGTCCTTTATCTTCATTACATGAGTAATGTCCCTTTTGCCATGTAATGCAAGTTGTTCACAGGTTCCAAGGACTTAGACTGGACCTCTTTGGGGACTATTACTCAGCCTGTCACATCTGCATATGTCAAAGTCACAAAGAATCAAGGAGACAGCCCTGCTGAAGATGGTGATGGTGATCCAGGAGCTACAAGCGTCAGGATTGACAGGAATGGCCTGGGGCCCACAGGGAATGGCTACAATGAGGGGAAAGGGGCCCTAGTCTGATGACAGCTTAGGGGTTTTAGGGAGGAGGGAGGCAGAAAGGTCTGAGAACCACAGTGAGGAGCAAGGACCCCAACTCACCTCTGAACCCAGGGGTACAAGTCACTGGGGAAACTCGCCCACGTGGGGGAACTTCAGAGGGGGTCACATCCTCAGGAAGACCCAGTTCCTGGTAGAGCATCAAGGTGAGGGAACATCCTGAGAGAGAATGAGGATTTTTTGCTGATCATGGACTGTGGATTCCAGGGAGTGCAGAGGGAAGATTTCTGAAGTTAGGTAGGGGACATGGTGTGGGGACAGAATAGGGGTGTGCAGAGCCTTGTGGGGATGTGAATGCAGGTGTTTGGGGGACTCAGTGTGACTGACACAGACAGGGAAAGGGCATGAGGAGCTCAGTCCTGGTGGACTCGAGGCAGACGATGGTGCTGAGGCTGTGGGAGACGAGGGAGGAGCAGCAGGGGTGGCTCTCACCTGGGCTCTGTCCGTGGAGGTGAGGACTGTGAGGTGATTGGGTCTTAGTGCTGTGTGGATCTTCTGATGATGGATGGAGTATCTGAGGGAGGAGGGGTCTTAGAGGATTTTGGTCTTGGCATAAGAACAAAAAAGGACAAGAACCAACGTTTAGTTTTTCCCAGAAGGTGAACCCTTCCTAAGTCTGGGTAATCCCAGACACCAAGAAGTGGTGTGTGCAGTTCTCCAAAGTCTTACTTTCTCCAGGAATTCTGTTTCTGCCTTTTTAACTGGGAAGAAGATTCTCTCAGGAGAACCACCTCTTCTGATGCTGTATGGGCTTCATTCTGCTCGAACTTACAGAAGATAAAAGTTGACCTTAATAAAATTTTGTACTTTTAAAAATGTCCCATACCGTGTTGAGTTTATTTTAAAGTAAGACGTAATATTTGTATATGTCTGTGGGGCCCATGTGATCATTTGACACATGCACGGAATGTGGAGTAATCAAGTCAGGGTGTTTAGGGAATCCATCTAAAGCACTTATTTTTTCTTTGTGTTGGGAACATTTAAAATCCACTCTTCTAGGTATTTGAAATACACATAATTGTTAGCTTTAGTTGGCCTGCTGTGCTTTACAACATTAGAACTTATTTTTTGTATGTAACTGTACATTATTTGTACCCATTAATCTACCTCTCTACATCTTCCCACCCCTACGTTCTTCCCAACCTCTGGTAACTGTCATTCTACTCTCTACCTCCATGAGATTAACTATTTTAGCTCACACATATGAGTGACAACATGTGATATTTGTCTTTTCTTGCCTGGCTTATTTCACCTAACATGACCTCTAGTTCCATCCATGTTGTTGCAACTGACAGGATTTCATTTTCTTTTTTTTAATGGCTGAATTGCATTCCATTGGGTATATACTGCAGTTACTTTATTCATTCATCCATTGATAAATTCACCCATTGATTTCACATCTTTGCTATTGTGAATAGTGCTTCAATAAACATGGGCATGCAGGTACTCTTTGATATGCTGATTTCATTTCCTTTGGATAAATACCCAGAAGTAGAATTGTTGCATCAGATAGTAGTTCTATTAATAGTTTCAGGTTTTTGAGAAATCACTCTACTGTTTCCCATAATGGCTGCACTAATTTACATTACCACCAATAGTGTGTAACAGTTCTCCTTTCTGCATATGCTCACCAGCATCTATTATTTTTTGTTTTTTAACAATAGCCATTCTAACAGGGTAAGATATATCTCATTGTAGTTCAATTTACATTTTGGTATTTAGTGATGTTGGGTGTTTTTCACACACCTGTTGGCCACTTGTATGCCTCCTCTTGGGAAATATCTATTCAAATCCTTTGTCCACTTTTTAATTGGATTATTTGTATTTTTTACTGCTAAGTTTGGAGTTCCTAGTATACTAATTGGATTAATATAGTAGTTGGATGAATATTTAGTAAATATTTTTGCTATTCAACAGGTTATCGCTTCATTCTTTTGGATGTTTCCTTTGCTGTGCAGAAGCTTTTTAGCTTAATATAGTCTCATTTGTCTATTTTTACTTTTTTTGCCTGTGCTTTTGAGGTCTTAGCCATAAAATCTTTGCTGAGACTCATGTCCTGTAGTGTTTCCAGTATGTTTTCTTCTAGTAGTTTTATAATTCTGGGTCTTATGTTTAAGTCTACAATCCCTTTGAGTTGATTTTTGTATATGGTGAGACACAGGGGTCTAGTGACTTTCTTCTCCATTTGGTAGCATTTTCCCAGCACTGTTTATTTAAAATACTGTTCTTTCCCCAGTGTATATTCTCGGTTCCTTTGTCAAACGAACTCCTTTGAGAGTTCTCATTAAGAAGCAATGTTTAGTTTCACCAAATCCTTTTTCTGCAACTGTTGAGATGATAATATGATTTATGTCCTTCATTCTGTTGATGTGGTATATCACATATTTTGATTCACATACGTCAAACAATCCTTGCATCCCTGGTATGAAACTCACATGATTATGGTGTATTGTTTTGATCTGTTGTTGGATTTTGTTGCCAAAATTTTCAATTGCTATTTTTTATTACTAACATTTAAATTTTTACTGTAAGCATTTTAAACTTGTAAAATTTACATATACTGAAATGATCAGATCTGTATCAAATTCATCAATGAATGTTGACAAATACAGTCATTCACCCATGCCACTATCAAGATACACAAAATTATCTTTTTTCTGCGTTCAGCTTAGCCCCCTTTCCCCAGCAGCTATTGATGACTATCATGATAGAGTAGCTGTTCCTGTTTCAAAACTTAATACATGTCCACTCATCCCATATGGCCTCCCTCGTGTCTGGCTTTTTGCACTTGGTGTAACATCTATGTGGTCTACCCAGGTTGTTGCATGTATCAGTAGTTCATCCATTTTTAATACTGGTAGTATTCCATTGTATCATTGCGTCACAATTTTTTTGTACATTGTGGGGGTATTCCCAGTTTTTTATTGTTACAAATAAAGGAACTATGGACATTATTGTACAGGGATTCTTGGACATAATCTTTATTTCGCTTGAGTAAATACCTAGGAGTGGAAATGCTAGCCATAGAATATTAGCTCGTTTAGCTTTATTAGATGATATAAAACTGATTTGCAGAGTGGCTGTTTTATATTCTTATAGGCAATGGATGAGACTGTTTCACATCCTTGCCAACATTTATATTTATTAATCATTTAAATTTCAGCCATTCTAATAAGTGCTTAGTGGTTTCTCACTGTGGTTTTACTTGGCATTTTCCCCTGATGACTATTGGCCATTCATGTGTCTTTTTTGTAATGTTTCAGAAGATTTCTCTAAAGATTGTGGAAGGTGCTAAATAAATGTGATTTCTCTTTCCCTAAGTACTAGACCTAAAGCGGAATGTTTAGAATCCATCCACACTTCCCAGTCTGGCCCACTCAATCCTATATTTGCCCCCTAAAGTCCCCACTCCTTCATCCCTCTTTTATATTCTATCCTCTTCATTCTGGCTCCAGCTCAGAGTCCTCCAGGAAGTCTGTTACTGTGAAGGTCACTAACATGCTCAGTATTGTCATCTCTCCATCTGTCTGTACCTCTCCACAGCTTTCCTCACACTCAATAACTCTTTTCTTATTTTGCTCAGTTCCTGTGGATTCACTTCACAAATATTAATTCGAAGTAGTCCTAGCTGGAAGAAGGAATGGAAAATTATAAAAAATATTTGTGAAGGCACCACCCAGGTTTGTCAATTGGTGACATTTTAATATTATTGGCTATATGTAGTATACCCAGAAAAATAGTAGAAATATATGTAGATAGCCTTGATTTTTCACAGTTCTGATATGCATGTGTTTCAGTCAATACTGTACTGAGCAGATCAAGAATTGCAGGTGGATGTGTGTCTTGAATTTGGTGTATTCTGTTATATTTTTACTAAGTTTTAGGAAGTCTGCTTGTTTGAAGTCTTTTAGACTTGTTATTTGAGACCAGGTCTCACTCTGTCACCCATGCTTGACTGCAGTGGCACAAACACAGCTCACTGTACCTCAACCTCCCAGGTTCAAGTGATCCGCCCACCTCAGCCACCCAAGTAGCTGGGAGTATAGCTGTGCTCCACCATGCCGGGCCAATTTTTGTGTGTTTTGGAGAGAGGGGTTTTTGCCATGTTTCCCAGGCTGGTCTCAAACTCCTGAACTCAAGTGATCCACCCACCATGGCCTCCCAAAGTGCTAGGATTACAAGTCAAGGCCATCTTGCCTGGCTTTGCTTTTAGACTTCTTTTAAATAGTTTCTTTCTGATTTTGTCATTCATTTCTTGCTTTTTCAGTTACCATGGTCTGTGAGATGAATCTGTGTTCATACAAACAGTTAATTGGTTTTCATTGCTGGATAGTATTCCAGGCAAGGAATATGCTACAATTTATCTCTTTCGCTCTTCATTGACCTTTCGGTTGTCTCTATTGTAGACCTCACTGCAATGAGCATCCTGGGACATTGCCTCCTGCTCTCAGGGATATGTGAGTTCCCCTAGAATATGCATCTAGGAGTGGGCTCACTACAGTTTTTCACATGATGCTACATGATGCAGAATTGTTCTGTGAAAGAAATAATCCAAATGCCTATCAGAAGGGGGCTGGTTAAAAAGCACTGCACTCAAAAGGAGCAATCTCTATTTTTTTTAAATATTGCATATCTATACAATGGAGTATCATGAAAATTTCAAACAAAGACACAAAGATGTAGGAAAGCTTTTGGTATTTCTTCATGAGATGGTCTTTGTGACACAATGTAAAGGGAAAAGGCAAGTTGCAGGAAAGCAGATGTAGTTTGCTAGAATTTGAGTGAAATGGGAGAAAGATGATATACATATACATTTATATTTGCTTGCATATGCACAAAATGTCTTTGAAAGAATAAGCAAAAAACTGATATAAATGGCTACCTGTCAAGATGGGGTAGAATAAGAGAGAGTCTTTTAAATTTTGAATTTTGAGCCAAGTCAAAACATAAAATAAAATATAATTCCAAAGGAGAGAAAACAAACAAAACCAAGTGCTTCAAAATAAAAAAACAAAAGCCTGACAGAATTAATTCTTTTACCTTCCTTAATAGAAAAAACACCGTTTCAAAGTTATATCACTCCTTAAACAAGGATGTTTATTACCAGTATAATTCAGTATGTTGTTTTCTTTTTTATTGCACTATCTTTCTTTATGTGTCTGTCTGTCATTCATTAAAAGGCAAAATAAGGATATGATTAATTAACAAATGCAATTGGCTTGGTGAAGGAAATTTTGACCAAATCCTGATGTAAATGGTGAAGTTCAATCTACAAGGAATTCTGCGGGGTCCAGTGCCCCAGTTGTGGCTTCAGTGGGCTCAGAACTCCCTCTGCTGTCCATGTGGGTTCAAGTATGTGATATTTAGAAGAGAGAACACTTCGGTAATTCTCCTGGAAAACCCATGATTGAACCCTTTGCTGAATTTGGAAGGTCCTCATTATGAGCCCATTCTAAGTATTTGTCATATGAAGTCACCCTGTATTTGGATCAGAAGGTACAGTCAGAGCTCCTAGGGTCACATCCTAGGCCCAAACAGCCCAGGACAGCAGTCAAAGGCCTGTAGGTCAGTTTCGTAAGGGGTGGGAAGGATTGAGAGTGTGGGGGCCAGTTGTGAAGTAGTGGGAGCCCCAGATGCTGTGTGAAGCTGAGTCTCTGGATTGCCCTGTATCCCCACATTTGATTTCTTCCTGGGTGTCTGCCATTCCTGGGATCCCAAGGAAATCAAACGCTGCAGCCTTGGCTGGGGTGCTCTCCAGGATGGGCCAGGCATGGTCTAGTGTATCTATATCTCCGTCTCTCAGCCCTCTTCTGATGTTAGAAATCAGTGTGGATGGCCTTAGGGTGGTGATTCTCAAAGTGTGGTCCTGGGTAGCATTGGCATCACCTGAGAACTTGTTAGAAATGCAATTTTCAGTCCCTGCCTTGGATCTGCTGAATCAGAAACTGCATTTTAACAGGCTCCCAGCAGAATTTTGCTTTTTCAAATCAGGCCTCTCTCTCTTTGTCTCAAGACTCAATATTGAGCAGCTGTGACTTCTGGACAGTCATATATGGGACACACTTCCTCTCCAGGAAGCTTCTGGCTCCTCAGTCAGCTTAGTCTGGGTCCTGGCCTGGCCTAAGGGAGAAAAATTCATGTCCTGGGCTCTGAGCAATGCTCTCCTGTCCTGGATGCCTGTCAGGCTCCTAGTTATACCTCAAAATACAGCTCAAATGTTGTCTTTTATGATGCTTCTGTGACGCCTTGGTCAGAGCAGATGGTCTACATGTGCATCCACAAAGCTAGTTGCATGTTCTGCCAACCATTTGTGTAAGAATTTCCTTACTGATCTCTGCCTGTGCAAGGCTGGCTCAACCTCGAAGGCAAGGGGAGTTTGGTTTGTCTTACCTCAGCCCTAGTTCCTTTAACAAAATGCCTGGCACACAGTAGGTGTCTGATAAATATTTACCAGATGAAGGGATTGCCTGCAATGACCTGGCAGACAAGAAGGAGGAATAACAACCCACAAGCTGGGCCAGGCAGGCCACCATAATCCAAGCACTTTGGGAGACTGAGGCGGGCAGATCCTGAGATCAGGAATTTGAGACCACCCTGGACAACATGGTGAAACCCCATCTCTACTAAAAATACAAAAAATTAGCCAGGCCTGGTGGCGGGCGCCTGTAGTCCCAGCTACTTGGGAGGCTGGGGCAGGGGAATCGCTTGAACCCGGGATGCAGAGGTTCAATTTTATTGCATCAGGGAGCCACAGAGGGGGGTGACAGTGCAGGTCATCTGTCCCTTGTTTCCTGTTTCAGGAACATTTCCTGTTTTACACTTAAAGTCAAAGAAATTATGTAACGGTAATTTGTTCAAAAATGAAATCAACATTTACAAAAAAAGTAAATGTACAAACCCCAGGGGTCTAAGGAGAGTCTACATTTCTCACCGAAAATTGCCTCACCCTGCACTATCGAATGGAGAGGGTCCTTTCCAGGGGCCCTAAGATGCAGGGGCGATTGGGCTGCAGCCCTAACTAGAGGTGTCCTTCTTTATATCTGCAGTTTCCTTATGCCTGGCAGCCAACTTCAGTGATCTCACCTGAGCCAGGAATTCGTTTTTTTGATGGTGGTTCTATTTGAGCCATTGTGTAAATTTAAAAATGTGACATGGAAATTTTGCTATAATAGTTTTTCTTTGATGGAATTTGACATGCACGTTGGCTCTGGCTTCCCTCTCGGTCCCAGGAGGGAATGGAGTGTCCTGCACTTTTTTTCAAGATCCCCATGTGTAGAAGGAATCAGGAGACTTGGAGTAAGGGGCCCCTCCAATCTCACCCTCCTCTCTAATGCTTTTTGTGGTGGGGACCTTGGCACGCTGCACATCTGCTTAATATAATTGTCCCAGCTCCTGAAATAAAAGCACAGGTGCACATAACGCTGATTCCTGCATGCAATGCCAAGGTGAGGGTTTCCTGGATGCCAGGTTTAGCACTTTGACTCTCATTCTCACACACACACACACACACACACACACACACACACACACTCTCTCTCTCTCTCTCTCTCTCTCGGTATCTCACATAAACACAGACTCACACACACACTAACTCATAACACAGGAACACACACTTGCACACACACTCACACACATATTTAGACACACTCTCACACACAGATTCACACACACATGCACACACACAGGCACACACACACAGGCACACACTCATTCACACACGCACAGCCTGAGCGAACCCTGGGACAGGCTGACCTCGGGGGCGGAGTAACAGGAGTGTCTCAGGTCCCTCTCAGTGGACTTTGTCTCTTTTTCCTGGAGGTGGAGGAGTCTGTACTCCATGAGGGGACGTCCTCTGAAGAAGGGGGTGATACTCAAGAGCAGGGTCCAGAGATGGACAAGGATGGGAAAGTGGAGACAAAGCAGAGGGGTCGAGGCAGGGAGGGAGCACACGAGGAATGGGGATGGGGAGGACCTTCTAGAGGTCAGAAATGTCACACACAGAATTCAGTTCTTGGTTTTTGTGTTTTACTAGGATGGATTTAGTAAACCAGCCGGAGTGCGAGATAAGGAGTCTACTTTGCAAAGGACAAATCTTGGTCTCCGCCTAGTTTGAACTCATCAGTAGTAACTGGGAGAAGAGAACCAGGACCCTTGGGTGGGGCGTGCAACGCCCCTTTGTAGCCACTCCATTCTCTACATCCCACGGACCTCCCTTCCCTGTACCACGTTGGTCCCCTCCAACCCAACAGGAAGAAAAGAAAGGAGAAGTCTGAACGCTTTGGATCCTCCCTAGCGCGACTGCTTCCTCTGCCATTTATTCCCTGAGTGTCCTTGCCTCCGCTTCCCTACCCCAGTCCCACTATGACAAAGCACATCCTGCGCCCTGGGGCTTGGAATCCTCCTTTGGCCTCTGACTCACTGATGCCATTTCACCGCGTCCTGTCCTTCCGGTTATGGTCACTGGGTGGAGCCCGAGAGAGCATCACCAAGATGGGCTGGATTCTTACAGCTTGGAGGCCTGCACAAACTTTCTAGAGACTTCTCTAGATCCGGAAGTCAGCCTGAGTTTTTAGACTTGCTTCGAAAGACTTTGGCCCTTGGAAAACGAAAATCAATACTCCAGGAACAAGATTTTCCTCGACTTTGTCTCAACCCAAAGACACTATAGCAGCGCAGTTTTCAAACGTGCTTTGAAAATAAATGGAATGTCCCCACTGGATTTTGCATTTTCCTTTTTACTACACCCCGCCCCTTTTGTAAAATGGTTACACATCTCCCTACTGCACTAAGAACAGCTCTATCAAAGGCACTTTGAGAAGGAATCAATGCCATGAAAATATGAAGTCCTCTTAAAAGAGAGTTCCTGGAGTTGGGTTTTAATTAACACTTTGGTTTTTAAACTCCTGTAAGTATTTGGTTACCTTCATAATATTTTTCAAACAAATATTCTTTCTGAACCACCGTACAAATCCAAGTTTGTTATTTTTATTTTTAAATGTTATTTATTTATTTTTGAGACAAGGTCTCTTTCTGTCACCCAGGCTGGAGTGTAGTGGTGAGATCATAGCTCACTGCAGTCTCGAACTCCTGGGCTCAGGCTATCCTTCAGCTTCCAGAGCTGGGATTACAGGCCTGAGCCATCGTGCCTGGCTAAAATCCAAGTTTACACTGTGATAAAAAATGCCAACATTTCAGAGAAACTGAAAGTCACAAAGTTATCCCAGTCCCTGTCAAAATTTTGGTGAGTAATTTTAAGGTTTTCTCCGACTTAAAATATATATTATCTAAGTGGTATTACTGGCATTATAATTCCATATATCCTTGTCCTTTTAAAAATGGGTAAAAGTAGGCTGGGCACAGATCTTCTCATAGCAATACTTAAAAATTCATCCTACTCTTTTTAACAACTGCATGGAATTTTATTACATGGCTGTTCTTTAGGGCACCATGGAAATGTAATTTGTCTTCATTGTGAGAGCAGACACGTGGGTGTGTAAAACAGCCAAAGAGTACAACTCAATGAGCTGTACATTTCAAATAGATACATTTATTGCATGCAAAGTGTGCCCCAATGACGGTTTAAAAATAGTATTCTATTTGAGATTTGTACTTTGATTTTGTAAAACAAAACCAAACCCTTGTTCTTGTACCCAAGAGATGCACCCTGGCACATCTGGAGGTAGAAGCTCATGTTGTCTGTAACTTGATCTCGCAGGCTCTGAAATAAGCATAATGAGCTGTATATTTACAGATCCCCACTCAAAGAAAAAATAGCTACGGTAAAAATACTCATAAATAACAAAATTAGATAAAGGGCAAAAATAAAAGAAATAATAAAACCATATATTTTAAATATTATTCTCGCCGTCACCTTTTCTCTCCCCTTTTCTCCTTCTCCCCTCCTTTTCTCAACACGTCCCCCCATCCTTCCCTCCTTTCTCCATTCTCTGCATTTGATCCCCGGTGTATTCCAGCCTCCACGCAACACGCGTCACTGCGTCCGCCAGGGGCACGTCAGGGAAGGGACGCGAGGTGGCGCCGTCACCGCATTCTGTGAGCGGCAGCGCTCTGGGCCCGGCTGGTCTTGTATCATTTCGGTGACCTTCGCTCCAGTCTGTGACTGGGCCACAGTCGGGGTGTAAATTAGGATCCTCACTGAAGGGGCGGGACCCTGAGAGGCTTTTTCCTGGTCCCTTAGTTGTGGGTTTTCCTGCTGGCAGTGGAGCCGGTTTCCATCAGAACCGGCCAGAGGCGGGCGCTGCCTTCCAGGGGTGGCGGAGCAGCAGGAAGCGTTTTCGGATCCTGGAATCCGTGGGCGGCCCGTGGGAGGGGCTGAGGCGCATTTCCCTACTCACCCGGCCCCGAATCCACCGCGGTGCTGTTTCAAGCGAGTCAGATTCCAGATCGCGCTCCAGCCCGGACTCGGAATTCCTGCCCCGCGGGTCTGCATTTCACAGCGGCAGGTGTGAGTGACCCGCAGCTGGAGACCAGAAGCCTGAAGGCAGCTCGGCCCTCCCCAGCCCGCAGCGCCGTTATTCCGTTTCTATATCAGTAAACACGTTTCGTTTTCCGTAGCCCGGGGCGGGGTGACGGGTGATCCCAGTCCTCGCAGTGAACTCCGGGCCGCAGACTTGAAAACGCTCGCGGGCTTCCACCGCATCCCCGTCCTGAGTTACACACGCGACCCGCGACCGTGCTGGGCCGTTTCTCTTTCTTTTCCGGACCCAGCAGTGGCGCCTAAAGTCTACGAGGAGAAAATCGCCTGTGTGCTGGTGAGTCCAGGGATCTAAGGCGAGAGCTGAGGGAGAAAACGTAGTTGATGGGCCTGAGAAGAAGCGGCTGGAGGTTGGGTAGAGGGGGAAGGCTTTGGGCAGAAAAGAGCTGGGAGATTTGGTTGGGGAGGGGCAGCCAGGACTAGACCCTGGGGAGCCACTCACCGGAAGTCCAAGATCATCACGGCCTCCGCTATCCCATTAAGGGAGGGATTGGCTTCTTGTCTTGTTGCGATCACATCTAAGTGCGTTGGAACAAGCTTTACATATTATTATTATCATCATCGTCATTGAAGTATTAAAAGTCTTTTTGGGGGTGAGCTAAATGAGACCCTTTGCTGTACCTGGCGCAGGGAGAAAAAGTCCTCGAGAGAGGGTAGACACTGTGGAGGGAAGGGCTTGGGACCAGTGTCAGGAGAGCTGGGTCCATCTCCCTCTCTTTCCCTCCCTACCCTTGTGACCTTTAGCAGTGTAAATAATCCCTCTAAGGTGGGGACAGGACCCCAATCCCTGCTGTGCTCAATAAATTATGATGATCAAAATAAATAATCAGTGAATATGTATGGAAAAACTGAGTAATTGTTAAAACTCTGTGATGTATGACATTTTCATCTACAGAAAAGTGTAGGCTAGGGGTCTTGGAGAATGGTTAGTAATCATAGGTAGAGTTCCATTTTAAAAATACGTTTGTAAGGCTGACGAAGATGGAAGGGACACAGTTCCTGATCACAGATGGTTCATTGTCTAATGGAGGATGGCACCAGATGGTAAATGAAAGTTGGGCGTGGTGGCACTTGCCTGTAGTCCCAACTTCTCAGGAGACTGAGGTGGCAGGATTGCTCCAGCCCAGGCATTCGAGGCTGATGTGAGCTGTCATCACGCCACTGCACTCCAACTGGGTGACAGAGTGAGATCCCCCAGATCGTTCTAAAAGAAAAAAAGAGAAAAAAAGCAAAGATAATAGATGAGATTGAAGGCAGGCTGAATTGGTACCATCAGGGATGTTCAAACTGTGGGCTGGAATAGTGGTTCTAAAACTCGACTACACATTGGAGCCATCCAGGGAGCTTTAAAAGATACTAAGGCTTAGATGTAACCTAGGCTTTGTGATTCCATTGGTTTTGGCTGTGGCCTGGGACCGTGGATATTAAAAACTCTTCAGGTGGTTCTATGAAGATAGGTTTGAGGACTCCTGGCTAGGTGCCCTGAACACTAAGAAATGTGTATTGGAGAGGAGGCAGTTCTCTCAATCGAAAGAGGCTTTCTGAATGGCGTTATTATTTTTGAGGTATAATTCATGTGCCTAGTAATTTACCTGTTTCAAGTGTACAGTTCAGTGGCTTTTAGCATAGTCACGAGGTTGTACTACAGTCGCCGTTATCTAATTGAGAAGACGTTTTTCTTTTTCTTTTTCTTTTCTTTTTTCTTTTTTTAGCAGTGGGAGCGGAGAAAGAACAAAGAAATCTGTAATTGGTCGTGGACTTTGTATTTGGCGTGTGGCCCCACCCTCCCCACTTCTGATTGGTCCTCAGCTCCAGGCGTCCATTTTCATTGGGTGAGCAATCGCTGGGGTGGGGCTGGGTGACTTGAAATTTCGGTGGGGACTTCTCCACAGCCAGGCTGAGTCCCCGCTTCTTGAGCCACTGTAAGGTTGGCAAAGTTGAGGCCACGGAGATGGGACCCGTCCTGCTATTCCTGACAACACAGTGACACAGTGCCGGCACTGTAAGAACAGTTGAGCAGCAGCCACAGGTCCCATCCAGCCCTGCAGCCCTCCTTTTTATTATTTGCTGACCCCGTAGTCACTTGAGTTTGTGATCCTAGTTCTGATTTTCCTTATGTAGCCCCCCAGGCCCTCTGCAGCCTTACTGAGAGCTAGCTTCTAAGAGTGACGTCATTTCCATTTTAAAATTCCTAACCTCAGTACTTGTTAAAGGCGTACTCACAAATCCAATTTTTCCCTGTCCCATAGGGACTTTTCTGAGAGGATACATGTTAGACCCCTGCTGTTTAGAAGGAATAGGGAAATTATTAATATCCTTTTTACATTGTTCTAATTCTTCCCTTAAATTTGGACAAGGATTTTAGGGTTTAGCTCCTTCATGACCCCCAGATTCCTTCTCCTCCAACCTTCCTGTTGCCCCCTGATCTCCCTGTCCTCTACTTTGTGAGATGTATGGCCTGAGGGCAAGCGTGTTAGGGGATCCCGAGGCTTTTCATTGGATGAGGGCTCTTTACTATGCTCTTTTTATTTCTCTTTAAGGGGAAACATGGGGTTAATTCACTAATTCAACAAACAGCATAATCCATCGCCTCTTGTGAGGATGGCGATTTATCATTCACATAAAGAATTAAAGCTTGGCATACACAGTCCTTATTTGGGCTAAACTTAGGCCAAAAGACTGACGAATGGGCTCTCTAGGCTGGAGAAAACAGCAATATTTTATTATTATTTTTTTTCCTTATTCCTGGTTCCAGTGTTATTCTCCCAAGCCTGTAACATCCTCCCCAGTGGACTATCTAGGGGGAAGCTGGAAGGGGCCTCCTCGCTTCCTCCTTCCTTTGTCCCTAGTCCTAGAATTCTTGCTTCCCATTTTCGGTTGCTCCCTGAGTCTGAGTTCCCCTGTGTACTCAACCCCCCTTACTGGAGGTCTCTTCACAACCCGCAAGTCAACTGCTTTGTAACTGCTTTGTCCATCTCTGGCCGTTTCCTTCCTGGGAGAACAGAACCATGGATTGAGTCTCCGCACTCGCTTCATATCTAGGATATGTCTCAGTCACACACACTTGACCTCCGAAAATGCCCAACCACCAAGGCAGTGCTCATAGTCCAATCTTCCTACCTGGGCTTGTGCACAAGTTTGCCTGGTTGCCGCGGTGCCTGCTTTTCTGTTTTTCCCTGTGTCACTTTCGTTGTCTTCTGAATAACAGTTTCAAGTTTGTCTGTGGCTTCTGTGGGGAACCTGGACATCTGGACAGAATGGGCCACATGAATCCAGTGGTACACTTTTCCTCTTTCCGCCAAAGTCTCACTTCATGCAAGCTCAGTGATCCCCATACAGGCCACTAGATTGTAGGAAACAAACCCACCCATCCAAACCCAAAGAATTGTCTCTCTCAGAGAACAGTGAAAGTGAGACTTTTAGCAACAGTTTTGCAGTATCGGGTGTCTGGAATGCAGGCACACCAGGGACGGTTTCGACAAAAAATTTATTTCCTAGTGCCCACGTCCCTCCCCTAGTTCCTCATTAGCTGAGTACTGTGGGGTTACAGTCTTTCTGGATGTTGCCTATTGTAGTTTGATTAAAGCTTCAAGTATGTTCTTTACAGTCTTTTTGCTGCATTTTGTTGCAGCCCATAATGCATTGCGATTGTCTCAGGACTCCCTAAACATTTAATTTATGGCCCTAATGGTTGCATTTAGGTGATAAGAAAGGGTACAATTATCTACATTGCAAGCTAGCCTAAACTGAATTCTTTGGTGAGGTGGGGAGGGGGTCGTCGAGGGGGCCCCAACTGATTGGCACCTGGCCCGTACATGAAAAGGAAAGCAGGAAGGAGCTGGGGGATGGCTTAGTACATTTTGCTTTTTTATCTCTTTGTGTCCATGTGTCTCTTTATGTCCATGTTGAACCTATACTGAGGAACATAGAATTGAAAATGAACCATCATGTGTAGCTTATTTTTGACGCCCTTAAGTTCTGCCCAAGCCAAGGCTGGGCCAAGGACCTTGAACGTCCAGCTGTGGCCTCCTCCTGCTGCAGGTGAGGACTGGCACCTGCTCTGTCCCCATCCCAGTCTGTCTCTCAGACTTACCAGGGTGCATCTAGGTGGATGAGTTGGGAATTGCGTGCTGATTGCTGAGAGCCTGAATGATCATGGACTCAGAGGGAGCCAATAGTAAAGACAGATGTGATCTGGTGACAGGTTAGAAACTAGAAAGGAATCCGAGGAGAGGCAGAGCCTCTAGTCCCTTGCTCTCTGCATCACTCTCCCCGTTTCTCCAGCCATCAGAAGGACACCAAGAAAAAGACCCACGAGGCTGACGGAGGGCTCTGCATGCGCAGTTCTCTTTGTGGCCTCCCTTGTACCAGGGAGGGTCCTGAGTGCAAACGGCCATCCTCTTCCACCTTGCAGCTGCCCATGCGCCTCATCCGGGAGCTCTCTCTCGGGAGTGTTGTGTCCTCTGGGTCACTCAAGGCTGTGCTTTTTCCAGGTTCCCACCATGTGGCCCCTGCCGCCCTATGTTTCCTTGCAGATGATATGGACGAGTAGATAAGCAGGTGTCCCTGGGCAATTTGGGGAGTGGGGACCAGCACCCTGCCAGGGCAGCTAGTTCCCTGTTTTCATCCTATGTCCAGATATTTCTTTTTCCAGCCCCCAGAGTCCTAATCCCCGTTTTTGGGGCTTTGTTCTGTGCTTTGTGGCCTCACCTTGCCTTTCCTGAGCCAATGTTTTTCTTAACGTCTTCATTGCCTGGCAAGTTTAAAATAAGAGACAGTCAGAATTGTTTTCCCCACAGTCAAGTTGTTTGAGGGGAGAGGAAAAAGCAGAAAGTTTGTGTTTTTGTAAAGACAGAGGCAGTGCAGGTGACAGTGAGAGGCTGGGGTGTCCAGGAAACCCGAGTCTTTCTGCCATTTCCCCACTTCTGTGTGTCCGGCCAGTGGGGTAGTAGTGACTCATCCTTGAACCTAATTGCACTCAGGCCTCAGCAGATGGGATGGTTCATCCCCTACCCTGCAGCAAGAGGGCCCCCGTCCAGGAGGCACTCACAGCAGGGGCAGTGCAGGTCTGTGGTCCCTCCTGCTCTCACCTGTGGTGT
Source organism: Macaca fascicularis (assembly GCF_037993035.2). Taxonomy (NCBI): domain Eukaryota; kingdom Metazoa; phylum Chordata; class Mammalia; order Primates; family Cercopithecidae; genus Macaca; species Macaca fascicularis. Next base: position 142,846,041 of record NC_088378.1, read on the forward strand.
CTCCTGTAGAGCGACTGTCAATTTTGCTTCCCTGTAGGCAGGAATGGTTTTCTCACAGGTCACTGGAATATTGGCCAGAAAAAGGGTATGAAAATCACAAGTTAATTTCTCAAAATTCCTGCTTTAAATGTTGATGTCCATCAACATAATTTCAGCTGGATAATCTTAATAGGATGTCCTCCAATACTGATGCTGTAAAGCATGTTGAATGGAACAGGAACTAAAATTTGGAGCTTCCTTTCTCGGAGGGTCCATGTGGGAGACTGTGGCTGTGGCAGTGGCAATAACCAGGTGCAGAGGGTGGAGGCAGCCTCAGGATGAGGGGTCTGAAGAAACCCTCTGCTCCACAAGGAGAAGGAGAAGATCCCCTGTGGGCTGCAATGGCAGTGGCCTGGGTGGAATCCCTGTTAGGAACACGGCAGGAAGGCTGTGCAGTCTCACGAAGCAGCAGTTCTGGGATGGAGCTGCGTTTCCAGGGATGAGTGCACCAGGCAGGGGCAATCACAGCCCAAGTGTAGGTTATGGGGAGGGGAGGGCTCCTTGAGCAAGGGGGTCCCCAGCATCAGGTCAGGTGCAGACTCCATCCAGCCACGTATTTCCATGCTGGGCCTGTGAGCCCCAGGGCTTCCTGATGGGATCTCCAGTTAGAAGCTGCCTGCTCAGAGCTGGGAGGGGAGGAACACTGAGCTGCTGGTGGAGGAAAGAACCCACAATGTGCAGGACCTGCCCTGGTGTGCAGGTGCCTCTGCAGATAAGGAGGGCCTGGGGACTGAAGGGGAGAAGGACCCTGTGTGTGTGTGACCCAGCCCAGGCCTGGAGGGACATGGAGAGAGGGCCAGGGCCTCTCTTTGGGGAGGCCTCCCACTGTGTCAGGGCTGGTCAGGCGTGAGAGGAGGGGAGGGCACTGAGTTTCCTCCTGGGTCTTGTTCCTGAGTCCTGGGGTCCTTTCACTCCCTGCACGATGGGTGCTGGGCACAGGGCAGGTGCTGATGCTGATGGAGTCATGGGAGGGGACTGGCAGGGGCTGGGAAAAGTGCCATGGTAGGGAGAAAAAAGTGGGGACGTCATCTTCCCTCAGAGAAAGGGTGAATCTGATTTTGGAGTGACTGAGGAGGGAGAAGTCCTCAGGGAATAAAAAGCAGCGCCCTGCACCCAGTGGAACATTTACTGTTTCTCTCTTTTCTCCAGAGCATGGGAACCTACAAGACCCGGATCAACACCTGGCTGGGACAGGAGAACACCAGGGCAGTGCACAACTGGGATTTCAGTCTCCCGTGTCATCTCCTGCGTCCACTGGTGCCACTGAGGGCAGCTAGACTCTGCAGCCAGGCGTCCTGGATTCAACTGCCTGCCTGGGTCTCACCAGCACTTTCCCTCTTGGTGCCTCAGTTTCCTCATCTATGAATTGGGGAAATTAACAGTATTTATTTCTTGTGGTTGGATGAATGATAAGGGTTACCATATATGAGGTGTTTGCAGCTGTGCCATGTTATTTTTGTTATTTTGTTATTATATTTTAATATATCACATGTGCAGTAATTGTATTATTATAGATGAGCTTTATGAGTGAGTGTCCTGGTGACGGTTCCTCCTGGGGAGCCAGGACCAGCTTTTCTGGCACCTTGAGGTCCCCTCATCCCTGTTCCACTCTCCTGCATTACCCTATTCTGCTCTGTCTTCATATTTTATACTATAGATATTTAACGTTTAAACAGACATTTCTGGTCTGCGTTTTATTTCAAGTGTCTGGGAAGGGAGAGAGTGTGAGGTTCAGGAAAGAAGGAGAGGTCTGTTTCGATGCCTTGACACAGCACAGAGAAATCTCCCCTCCTCCCCCACATCTCCCCAGCAGTTCTCAGTGAAGAACAGATTCACAGCAGCACTGGAAGGGCTGAGAAGGGATGGGGGACATCTGGGGCCAATGTTCAGGGGCTGACCCTGTGGGGGAACATCTGCCCTGCAGAGTTGGAGCCCACATGTGATGATGTAGAGCTGAAGATGGTATCCGGGAGGTGACAGAGAGTGCTTTGGGGTTTCCTGATTATGAAGAGCAGAGGTCAGTGCTTCTGGGGTGAAGTGACTGCTAGGGACATGTGAATGGAATTAATGCAGAATAAATGAGCTGGGAATGAGGATGAGTAAAGCAAGCATCAGTATCTCCTGCCATCAGTTCAGACTGATTGGGGAGGTGGGATAGTTACTGACTCTGTTGCGTGGTTCTTCCTAACTTCCTGGTTTTGGGGGCACAGGTGGGTGGTGCTGTTCTTGGTCAGGGCAGCCTGAGCTCCATCCAGGTAAAGCAGTGGAGGCAGAGAGAGTTAGGGGAGCACCTGTGAAACAGACCAAGGCAGGGATGGGAGCCCCCTGTGCAGCAGTAGCAGATGCAGAACCTGCCTGGATGCAAGAGAAAGATTAGGAACCCTAGCTGGGTCCTGTTTCCTGCCTGCCTGTGTTCACAGGGTAACCAGTAAGGGAGCTGGGGTAGGGAATTCGTTCATAAGCTATCTATCCAGAGATGTGTTTATAGATATATTGTTTCATGTTTGTATTCAGGTTTGTTGTCACAGACACATTTATCCATGCGTGTTTTGTGTTTAAGTTACTTTAGAATGTCTCAGTCACACAATCTTCATTGGTGCTGCCTCTCTCTCTACACACACACACAGACACTCACACACACACACATATTCACACATGCTATACAAACATACCTACCTGTATCTATAAAGAGATATGTTATTTTATTTTTTATTTTGTAAATTCGTATACATTCATGGGGCACCAGCGCAATTTCGCTACATTGCTATATTGAGTTGTGGTAAAGTCAGGGCCTTCAGTGCATCCGTCACTGGAGCCGGCCACATTGTACCCACCAAGAAACCCTTCTCATCATATACCCACTGCCAACCACCCTTACCCTTCTGGGTCATTATTGGCCATCATTCCACATGCTGCTTTCATGTATATAAAGAGATATTAAGCAAATATGGCAGAGTGGTAACTTGAATTTTACTGCACTATTCTTTCAGATTCTTTGCACATTTGAAAATTTATACAATTATAAGTTGGAAGAATGAGGGAAAACAGAGAGAGAGAGAGAGAGAGAGAGAGAGAGAGAGAGAGAGAGCGCTGAACTGGAATAGGCTAGGGGTTGTGTCCCACTAGGAACCATAATTGATTTTTGGCATTTTGAAAGTGTGTCCCCTGAGCTGCCTTCAGAGAGTCCTGGAGGGAAACCTGTTTTCACATAAATACCAAGATGCCATCTGCCTGTTTCATTATGTTGACTTTTCCATTAATGCTGCAAATGCCAAGGTAAGTAACACAGCCAGCACCTTAGCAGAACCAAGGCAGTATCACCAAACCACAGTCCCACTTCAGATTATCTTTGATGGAGCAGTAAAAATTTATGTTTATTAAATTTTGATCCCTCAGTACATGTCTTTAATATTATTTGAGAGAAAGTGGGAAATATGCATAAAACACTTACTACACAGAGAAGTACAATGGTAGCCTTGAGGAAGGGCACTTGTGTTGACTCAGTTATGAGTTCAACCAGCAGATCTCCTTCACCCACTGGAAGACAATTTCATTATTTTCAGTTTGAAGGTATTATGGATAAAGCTGCAAGAGTATTTGTGTACAGGTGTTTTGTGAACGTAATGTTTTCCCTTGTTTGAAATAAGTGCCTAGGAGGTCAGTTGCTAGTCATAAGGTAAATTGCATATTAAGTTTGAAGAAAACTGCAATACCCATTTCCAGAGTGGCTGCACCATTTTAAAATCCATTCCTACCAGCAACATAAGAGTGACCCAATTTCTCTGCATCCTTGCCAGCATCTGTTGTTACCTTTATTTTGTATTTCAGCCATTCTCATGATTGTGGTTTTAATTTGTGTTTTTCCTACTGGATAATCATGTTGAGTGTCTTTTCATTTGCTGGTTAGTCCGGTGTTTATCCTCTTCAGTGAAATGTCTGTTCTTGTCTTGCTCATTGCCTTTTTTGTATTTGGATTTCATTTTTACTGTTGGGTTTTTAAATTTCTTCATACAATCTGAGTGCAAGTCTTTACAGAATATGTTGTCTGTAAATATCTTCTCTCATGCTGTAGCTTGCTTTTTTATGCTCTTCACAGGTCTCTCACAGAGCAACAGTTTTTAATGTTGATAATATCTAATTTATTAACTTTTTCTTTTATGGATCATACTTTTGGTGTTATGTCTAGGAACTCTTTGTCCAGTCTTAGTTCTGATGACTTTTTCTTCAAAGGTTGTAATTTAAAGTTTTTAATTTATTTATTATTTATTTTAGAAAAAAAAAATTTGGCCTAGGCTGTCCTTGAACTCCTGGGCTCCAGGGATCCTCCCACCTCAGCCTCCCGAGTAGCTGAGAGTACAGGTCTGTGATACCAGGCCCGGCTCAATATTTGCCATTTTAACTCTGTGTCTTGCATTAAAGCTTGTGATTCATTTTGAGTTATTTTTTGTATAAAGTGTGAGATTTGGGCTCAGGGTTTTTCCACTGCGGTTGTCCAGTTGCTCCAGCACCGTTTGTTGGGCAAGCTCTCCCTCCTTCATTGAATTGCTTTTGTGCTTTTGTAAAAGTCAGTTGAGCATATTTGTATGTTTTGCTCACTTTCAGTTGAGTTGCTTGTCTTCTTACATTGAGTTTAAGAACTTGTCACATGTTCTGGATACATGTTCTTCATCGCAAATGTGATTTGTGATAAATTGTGAAATATTTACTCCCAGTCTATGGCTTGTCTTCTCATTTTCTCAATTACGTCTTTTGGAGCACTCAAGTTTTAAATTTTAACTAAGCCCAATTTCTCTATCTCTCTTTTTTTTTTTTCACTTATAGATCATGCTTTTGGTATTTTTATCTAAGAATCTTTTGCCTAACTACCCAAAGTCACAAAAATTTTCTCTTATATTTTCTTTTAGAAATTTTATAGTTTTAACTCATAAATTTTAGCTCTATAGGTCTCTAAATTGTTGGAGCTGATATTTTATATGGTGTTAAGTGTCACATTGAATTACCTATGCAACTTCATTGAAAATCAATTGACAAAAAAAAAAAAAATTTGTAAGAAGGTCTTTCTAGATTTTCACTTCTGTTCCTTTCTGTTCATTGATCTCTATGTCTCTCCGTTCCATACTGTCCGGATTTTTATAGTTTTATATGACATTCCTTTTTTTTGTTCAAATTTGTGTTGGCACTTCTGCGTCCTTTGCATTTTCATATACATTTTTAGGCTTATTTTGTCAGTTTTCTATGAAATATCTGCTGAGATTTTGTTACCAATTGTGTTGAACCTATAGATCTATTAGGGGAGAACTGCCATCTTAACAATATTATTGAGCTTTCCAACCACATCTCTCCATTTATTTAGACCTTTAATTTCTCTCAGTAATTTTTTTTTATTTTCAGTGAACAAACACTGCTCCTTTCCTAAATTTATTTCTATTTCACCCTTTTGGTAACTACTGTGATAGGAAAGTTGAGATTTTCATTGCTTGTATAGATAAATATGTTAATAATTAATTTTTATATTGATTTTATATACTATGGGCCCTTCTGGATTCATTTCTTAGTGCTAGCAGACTTTTATCTGCTTGTGAATTCTACAGACAAGGTCATGTTATCTGTGAATAGAGTTTTATGTTTTACATTTTATCTGGATGCCTTTAATTTTTAATTTTCTGCCTTAGCGCACTGGCTACTATCTCCAGTACAACGTTAAGTGGAAGTGGAAGTACAATGTGAAGTGGAAGACTGGACGTCCTTGCATTGATCCCCATCTTAGGAGAAAAGCATTCAGTCTTTCTTCATTAAGCATGATTTTAGCTGTGGGTGTTTTATAGATGCCCTTTATCAGAGTGAGGAAGGTCCCCTCCATTCCTATTTTGTTGAAACTTACGAACATGAGTGGTGTTAACATACCTGTCAACTGTTTCTTCTACATCTTTTAAGATAATTATATCTTTTACTTCATTAATACAGTGCTTTCCATTCATTGATTTCAAATGTTAATCCAACCTTATTTTCCTGGGATGAATCTCATTGGTCATGGAGTATAATCCTTTTTTATGTGGCATTTTATTGTCTGCCAATGTTTGTTGAGGATATTTTCATTTGTGTTTATGCTGATACTGGTCTCTGGTATTCTTTTCTTGTGAGTCTTGCTCTGACTTTGATATGAGGGTAATGCCAGTTGCGTAAATGCGCTGAAAAGTCTTCCCTCTTTTCTTGTCTGACAGAGCTTTTGAAATATTTGATAGAATTCACCAGTGAAGATATTTGGGTTTTGGCATTTCCTTGTGAGAAGGTTTTTAAACTACTGACTTAGTGTACAGTTCTATTCAGATTTTCTCTTTACTTTTGATGCAGTTTTGAAAATTTCTTTTTATTTTATTTTTTATTTTATTATTATTATTTTTTTGAGACGGGGTCTCACTCTGTCAGCCAGGCTGAAGTGCAGTGGCGCATCTCAGCTCACTGCAAGCTCTGCCTCCTGGGCTTAGCCATTCTCTTGCCTCAGCCTCCCTAGTAGCTGGAAATACAGGTGCCTGCCACGTCTGGCTAATTTTTTTTTTTTTTTTTTTTTTTTGTATTTTTAGCAGAGATGGGGTTTCAGCGTGTTAGCCAGGATGCTCTCGATCATCTGACCTCGTGATCCACCTGCCTCGGCCTCCCAAAGTGCTGGGATTACAAGCGTGAGCAACCACACTCAGCCAGTTTTGGCAATTTCTATCTTTGTATGAATCTGTCCATTTTATCTAAATGGTCTAACTTGTTGGCTCCAGATTTCTCAGCCTATTCACTTATAATGCTTTTTAACTTCCTAAGGGTCATTAGTGATAATCTCTCTTTTGTTCACAATTTTGGTAATTTATCTCATTTCTCATAATCTCTGTTTTGACTGTTGGTCAAGAAAACAGGCAGAGGCAGCAGATGGCTCTGTGACAGATTCTCTAGTGGGAAGGCTTTGATCATGTATAGCTGGCAAGCCAGACTGGTGCTAGCAACCCCAAAGGAGCTGCCAATGGATCTTGACAGGAAAGTCACTGATTCTGGATTGGGCTATGCTCAATCAGAGGTAGATATCAATGCTTCAAGGGCCATAGAAAAACAAGAAAAGAAGAGATTGCACCAATTTGGACTGCTGTGTCACATTTCTTTACACAGGAAAACACACTTTACAGCCTCAAACAGCCAACAATGCACAGGGAGATGTCCTCCTCAGGAGAAAACTTTAATAGAAAATTGAAATGGTCAATTGAAACACTGATTGTCTAAAAACTGCCAATATAATTGTTGGGCAATATAAACACGAAGGACTGGCTTTTATATCTCCATAAATGTGCTCACTGTCAACATGGGTGGCGCTGCAAGAGTGACTCCACTAGGCAGCTTCCTCTCTTTGTCCTGATGGATCAGGATGATGCTGTTATGACTATACATACAATTCTTCCTAATGGGAGAAGATGCTGGAGTAATGACTACACTTCACCTAAAATTTCTTTTTTCATATGTGATGCCCTGGTACTAGGAATAGGGATGTAAATAAAAGTGCCAGAAACAGGAATTATCCCTAAGTCAAAAACCATAACTGTATTTTTACACCTGTATGTAAGAATCCCCAAGCAACTCAAGGATTGTGCTATGCCTTCATTTCATCTGGCAAAGTCAGGTTTAAATGCAAGTAGAGCTATGTAGCCTGGTGGTCCAATAGTCCCAACTAGTTCCTTCCCTATGTAACCTACCCTCTATGATCAAGAGTAGACTGAGGGAAGACATGCTAGAATACTATTGCTGCCTGCAGTCTAGACCAGCACAGCAACCAAACCTAATGTCACTTCCAAAACCTGAAAAGACTGATATAAAGGGACAGAAAGAGGAATAGTGGCTGAGGGTAAGTGAATAAATCAAAGGGTTATGTAGTGAGGAAAATTCAATATTAGCTTAACTCCTCAAAAGTAGTGTGAGCAAGAGAAGATACTGTCTCTTAGTTCAATTATACTGGATGCCTAAAAGGGTGAAGCCATGTGTCCCTGAGACGATTCTTGTTTTTGGAACCCGGTAAGATTGAGTGGTGTCTAATCTAGAAGAAATGGATAAATCCCTGGAGGCATACACCCTCCCAAGACTAAACCAGGAAGAAGTTGAATCCCTGAATAGATCAATAACAAGCTCTGAAATTGAGGCAATAATTAATAGCCTACCAACCAAAAAAAGTCCCAGACCAGATGGATTCACAGTCGAATTCTACCAGAGGTACAAAGAGGAACTGGTACCGTTTCTCCTGTAACTACTCCCATCAACAGAAAAAGAAGGAATCCTCCCTAACTCATTTAATGAGGCCAGCATCACCCTGACACCAAAGCCTGGCAGAGACACAACAAAAAAAGAGAATTTTACACCAATATTCCTGATGAACATCAAGGCAAAAATCCTCAATAAAATACTGGCAAACCGAATCCAGCAGCACATCAAAAAGATTATCCACCACAATCAAGTTGGCTTCATCCCTGGGATGCAAGGCTGGTTCAACATATGGAAATCTATAAATGTAATCCATCATATAAACACAACGAAAGACAGAAACCACATGATTATCTTAATAGATGCAGAAATGACCTTCGACAAAATTCAACAGCCTTCATGCTAAAAACTCTCAAAAACTAGGTATTGATGGGATGTATCTCAAAACAATAAGAGCTATTTATAACAAACCCACAGCCAATATCATACTGAATGGGCAAAACCAGGAAGCATTCCCTTTGAAAACTGGCACAAGACAGGGATGCCCTCTCTCACCACTCCTATTCAACACAGTGTTGGAAGTTCTGGCCAGGGCAGTCAGGCAGGAGAAAGAAATAAAGGGTATTCAATTAGGAAAAGAAGAAGTCAAATTGTCCCTGTTTGCAGATGACATGATTGTATAATTAGAAACCCCATCATCTCAGCCCAAAATCTCCTTAAGCTGATAAGCAACTTCAGCAAAGTCTCAGAATACATAATCAATGTGCAAAAATCACAAGCATTCCTATACACCAATAACAAACAGCCAACTCATGAGTGAACTCCCATTGACAATTGCTTCAAAGGGAATATAATACCTAGGAATCCAGCTTACAAGGGATGTGAAGGACCTCTTCAAGGAGAACTACAAACCACTGCTTAATGAAATAAAAGAGAACACAAACAAATGGAATAACATTCCATGCTCATGGATAGGAAGAACCAGTATCGTGAAAATGGCCATATTGCCCAAGGTAATTTGTAGATTCTATGCCATCCCCATCAAGCTACCAATGACTTTCTTCACAGAATTGGAAAAAGCTACTTTAACGTTCATATGCAACCAAAAAAGAGCTGGCATTGTCAACACAATCTTAAACCAAAAGAACAGAGCTGGAGGCATCATGCCACCTGACTTCAAACTATACTACAAGGCGACAGTAACCAAAACAGCATGGTACTGGTACCAAAATAGAGATATAGACCAATGGAACAGAACAGAGCCCTCAGAAATAATACCACATATCTACAGCCATCTGATGTTCGACAAACCTGACAAAAACAAGAAACGGGGAAAGGATTCCCTGTTGAATAAATGGTGCTGGAAAAACTGGCTAGCCATATGTAGAATGCTGAAACTGGATCCCTTCCTTACACCTTATACAAAAATTAATTCAAGATGGATTAGAGACTTAAATGTTAGACCTAAAACCATAAAAACCCTAGAAGAAAATCTAGGCAATACCATTCAGGACATAGGCATGGGCAAGGCCTTCATGACTAAAACACCAAAAGCAATGGCAACAAAAGCCAAAATTGACAAATGGTATCTAATTAAACTAAAGAGCTTCTGCCCAGCAAAAGAAACTACCATCAAAGTGAACAGGCAACCTACAGAATGGGAGAAAATGTTTACAATCTACCCATCTGACAAAGGGCTAATATCCAGAATCTACAAAGAACTTAAACAAATTTACAAGGAAAAATCAAACAACCCCATCAAAAAGTGGGCAAAGGATATTAACAGACACTTCTCAAAACAAGACATTTATGCAGCCAACAGATATATGAAAAAATGCTCATCATCACTGGCCATCAGAGAAAAAAGTTAGGAAACGACAGGTGCTGGAGAGGATGTGGAGAAATAGGAACACTTTCACACTGTTGGGGGGAGTGTAAACCAGTTCAACCATTGTGGAAAGCAGTGTGGCAATTCCTCAAGGATCTAGAACTAGAAATACCATTAGACCCAGCCATCCCATTACTGGGTGTATACCCATAGGATTATGAATCATGCTGCTATAAAGACACATGCACATGTATGTCTATTGCGGCACTATTCACAATAGCAAAGACTTGGAACCAACCCAAATGCCCATCAATGATAGACTAGATTAAGAAAATGTGGCACATATACACCATGCAATACTATGCTGCCATAAAAATGTATGAGTTCCTGTCCTTTGTAGGGACATGGATGAAGCTAGAAACCATCATTCTGAGCAAACTATTGCAAGGACAGAAAACCAAACACCCAATGTTCTCACTCACAGGTGGGAACTGAACAATGAGATCACTTGGACACAGAAAGGGGCATGTCACACAGTGGGGCCTGTCATGGGGTGGGGGGAGCAGGGAGGGATAGCATGAGGAGATATACCTAATGTAAATGATGAGTTAATGGGTGCAGCACACCAACATGGAACATGTTTATATATAGGAACCTACACACTGTGCACACTTAAAGTATAATAATAATTAAAAAAAGGAAATACCTGAGAGTTTGTAATTTATAAAGAGGTTTAAATTGGCTCATGGTTCTGCGGGCTATACAGGAAGTATGATTCTGGCATCTGCTTTACTTTTGAGAGGGCCACAGAAAACTTTCAATCATGCTGAAAGGTTAAGGGGAAGCAGGCATGACTGACTTGCCTGGAGCAGGAGGGAGAGAGAGCAGGGAGGTGCCACACACTTTCAAACACCAGATCTTGTGAGAACTATCACAAGAACAGCACCAAAGAGATGGTTCTAAGCCATTCATGGAGGATCCATCCCCATGAGCCAATCACCTCCCACCGGGTGCCATCTCCAACATTAGGGATTACAAGTGGACGTGGGATTTGGGTGGGGTCATAGATTCAAATGATATCAGGGGTCATGGTGGACATGAGGGTGGGCTGGTGTCCCCACTTCTCAACTGTTACCAGGGACATAGTCACATTCAGACTGCTTGGCAGAAAAAGAAGCCAGAGGCCCTTGAAGTCTCAAAGAGGAGCTATGAAGAAATCTTACATCTCAGTCCCTCACAAGGAAGTCTTAGAAAAGAAAAAAGTAGTATCATGAACAAATTCAAGTCAGTCATTGTAAGTGGTGACACTGAACAGCCCACCACACACTGAAATATTCCAAATCAAAGAATCTCCAGAGCCTAGTTGTGTCCCATCTGCCGCAACTCCTCCTTCACTTCAGGCCCTCTAAGGTGTCACTTTTATAAGCCTTGAGGGATACATCAGAGCCCTGGGCACTGTTCCTGTTCGGGGTGGAACAAAACCAAAATCTGTTCAGAACTCACAGGTGATGTGACTAAAGGAGGAATTGTGGGGTGGGTGAGCTCCCCCATGGGCTCCTGTCTACACTATCCCAAGGATCTCAGGGATCACTCTCCCACCCCTACCACACTTACATGAAGCCTGAGCACGGCTGCTCCTTTTCCATCTGTGGAAAGAAAACAAACTGTGAGAGGCCAGGGAGGAGGCAGGGCCGTGAGATCCCAGAGGAGTTTCCAGAACTGTGACTGCAGACCCAGGTCAGGATCAGGAAAACTGAGGGAAGAGGATGTGTTGAAGCTGGACCAATTGTCCTCCTGAGGTCTGTCCTCAGCAGGGACCTTCCCCTGACCTGTGACTGCAGAGAGTCAGGTTCCCATGTCCACAATCATGGTGATACATTTGTCCTTCAATTTCACAGGTGCTTTACAAAAGAGTAAGAGTTGACAGGGCATCTGAACAGGGTAAATGTGCATGGAGATGGTGCCTCACAACTAGGCAGGAAAGGAGCCAACTTCCTTCTGGGTCTTGAAATCCACCAATGGAAGAAGAAAACTAGGAGCTCACCTCTTTCCTACCTGGGCTCTTATTCTTCCACATCACAGCAGCAACCACAGCACCCGGGACCACAGCACCAAGAACAACCAGGACAGTAACGATGCCCACAATAGGGAATGTGGGCTGGGAAGATGGCCCTAAGAAAGGAGGGGACTGTGGGGGACCCTGACCCCCAGGCCTCGACCCTGACCCCCAGGCCTCAGCCCTGACCTGACTGAAGGGCTCCAGAAGGGCTCCTGCTTTCCCTGAGAAGAGACATGACCCCTCATTCGTCTCCTTAACCAATCTCAGGGTGAGGGGCTCTGGCAGGGTGAGTGCTCGTGCTGCACATGGCATGCGTATCTCTTCTCCTCTCCAGAAGACACCACCACAGCTGCCCACTTCTGGAAGGTTCTATACCCTGTAGATCTGGTCCCCATAAGCTCTGCATCTTGAATTTGGTTCTTCCTATCCTGCTGCTGGGTCAGTGTGATCTACACAGCATAGTAGCCCAGGGCCCAGCACCTCAGGGTGGCCTCATGGTCTGAGATGAGGTGGTGGGTCACGTGTGTCTTTGGGGGATCTGAGGGGAAGAGTCAGAAAATTCAGGCACTGCATTCCTCATGGGACACTCCAGCAGCACACATGTGACCATCCTGAGAATGGACAGGACACCAGGGGTGGGGAAGGGAGCACAGAACCCAGACACCAGCCTGGACACAGGAACCTGGGATATTCTCCCATTCCTTAGAAAGTTCTAGTGTCTGAGGCAGGAACAGAGATTTCTGGTCTTGACTTGAGTGGAAGCTGAGGGACTCAGAAGAGCTGGAATCAGACCAACAGATACACATTGAGTGTCAGGCAGATAACAAAGGCTGAGAGGAAAATGCCTGGTGCTCAAGGCTGCTGTGGGGTCAAAGGGAACAGCTGATCAGTATTCCAGGGACTGTCTTCCCTCCTTTCCCTCAGAGACTTCATCCTTTAATTGTCCCAGAGTGCAGGGCGAGCCCTCAGTCACTCTCTGGTGTAGGATGTGGAACCCAGGAGGACTCTTCTTCCTCAGGATTAGAGGGAGAGGGATGTTTTAGCGTTGGTCCCATTTTAATCTTTTAGAAGGTGGGTCGGGGAAATCTTCAGGAGATCTGGGAGTCGCCCCTTGGCCGCTGGTACCTGCGCACTGCAGCGTCTCCTTCCCATTCTTAAGGCCTTGCTGAGCCGCTCCACCCACCTTCCCTGCAGGTAGGTTTTGACCAGCTCTGCGTGTTCCTCCGCCAGGGCATCTGAGCCGCCTTGTCCGCTGCGGTCCAAGAGCGCAGCTCCTGGTTTAGGACGAGGTAACTGGCGCCGTCGTAGGATATGTTCATACCCGCGCAGGAGGCTCCAGTCCGGGTCCAGGTCGCAGCTGTGTATACAATGGAGGGTGTGAGACCCTGTCCCCGTGGTCGCTCACAGCCCAGGCCGCTGAACCCCGCCTCTAAGCCGACTAACCCCTGGGGATTTGGGCCTGAACTGAAAATGGAATCTGGTATAGGCGCCTGGGGCTTTTGTCGGGTCAAGGGTCTCCTCGGGTCTGCAGCCTCGGGGTGGGTCTCCGATTGTGCTACTGTGGGTAGCAAAATCTTGGTAACCCCTGAATGATCACGAATCTAATTTGTAAAAGATCACACCACTGCACTCCAGCCTAGGCGACAAGAGCAAGACTAAATAAATAAATAAACAAAGTTTTACGATCAAGTAACTAACCACCTGGGCATCCCCTCCTGGCATAAAAGACAGAACCAATGAAGCCACCCTAGACTGTTGTCCAATCCCATCCCCCAAAAGGAACCTCTGTCTTGAGTCTTGTATTTACTATTCCTTTGCACTGTCACTAAAGATTTTTACAATAAGTATATATATACCCAAATCACAGTTTGATCTGTTTTTTTTTTTTTTTAACTTCCCCATACAGAGAACTCACACTATATCTATTCTTCTGTGATGCACGTTATGTGTAGGAGAGTTATCTCTGATGCAGGATGGTGCTTTTCCTTTTAATTCTTTGTTTTATTTTATTTGTCTATTTTTTTTTTGTGATGGAGTTTCTCTCTTGTTGCCCAGGCTGGAGTGCAGGGGCACGATCTCAGCTCACTACAACCTCCGCCTCCCTGGTTCAAGCGATTCTCGTGTCTCAGCCTCCCAAGTGGCTGGGATTACAGGCGCCTGCCACCACGCCCGGCTAATTTTTATATTTTTAGTAGAGATGGGGTTTCACTATGTTGGTCAGGCTGGTCTGGAACTCTTTTTTTTTTTTTTTAAATAGAGTCTCGCTTTGCTGCCCAGGCTGGAATGCAGTGGGGAGATCTTGGCTCACTGCAAGCTCTGCCTCCCGGGTTCACGCCATTCTCCTGCCTCAGCCTCCCGAGTAGCTGGGACTACTGGCACCTGCCACCACACCTGGCTAATTTTTTTATTTTTATTTTTAGTAGAGATGGGATTTCACCGTGTTAGCCAGGATGGTCTTGATCTCCTGACCTCATGATCCACCCACCTCGGCCTCCCAAAGTGCTGGGATTACAGGCTGGTCTCGAACTCTTGATCTCAGGCAATCTGCCCGCCTTGACCTCCCAAAGTGCTAGGATTACAGGGGTGAGCCACCGTGCCCGCCTTCATTCATTTTCACTGCTAAAGTTTTACTTTTTGCGATTATACCGCAATTTTGTTAATTCCCATTGATGTATATGTGATTGTTTCCAGTTTTTGCCATAAACATTGGTGTACACGTCTCCTGGATACATAGCCAAGAATATCCCCAGAGTATATGCTCAGGAGCAGATGGTGGGATTATTTGGTGCGTGGATATTAATCATACTAGATAAGGCTAATTGATTTCCCAAGTGCTTGTACCAAGAATGGGAAAGAGCTCATGTTGCTCAGGTGTTCTGAAAACATTCAGTTGAAGGTGGAGATTAAATGTTAAAAACCACTGTCTTGGCTACAGAATCACCTTAGGCATTTTTTCATATTCCATTAATAGCTTCCTTTTCTTTACTTTTATTCTATAATTTATGGCATTATACTTTTAGCATAAGATTAAAATAATGCTTCCTTTTAGCCTAACCACATAGCATTTGTGAAAAAAATGGAGGGAGGGAGAAAGCTCTGAGGGAGAAAAGGAGGAAAGAAGGAAGGAAGGACAGAGAAAGGTGAAATAAAAAGTTTCAATAAAGAATAGTGGGAAAGGACTGGAAACGGCAAGTATGGCTAACATTATTAAAATGCAACAAATTAAAAGAGATGTGGACAATATTCACAGAATAATAGAAACTTCAGAAAGCCTTAATAGTTATTAACTACTGTGTCACAAACTACCTAAAAATTTAGTGGCTTAATACAAAAAATACCTGTTAACTCAAAGAGATACTACAAACACAAGCAAAATCAGTTCTATGAGGGTGGCAGAAGTTGGATAAAGAGAAGGATTTTACAAGTTGGAATAAGTAAGAGTTATTGACGTGCAGATGGAAATTATTTTTAGTCCAAGTCCTCCAAGGAGTAGATGCCAAGATGAGCTTCAAGTCTGTGGCATTTTATGAGGGAACACACCTGTAAGGGTATATGGGAAGTGAGCCAGAAATCCCTAGAAAAGGCAGCAGACCAAGATGCAAGTGTGACCCCAAGTGCTGGACAGAAGGAGAGAAGGTTTGTTCCACGCATCCTAGAGCACGGACAATCCAAGGAGGGTTGAGCAAGGCCATGGAGGAGTCCTCCAGCCACAGTTGGCCATCAGAGGAGTCCCATGTCTCCCAGAAATGGCCTGCCTTAGTGCGCCTGCTGCGCCTTAGCGGTCACTGGCTGGGAACAGCCTATGGGGGAAGCAGGGCTTCTGCACCAATGCTACTGAGGGTGTCAGAGCACAGAGCACAGCCTTAGGAGATTACCCAGGAGTGTGACTCAACCTTCCTTCCTGAGGGTCTGGGCTCTTGAATAGGAAACCCTCTCAGGCTGGGTTGCTGGATGTTTCTGCTCACACTGAACAATGGGACGAGGGGAACCAGGAGGTCCCCACGTGGACCTCTGGTTTCCACACACTTCTGCTGCCCTCATTGTGTGATAGCAGCCCTGCCTCCTCCTCTTCTTACCTGCTTGTTTCTGGGAACATTCTATTCAAACTTCCCTGGGGGCAACCAAAATGTGTAGTTCCATGGACTCCCATTTGTCTCCTTGCCAGGGTGCCCCCTTTGGGAAACCAGGACCTCCTACCCTGCAGAGTCCAGATTTTGGAGATGAGAAGTGCAAAATCACCGTGGTGGTGAATATAAGGGATCAGACATGGAGCCACACCTGCTTCGACTTTTTGGTTTTTGGACCCACGTATTCTTACTTTTGAACACAGAGAACCATAGAGACATGTTTGATTCAATGCATGCACCACATCCTGAAAGATGGCACCCATTCCTCAGAGGGTTTCATCTAACCTGGTACTGCGTTGTGCCTGTAGAGACCTGTCCATGACTGTGTGGCTGACAGCCCCTGGGAGGTGCAGGTGTTGATGGGAGGCACAGGTGTTGATATGACCAGGGGCTCCCATGGTCATGGCCCACACTTCATCCCCTTCCCTCTGAGGTGTGTCCCGTGGGCAGATAATGTACTGAAATTCTGAGCCAGTGGATCAGGAATGCAGATAGTGATGCTGGCTGAGGGTGTGAACGCAGAGAGGAAAATCACACCACATCGAATAGGTGCCTTTCCCTGTGAGGATGAACCCCTGGCCCTTCCAGGATGGATGGGGCTCAAGCTGTTCAACTTGTCACTTAGGGGCTAGTCAGTTACCTGAAGAAACAGTGCCCTATGGGGCCCATCATTGGTCTGTAATGCTCATAAGCAGAGTATTCAGAGGAAGCAGCAGCTGGACGGTTGTTGGTAAGGGGGAGTCAGTGCTGCTGGACCCACTTGTAGCCTCATTTCTGCCACTGTGTTTATCCACTTATCAGTGCTTCCTGTCATACCTGGGCTGATCCATGATGCCGGCTGGCTAACTTCAATTTATCTTCAATTTGTTTGGTGATTCAGGGCCACGTCAGGGCTGGGTGTTTTCTGTGGGTGTTAACATGGAATTAAGGCTCAACCCACATGGACCATTTTCATCTCATGACAGATCCTGCTGGGCCTGTCCCATCTATGCCTCTGTGGGTCACATAGAAGCCAATACACACAGGCACTTGGAATCACAGGTTGCTTGGTGTCCCATGATCAAGCATTCTATCTTATCAGGGTCAGTAATACGCTAAAAGTTGCTTCTAACAGGGAGCATGTTTCTCTGTCGTGGATTCCATGGCCTTACTCCAGATCACAGGCCCTGCATTCTGACTCTCCCACTGATGCCTGGTTCAGCTCCATCCTGCATCTTTCCCCACACCCCATCCTGCATCTTCCCCACACCACACCACCACCTCCAGCACCAGGGGTCTGAGGGATGGTGACTCTCTACACCACAGCCTGGGTCTGCTGCAGTGCCCTTTCCTGTCCAGGCCCCACTCAAAGCTGGCCTCCTCCTATATCACCCAGAGTGTGGGCCAAAGCAATATACTTAGATGTGGAATGTGGTGTTGACAGAACCCAGAGAGGCTGGGTAGTGTGCGTCCTTCCTTCTGGTGAGGATACAAGATGCAAGTTTGACTTTTACTTTGGAGGGGAGAGCCCTGCATGCCCCTAACCACTGGACTCATAACACTTCACTGCCGTGTCCACTCTTGAAGCTCTGTAAGGTTTATCTTCACCTTTCATAGTGCACATGTTTTGCCAAGGAATTCAGCGTACTTTCCTCCTCTTGCTCTTCCATCCTGATCTATGTGATATTGCCAATGAAAAGAGCAGATTTAGTATTCTGTGATATGTCTGATTTGTCCCGGTCTCTTAAGGTGATATTTATAGAAGGTTGAGGAGTTAAGGTAGCCCTGAGACAAGCTATCAATAAATGTATTATAAATCCCATTTGAATGTGAATCATTCCATATCCATTTTCTAAATGGAATGGGAAGGAATGCACTCACCAAATCCACAGCTGCTTGCCATGTGCCTGAGGCCTTATCAATCTCCCCAAGCAGTGATATCCAGCCAGCATGGCAGCTGCAATCAGGACTCCTACTTGGTCAAATCTGGAGAAATTCCATTTATGCTGTATCAGGCTTTTTCAGGGACAGATGGCTGAATTATATGGAGATAATAGGCAATCCAAACCCCCCCCCCCCAACCTTCAGCTCTCTAATGGCAATGCTACCCCTACAATACCTGCAGTACCCACCACAAGTCCCACCCTGGCACAATATTGCTTCTGGCTTGGCTGGGATGAGGGAAGTTTTAGAGGATTCCCTTTGGGCTTCAGCACAATGAGAGCCCTTACTCTCCAGACTAGGGACGCAGTGTGGGAGTGACTCAAGTTGCCAGTGCATCAAGGCCAATTATGCATGTGGGGAATGGGGAGATAACCAGGACTGGGTTTATGGACCCAGTGGTCCCACTGTGGGCCATAGTGTGTCCAGGTTTATTTCCTGGCCTCCTTAAGCCCCACTGTGGATTCTGAATCTGAAACTTGGCTGAAGTCTAGGAATTGAGACTGGGATCATGACTTTGTATTTGGTCAAACACCCTCGGCCTCCTGCTCCTCAATTCTTGCATTCTCATCATAGATATGAAGCAGTGCCCTTGCTGGCCGCCCATCTGTTCTGACCCTGGGACTCCACCTTTTATTAACCTTCGCCACAATTCCTTGAGGGCCGAGCCCCCTTGGCTGCTACTCTGGGTTCTCACAGTAACAGTGGCCTCTATCTTTTGCAGGTCACTGCATAGGAGGGTTCCGAAAGCATTCACTCCTTATCCTGAGGGAGGCCGGTGCACCCACTCCAGGTCTCAGGTCCGCCACAGATAAGCAAAAACGTCCTCACATTCAAAACTGTCCTGGGACACATCCAGCCCATGAGCCACGGGTTGGACAAGCTTGCATCTAGAATGTATGCACCACAATGCCATAAATTTTTCTGTTTTTACTTTAATGATGTTTTCTAAATGCAAAAGCAGTCATATCCCTAGCAGACAACAAATGTCAGTGGAATGAATGATCACTGCAGAGCACCTCCCTATTCTAAAGCCAATATTTTTATTAATGTAGCCTCAGGGCAAATGTTGTTTCGTGGCAGCTAAAGAACAACATCATTTCACATGGACATCGATGCCGCCAGTGCTTTTCTCACCAGGGCTGCTTGTGCGTCCTCCCTTCCTTCCCCCTCCTCCCACACCAACCCTCCCGCACACTGCAGCACACAACCATATTTTTCTCTTCAGGAACAATAACCCTAGCCTTATGGGTACAATTTTCCAACCACATATGAATCTAAATTAGACTCTGCTTTATACATCCATGAGTTTGGATTGGAGCCAGCACTAGGATTACTACAACTCAGGGCAGGAAGATGAGTGGGACAGCAGAAGAGGAGTTCCAACAGAAGGTTACCTGTGATGAGAAACTAGGGGACCCATCCTCTCTGCAAATTTCAGAATCCGGTTCCTTTAAAACGATTGGAGACAAGATGGAAAATACAATCCAGGAAAGAGTCCTGGGAGGAGGGCAAGATCTGGACAGGTCTGAAAATTTATCTCTTGATACCACAAGGAGATTTGTATGCAGGGACCGCCCTAGGTGACATCCAACTCCCTGTGATCACAGGTCTTGGTGGGACAAGGTTCTACTGAAGGGCCAAGGACAATGAAGGAGCAAAGATGATTCAGTCAAGCAGTGACCACATAAAGCCCGTGGTGGCCGGAACACAAACTGGGCACAGCCCCATCTACTCTCCTGCCCTGCAACAAATCAGCATAAGAAACACATGGACTCTGGAAAGTTCTCAGGTCTTCCATTTATTTTGTCTCTCAAATTTCAGGAATCTTCTCATTTAATTAACTCATCAACCTCTCATGATAATAATTTGAAAAAGTAAATTTATACTCAGGTTCTAATTGTAATAGGGAAGGAAGAAGATACAGCTCAGTGCACCATGAAGTTGAGACAGAGATAGAGACATCCCAGCCCCACCTCCCTGGAACAGGAAAGATAAATGGGGAAGGAACACAGGTCAGCGTGGCGAAGAGGGTCATGGTGGACGCAGGGGTGGGGTGTTCTCCCCACCTCCTCACATTATGCCTACAGGAACACAGACACATTCAGGTGCCTTTGCAGAAAGAAAGTCAGGGTTCTTCAAGTCACAAAGAGAAGGCGTGAACAAATCTTGCCTCGCAGTCCCACACAAGGCAGCTGTCTCACACTATAGAAAACATATTCATGAAAAAATTCACATCCGTCACAGTGAGGAGTGACACTTTAAACAGCCCATCACATGCTCAATACATCCAAGTCAAAGAAACCCCACAGCACAGCTGCGTCCACTGTTCCCCCCAACACCCCCCACACATCAGGCCCCCCAGGGTCTCACCTTTACAAGCCGTGAGAGACACATCAGAGCCCTGGGCACTGTCACTGCCTGGAGTAGAACAAAAACAGGACCTGGTCAGATCCCTCTGGAGATGTGACTAAAGGAGGAACTGTGGGCTGGGTGAGCTCCCCCATGGGCCCCCAACCACAACACCCCAAGGATCTCTTCATACTTACTTGCAGCCTGAGAGTAGCTCCCTCCTTTTCTATCTGTGGGAAGAAAATGTCCTTTGAGATATCAGAAAGGAACCAGTGCCTAAGGTCCTAGAGGAATCTCCTAGTCTTGGACCCCAGAGAAGTTTCCAGAAATGTGTGACTGCAGACCCAGGGCGGGATCAGGAAACATGAAGAAAGCAGGTGTGGATCCTGGACCAACTGCCCTCCTGAGGTCTGTGCTCAGCAGGGACCTTCCCTTGTGACTTGTGACTGCTGGGATCAGGTCCCATCACCATAATCAAGGTGATAAATCTGTCCTTCATTGTAACAGGTGCTTTACCAAAGAGTAGGTGCTGGCACACAGGGCCCAGGCTGGGTTGGCCCATGAGTGTGGATGGTGCTTCCCAGTAACCAGGCAGGGTACACTTCTACCTGGGGCTCGAAACCCTCAGTAAGACAAGAAATCTCAGACTCCACTCCTCACCCCCCTTCCTTACCTGAGCTCTTCCTCCTCCACATCACAGCAGCGACCACAGCTCCAGTGACCACAGCTCCAAGGAGAACCAGGCCAGCAATGATGCCCACCATGGGGATGGTGGACTGGGAAGACGGCTCTGGGAAAAGAGGGGAAGGTGAGGGGTCCTGACCCTGCTAAAGGTCTCCAGAAAGGCTCCGGCTCTCCCTAAGAGACATGACACCCCCATCTCCCTCTTTACCCCATCTCAAGGTGAGGGGCTTGGGCAGACCCTCATGCTGCACATGACAGGTGTATCTCTGCTCCTTTCCAGAAGGCACCACCACAGCCGCCCACTTCTGGAAGGTTCCATCTCCTGCAGGCCTGGTCTCCACGAGCTCCGTGTCCTGAGTTTGGTCCTCCCCATCCCGCTGCCATGTCAGTGTGATCTCCGCAGGGTAGAAGCCCAGGGCCCAGCATCTCAGGGTGGCCTCATGGTCAGAGACGGGGTGATGGGTCACATGTGTCTTGGGGGGGTCTGATGGGAAGAGTCAGAAAATGCAGGCATTTTGCATCTGTCATGGGACACTCCACCAGCACGCATGTGGCCATCTTGAGAATGGACAGGACACCTCGGGTGGGGAAGGGAGCACAGAACCCAGACACTATCCTGGACACAGGCACCTGGGAGAATCTCCTATTCCGTGGAAAATTCTATTCCCCGAGGAGGGAACAGTGACTTCTGGTCCTGACCTGAGTGGAGGCTGAGGGACTCAGAGGAGCTGGACTCAGACCCCCACACATATTGAGTGTGAAGCAGAGAACAGGACCTGAGAGGAAAAGTCACGGGGCCCAAGGCTGCTGCCGGTGTCAAAGGGAACCCCTGATCAGTATTCGAGGGATCGTCTTCCCTTCATTCCCTCAGAGATTTTATCCTTAATTGTGTCAGAGAGCAGGGCGGACCCTCAGAGTCACTCTCTGGTACAGGATCTGGAAACCCAGGAGGATTCCTCTCCCTCAGGACCAGAGGGAAGGCGATATTCTAGTGTTGGTCCATTTGTCTCCCCTCCTTGTGGGAGGCCAACCCGGGAGATCCACAGGAGATCAGGGAGGCGCCCCGTGGTCCCCGGTACCCGCGCGCTGCAGCGTCTCCTTCCCGTTCTCCAGGTATCTGCGGAGCGACTCCACACACAGGCCCTCCACGTAGGTTCTGAACCGCTCCGCCACACCCGCCGCCTCCCACTTCCGCTGGGTGTTCTGAGCCGCCATGTCCGCTGCCGTCCAGGAACGCAGGTCCCCGTTCAGGGCGATGTAATCCCTGCCGTCGTAGGCGTACTGGCTATACCCGCGGAGGAGGCGCCCGTCGGGTCCCAGGTCGCAGCCGTACATCCTCTGGAAGGTGTGAGACCCTGGCCCCGCCCCCGCGGTCAGTACAGTCCCCGGAGCCCCGCCCCGCCCCGACCAACCCCCGGGGATTTTGGCCTCAACTGAAAAGGAAACCGGGCAAAGGCGCCTGGGGCTCTCCCGGGTCAAGGGTCTCGGGGTCCCGCGGCCTCGGGGCGGATCTGGGTCCCGGAGACTCGGGGCGACGCGGACCGTCCGTGGGGGGTGGGGAGGGGTCGTGACCTGCGCCCCGGGCCGGGGTCACTCACCGGCCTCGCTCTGGTTGTAGTAGCGGAGCGCGGTCCGCAGGTTCTCTCGGTACTTCTGTGTCTCGGCCTTGTAGATCCGTGTGTTCTGGTCCCAATACTCCGGCCCCTCCTGCTCCACCCACGGCGCCCGCGGCTCCTCTCTCGGACTCTCGGCGTCGCTGTCGAACCGCACGAACTGCGTGTCGTCCACGTAGCCCACGGAGATGAAGCGGGGCTCCCCGCGGCGGGGCCGGGACTCGGAGGTGTAGAAATACCTCAAGGAGTGCGAGCCTGGGGGCGAGGAGAGGCTGAGACCCGCCCGACCCTCCTCCCCGCGCGGCTCCCCGGGTCCTGCGCCCCGGCCGGGCGGGCCCCTCGCTGCTCCCCGCAGAGGCCATTTCCCTCCCGACCCCGCACTCACCGGCCCAGGTCTGGGTCAGGGCCAGGGCCCCTGAGAGCACCAGGAGGAGGGTTCGCAGCGCCATGACCGCCATCCTCGGCGTCTGCGGAGACTCTGAGTCCTGGTGGGTGAGTGGGGACTTTAGAACCGGGACCGCGGCGACGCTGATTGGCGTCTCTAGAAACCCGACACCCAATGGGAGTGAGAACGGGGTCCGCGTCGTGAGTATCCAGGAAGAAGGACACGACGCAGGTTGTGAGAAGAAGAGAAACTGCAGGGATGGGGAATCCCCAACGCTGGGACTCCCCAATCCATACACCGCCTTTGGGGCCTGAGACCCTGAGAGCCACACCTGGGGCCCTGGGACTTCGCCCTGACCCCGCTCCTCCTGTGCCAAGCGCTCTGTCTCAATGTCTCCCTGAGTCTTGGCCCAGGAGCTGTCTGAGAAACCAGGGAGAACCCCTGGGCACGGGCCCCGTCACTCTCCCTTCACTTTTCATCCCGGAATCTCGCTCCCTGAACTGGACTCCCTGCCTCCCACTCCTTACCTGTCCCCCTGGAATCTTCTAGAAAAAAACTCACCCCACGGAGCTTGGTGCCAGAGAGTGAGCTTGCTCTGGGAATGAAGGTATAGAGACTTTTTTTTTTTTTTTTTTTTAATCTGAAAAAGTTGCGCCTGAGTGCATGAGACAGAATAGAGACCAGTTTGCTGTTTGTTTATTAAATACATTGGGTAGTAGAATCTTGGTAACCCTCGAATGATCAGGAATCTAATCGGTAAAAAATGTGACTTTGGTCCCTTCATTTATAAATGTGTCCAAAAGCGTTACAACAGGACTCACAAAGCTCCTAAATTTCACTTTCGCAAACAATGTATCTGTGACTCCCGCTTGTCATATTTTAAATGCACCATCATTCCATAGCTCTGAGTTTCTGTGAGAGTCCAGGATATTTCCTCAATACAAAGTAGCACGCTGTGTTACTATATGTTGCAACCACGAGCCAGTACAGACTATTCACCTCACAGTTGTAACTGTTCAATGCAGTCACAATGCCCCTCACCAGTGCTCATGCACTGCCTGTTTTCAGGAAGTATCCTCTTCTACGTGTTCTGTATATTTTATTGGAACACTTAATACTTTTAAAACCCGATTAACATAAAAACAACTAGTTTTTAGGCAGACCCACATAAGGTAGTAAAGGCCAACTGCCAAGGACACCCTGCTAGGCTCTGTAGATGGATATATTAAAATCCATAAAACAATGTATTGAAACCTAAGAATGCTGCTACTTTCGATTTCTTTCCTCTGCTCCTTTTCCTCACCGCCTGCTGCTCCAGCCCTTTCCTCAGTCCCTCTCATCCTTCAGACCTTCCTCTCCCCTTAGTCCCCACCACACTATCACTCATGAATTGTGACACTAGCACTGTCCCATGACCTGCTACGTGACTGTTGTCTTCACAGTGGTCCTGCTCCTGTCAGTCAGAGTGTGTCATTTCTCCACTTAAAACACTCTGGTGTCTCCACCTCGGTCTTGTGAAACTTCTGGAGTGTCAGGCAGGTGAGCATATGAAGGCATACCTGGTTCATCATGGGCACTAAATTAATTTTTGTTGACTTAATGAATGAAATATGAGTGTATTAAATTGCATCTCAGATAATTATAAAGTGTAAAACACTGAAAAAGTTCAGAAAGATTTTATTTTATGTAACTAGTGTGCATATCAATTCATCAATTCATTCGTGTACTACCACCCCTAGCGAAACAACACCCATTTATCATTAGAGTTGGTTGAATCACTGGGGGAAGGTGAATGACCAGGAGCTGGCTGTTGGGGCCATCATAGAATCAGCCTAGCAAGGTTTGGATCTTCCTTTTGTGTTTAATTGGGACACAGTTGGAAATTGAAGTTCAGGTAAAGTGATCATTGCGAACGATATTAAACGACATCGTCTTCGGCCAGGGAAATTCTCCTTACCTTTTAAAACTAAGTCACGTGTTTCATGTCTTATAATTACTTTAGGCCATATGTGGTGGCTCACACCTACTATCCTAGCACTGTGGAAGGCAGAGAAAGGCAGATTTGTTGGCTCCAGAAGTTCAAGATCAGCCTGGGCAAAACCCCCATCTCTACAAAAAAATTAGAAAATTAGTCAGGCATGGTGGTTCATGCCTGTAGTCCCAGCTACTCAGGAGGCTGAGATCAGAGGGTCCCTTGACCCCAGGAGGTCGACACTGCAGTGCATAGTGATCATGCCACCACACTCCAGCCTGGCTTACAAAGTGAGACCTTGTCTCAAAAATAATGATGATGATGATACATTTAGAGCAAATGCAATTTAACATGTAATAATACATCCTCTCTTGTGAAAATGTATTATTTACGATTGCATAACGAATTATGTAACACTTAGCTCTAAAAAACAAATATTCATCATCTCCCACAGTTTCCAATGGTTAAGAATCCAGGAGAAGTTTCCCTGAGTGCTTCTGGCTCAGGATCTCTCACAAGATTGCAGTCCAGTTGTCAGTCAAGGGCTGCATCATCTGAGGGCTTCACTGGGGTTGAGGATTCACAAGAAAGATGGATCAGTCACATGGCTGTTGGAAAAGGCCTAGTTCCTTGTTATCTAGTCCCAGAAGGCCTCAGTTCTCAGTCACATGGACCTTCCTGCAGGGCTGCTTATGGCACAGCAGCTGGATTCCCCCAGAGCTCATGATCCCAGAGACAGAGAGAGAGAAGGTGGAAGCTACAGTGAGTTTTATGTTCTATACCCAAAGTCACAAACTGTTATGTCAGCATTATTCTGTAAGTTTAGAAGTTGTATTAGTCCATTCTCACACTGCTATAAAGAAATACCTGAGACTGGATAATTTATAAAGGAAAGAGGTTTAACTGACTCACAGCTCTGATTTGCTGAGGAGCCTGCCCCAGGAAACTCAGAGTCATAGCAGAAGTGGAAGCAAACACATCCTTCTTCACATGGTGGTAGGAGAGAGAAATGCAGAATGAAGTAGGGAAATGCCCCTTATAGAACCATCACATCTCATGAGAATTCCCTCAGTATCATGAGAACAGCATGGGGTAACTGTCCCCATGATCCAATCACCTCCCATGAGGTCCCTCCCCCAGTAGGTAGGGATTACAATTCGAATGACAATTCAAGATGAGATTTGGGTGGGAACAGAGAACTGGGCCATATCAGAAGTGCCTCATTAAGTCCAAGCCGCACTCAAGAGAGGGAATTAAGCTGCACCTCTGGAGGGGAACAGTGTCAAAGGATTTGAATATATGTTAAAAGCAAAATTAAAACTATTGTTTCTGGTTTTTCAAAATCAAAGGCTTCTTTTATCTAATTATTTTTCATCAACTCTTTAAACTTGTCTTTTAATTTTATTTTATTTTAAGTTCCAGGGTACATGTGCAGGATGTGCAAGTTTCTTTCATAGGTCAACATGTGCCATGGTGGTTTGCTGCACCTATCAACTCATCACCTAGGTATTAACCCTGGCATGCATTAGCTATTTTTGCTAATGATCCTCCCATCCACTGCCCTCTCCCAACAGGCGGCAGTGTGTGTTGTTCCTCTTGCTGTGTCCATGTGTTCTCATTGCTCAGTTCCCAGTTATAAATGAGAACATGTGGTGTTTGGTTTTCTGTTCCTGTGTTAGTTTGCTGAGGGTAATGGCTTCCAGCTTCATCCATATCCCTGAAAAGGACTTGATTTCATTCCTTTTTATGGCTGCATAATATTCCATGGTGTATATGTACCATATTTTCTTTATCCAGTCCATCATTGATGGGCATTTGGGTTGATTCCATGTCTTTGACATTGTGAATAGTGCTGCAATGAGTGTAAGCAGGCATATATCTTTATAATAGAATGATTTATATTCCTTTGGGTATATACCCTGTATTGGGATTGCTGGGTCAAATGGTATGTCTGGTTCTAAATCTTTGAGAAATTGCCACACTGTCTTCCACAATGGATTAACCGCTTTACTTTTCCTCCAACAGTGTAAAAGCATTCCTGTTTCTCCGCAACCTCGCCAGTGTCTGTTGTTTCTTGACTTTTTAATAATTGCCATTCTGACTGGCTTGAGATGGTATCTCATTTGTGGTTTTGATTTACATTTCTGTAATTATCAGTGATGTTGACCTTTTTTTCATATTTTTGTTGGCCACATGTATGCCTTCTTTTGAGAAGTGTCTGTTCAGGTCCTTTGTCCACTTTTTAATGAAGTTGTTTTTTTCATGTAAATTTGCTTAAGTTCTTTGTAGATTCTGAATATTACACCCTTGTCAGATGAATAGATTGCACAAATTTTCTCCCATTCTGTATGATGTCTGTTTGCTCTGATGATAGTTTCTTTTGCTGTGCAGAAGCTCTTTTGTTTAATTAGATCCCATATGTCAATTTTTACTTTTGTGGCAGATGCTTTTGGCGATTTCATCATAAAATCTTTGCCCATCCCTATGTCCGGAATGGTATTGCCTAGATTTTCTTCCAGGGTTTTTCTAGTTGTGGGTTTTACATTTACGTCTTTAATCCATCTTGAGTTAACTTTTGTGTAAAATGTAAGGAGGGGGTCCAGTTTCCATTTTCAGCATTTGGCTAGCCAGTTCTCCCAGCATCATTTATTAAATAGGCAGTCATTTCCCCATTGCTTGTTTTTGTCAGGTTTGTTGAAGATCAAATAGTTGTAGATGTGCGGTCTCTTTTCTGAGTTCTCTATTCTGTCCCATTGGTTTATGTGCCTGTTTTTGTAGCCTTGTCATATAGTTCTAAGTGGGGTAGCCTGATGCCTCCAGCTTTTTTTTTTTTTTTTTTTTGCTTAGGATTCTCCTGGCTATCCAAGCTCTTTTTGGATCCATATGAATTTTAAAATAGATTTTTCTAATTCCATGATAAGCTTCTCTTTTTAAATTCATGATTAAAAGTTTGAGACATCACAGAGCTTTGGGTGCTGAGGGAAACACAGTTGGAGACACAGTAGGGAGATACAACAGTATCTGTGAGTTTTTCCTGCCAATACCATTGTTATTAAATAACAGTGTTCTCTTCAATGAGTTAAGACAGTCGAGAACATAGAGTAATTGGATAAAATAGTTCCAAGACTTCAATCCATTAAAACTAATACCTGAAAATAAGTCTTTGTTTTGTCTAAGATGTCTCAAACTTAGTGGAAATATGCCCCAAGCACCAATTTTCTTATTGAAATATCATCTTCACTAAACATTTGCCTACACTTAAAAAAAAAAAAAAACTAAAAAAAAAAAAAAAAAAAAACCTCTGTGGAGTAGCTGTTCTTTTGTTTCTTTACTTCTCTAATAAAGTTGCATTCACTTAGAAAAAAATTGCCTAATCAAATTGCTTTCCATTTACAAAAACATGAATCTCATACTTTATTCAGCACATCTAGCTTAACACGATGCCAATAACTTTGGTTTGATGCCGTAGCCCGAAATGGTTAGCTCGAATTGAGAAACAAGTTGTTTTATTTTTCCAAAAACTGGCTATTCGGTGGACATTCTATAATAAACTTAACATCTTCTGTTGTTTTAGCCAATGAGATGTGATAGAAGTGATTTGAACACCACTATGATTCTATATAGCACTCTATTATGTGCTTCTGATTTTTTTTTTTCTTTTTAGCAGTCCTATTCTGTTTTCCATTCGTATTTACTATTCCATTACTGGATATTCCTTCCTACTCTGTTTGTTTCATTTGTTTTGATCAATGATGTGCATTTCCAATTCTGTAAAAGTTTAATTCAGTTTTATGTGTGGTAAATTGTAACATCAAATCCTTTGCAACACTGAATTACCTTGCACAGCAAATTAAACATTGTATAATTGAAAATCTAGAGAGATGCCAGTGAGCCAAGGATCAAATGGCTTATTTGTAGCCAAGGTCATTTTCTTGGCATCCTGGTCCTGTCTGTCATGTGGCTCCTTACAGATCTCTGTGGTTTTCTTCGAATGTAAGTAGTTCTTGTTAAGAATCCTTGTAGTGAACTTTGAAATTCTTTTCTCTTTCATTTCTATTAAAAAAACAGGTATATTTTAATTTGGAAAACTCTGTTTAGGAATTACAATCAAGCAACTACCAGGGTGCCCAGCACTGGTGTAAAACACAGAACCTGTAAAGCTCCCCTGAGCTGCTGCCCATTCGCTTCTGCCAGAAGGAGACTCCATCCTGAACCTGTGATTTTTCTTATTTTGTATTTCCTTAAAGATTTGTGCAGTAAGTGTATACACACAGACACACACACACACATACATACATATATATATAAGCCCAAAGCAAATATCAGTTAGTTTTGCTGCTTTTTAAGCCTCCTATACAGCAAATTCCTACTGCATTTATTCTCCCATGATGCACATTACATATAGGAGTTATTTGTGGTGTGGGAGACTGTCTTCATTCATTTTTACTGCTGAAGGTTTACATTTTATGGTTGTACCACAATTTCACTACTTTCCTATTGATGTATATGTGGCTGATTCCACTATTTGCCATATACATTAATGTGCCTGTCTCCTGTGCACATGGGTAAGAAAGCCCCCCAGAGTGGATGAATAGGAATGGGTTGGTTGGATGATACGTTGTATGGACTTTAATCATACTAGATAATGATAATATGATTTCCAAAGTGATTGTGGCTACTTAAACTTTTACAATAATGTGTAATACTTGATGATGTGTTCTGAAAACACTGCAATGAAGGAATTGAGTTAAAAGTCACTGTCTTGGCAGTAGAATTACAGCAGGCATTTTCATTCAGACTCTGTGAATAACTTCCTGTTGTTTACTTGTTTCTTATATACCGTGGCATTACACTTTTGGCATATAGATTCAGAAAATGCTTACTTATAGCACAATCACACAGGGTTATTTTATATTTAGGAAAATTTCATAAGAAAAAGGAAAAAATGGAGGAACGGAGGGAAAGAAGGAGGAATGGAAGGAAAAGTGAAAGAAGAAAAGAAGGAAGAGGAAAAGGAAGGAAAGGGGAGTGAGAAGGAGGGAGGGTGAGAGGTTGAATGGAGATACAGAAGAAAAAGAGGAAGGGAGGGACAGAAGGAAGGAGAAAGGGAAGGAACAAAGGAGAAAAGAAATGAAAAGAATAGGTGTTGAGAAACTAGAAATCCTATGTATGGCTAATATTATCGAAAAGGGAGAAAATAAAACAGGTGTAGTTAACTTCTATAGAATAATGGACATATAAGAGGGCTTCATGAGTTATCCATTGCTGTGTAACAAACTACCCCCAAATTTAGTGACTTAAAGCCATGAACATTGACAAACTCAAAAGCATAATACAAATACCAGCAAAATGGAGCCAATGCAGGTAGAATAAGTTGAATAAACAAAAGGATTTTACAAATTAGAATAAGTAAGAGGACACTGGTGTGCAGATGAAAATGATTTTGTAGTCCAGATACTCCAAAAAGCAAGTTCCATCATGAGATTAAAGTTACAGCATTTTATAGGGGACACACCTGTCAGAAGGTATAGCGAGGGAGACAGGTTACCCTGAGAAAGGCAACAGACCAAGATGCGAGTGTGACGCCCCCCTGTGATGGACAGAAGGAGAGAAGGTTTACTGGACATGTCCTAGACCACAGGCAATCTAAGGAGAGTTAAGCAAGGCCATAGAGGAGTCCTCGAGGTACAGTTGGTCATCAGAGGACTCCCCTGTCTCCCAGGAATGTCCTGCCTTAGTGTCACTGATATAACCCGTCACTGGTTGGGAACAGCCCATGGGAAGCAGAGCCTCAGCACCAATGCTACTGAGGGTGTCAGAGCCACAAGAGCAGGGCCTTGGGAGATTACCCAGGAGTGTGACTCAAACCTTCTGCCCAGATGGGTCTGCGCCCTTTGAAATCAAGTCGTCTCAGGCTGAATTGCTGGATGATTCTGCTCACACTTAAAATGAGGCAAGGGGAACCAGAAGGCCCCCAGGCGGATCTCTGGTTTCCACACACACTTCTGCCCTCATTGTGTGAAAGTAGCCATGCCTTCTCTTGGGGATGAGGATCTATTACCTGGGCCTGGAGAGGAGGAGAATCCTCTTTTCACCAGGTGGTCTCTGGGCACACACTGTCCAAACTTCTCTGGTGACAACCGTCATGAGTAGTTCAGTGGGCTGTCTTTTGTCTCCTTTTAAGGGTACCCTCCTTGGAAAGCAGGACCTCGTACCCTGTTCAAAGATAAAACATGCAAAATACCCCATTAGGTGAATCTAAGGGATTGGACATGGAGCCAAACCTGCTTCCGCCTTTTGATTTCTGGACCCACATGTTCTTCCAATTGAGAACACAGCACCATGGAGACGTCTCTGATTCAAACAATGCACCATGTCTTGAACGATGGCACCCACCCCTCAGAGTGCTTCCTCCAGGCTGGCACTGAGCTGTGCCTGTAGAAGACCTGTGCAGCATTCCTTGTGGCTGGCAGCCCCTGGGTGGTGCAGATGGTGATAGGATTAGTGGAACCCACAGCTGTGGAAACTGTAAAACTTTCCATGCCAAGTGGCTCCTTCAGGCAGATAATGGGCTAGGAGCACCGTCTGGCCTGCAGACCAAGAATGTCAACAGCACCCAGAGAGTGGTGCTGGCTGAGTGTCTTAGAGCAGGACAGGAAAACACCCATGGAATAGGAGCCTATCCCTGTGAAGATGAACCTCTGGCCCTTCCAGGATGGAAGTAGCTAATTGTAGTCAACTTATTACTTAGTGGCTAGCTAGTCACTTAAAAAATAGTGCTCCATGGCCGGGTGCTGTGGCTCACGCCTGTAATCCCAGCACTTTGGGAGGCCAAGATGGGCGGTTCACGAGGTCAGGAGATCGAGTCCATCCTAACTAACATGGTGAAACTCCTGTCTCTACTAAAAATACAAAAAAATTAGCCAGGCATGGTGGCGGGCACCTGCTCTACCAGTGATATCCAGACAACATAAAAGCTGCAATGGCAGAGCGGTTTGGTCGTTCGTTGGGGTTGTGTCGGTTCTTAACTCGGCGATTGCGGCTGTTCTTTGGGCAGCGGAAGCGGCACGGTGGTCAGAGAAGTGGCCTGAAACTTCGGCGCTGGGCGAAAGAAAATGGCCCGAACCAAGCAGACTGCTCGTAAATCCACCGGTGGGAAAGCGCCCCGCAAACAGCTGGCCACAAAAGCCGCCAGGAAAAGCGCTCCCTCTACTGGCGGGGTGAAGAAGCCTCATCGCTACAGGCCCGGGACCGTGGCGCTTAGAGAGATTCATCGTTATCAGAAGTCGACCGAGCTGCTCCTCCGGAAGCTGCCCTTCCAGAGGTTGGTGAGGGAGATCGCTCAGGATTTCAAAACCGACCTGAGGTTTCAGAGCGCGGCCACTGGTGTGCTGCAGGAGGCTAGCGAAGTGTACCTGGTGGGTCTGTTCGAAGATACTAATCTGTGTGCCCTCCACACTAAGAGAGTCACCATCATGCCCAAAGACATCCAGTTGGCTCGCCGGATACGGGGAGAGAGAGCTTAAGTGAAGGCAGTTTTTATGGCGTTTTGTAGTAAATTCTATAAAATACTTTGGTTTAATTTGTGACTTTTTTTTGTAAGAAATTGTTTATAATATGTTGCATTTGTACTTAAGTCATTCCATCTTTCACTCAGGATGAATGCGAAAAGTGACTGTTCACAGACCTCAGTGATGTGAGCACTGTTGCTCAGGAGTGACAAGTTGCTAATATGCAGAAGGGATGGATGATATTTCTTGCTTCTCATGATGCATGTTTCTGTATGTTAATGACTTGTTGGGTAGCTATTAAGGTACTAGAATTGATAAATGTGTACAGGGTCCTTTTGCAATAAAACTGGTTATGACTTGATCCAAGTGTTTAACAATTTGGGCTGTGAAGTCTGACCATACATCACTGTGATAGAATGTGGGCTTTTTCAAGGGTGAAGATACAAGTCTTAACCACAGTGTAACTTACAGTTTCCTTTAAAAAAAAAAAAAAAAAAAGTAAACCTGGCAGCTATAGAATACACTATGTGCATTTATAATAGCTATTTTATATATTGTAGTGTCAACATTTTTAAATTAAATGTTTTACATTCAAAAAAAATAAAATAAAATAAAAGCTGCAATGATAACTCCTACTTGGTCATACCTGGAGCAATCTAGTTCATTCTTTAGGCCTCATCAGGCTTCCTCAGGTACAGGTTACTGGATTACATAGAGACAATAGCCCCAACACCACCCTGCATCCTTCAGCTCTCTAATGTTGGTGCAACCCCCCTTCAGTTCTTTCCGCGTCTTCCACAAGACCCAACCTGGGACACACTATGATTTCTGATTTGGCCAGGATGGGGGCAGTGTCAGAGGTTTCCCTTTGTCTTTCAGCACAATGAGAGCCCTCACTCCACAGACTAGGGACCCAGTGTGGGGGTGGCTCCACTTAGCAGTGCATCAGTGTCAATTATGCACTCAGGGAATTGGAAGATAACCAGGGCTGGGTCTGTGAATCCAGTGGTCCCATTGTGGGCCATAATGTGTCCAGGTTTACTCCCTTACCTCCGTAAGCCCCACTGTGATGGGAAACATGATGGTGCTGTGGGCATCTGGGCATCAGTGTCCCCTCACAAGCAGTGTCAATAATCCCCCCAGTTCTGCCTGTTTCCTTTCTCCAGTGTACAGTCTCCTGAGTAAATGACTATAGGTTCCTTTGCTGGAGGACTGAGGGAATTGTCCCGGCATATACTTTCACGAGGTTACAGGGTCTTCCTCCTAGGGATATGGACTCCACATCTGTCACTGGGATCTGAATCTGAATCTTGGCTGAGGTCTAGGCATTGAGGATGGGATCATGACTGTATTGGGTCAAAAACCTTTACCCTCTTCGTCAATTCTTGCTTTATTATCATAAATATCAACCAGTGCCCTTGTTAGTTGCCTGTCCTAACCCTGGGACACCAAACTCTATTAACCTTCCCCACATTCCCTGCAGCTTGAGTCCTCTTGGCTGCCCCTCTGAGGCTGACATAGTAATGGTGCTGTCTGGCTTTTGCAGGTCACTGCCACCACTTGGTCTTTGTCTCTTCAGGACCACACCCTCCCCAGGGATATAAATAAATGCAACACTGGGACCATCTTTACTACCGTCACATCCAGCTTGCAGAGGACAACACCCCGACACTTCTTAGTGATGCAGCTCCCTCTTGCCATCATGTTCCTGAGGCTCTGGTGGAAGGTGTGCATTCTGGATCCTCTTGTGGAGCATGGTCTTGGTGGGGCTTCACCATGCCCAATTCACTCAGCCTCGTTATTCCATCCTCTACTTGTTCTAGGGCAACTAAGATATGTCTACCTTGTTGAGATTTGGGAATCATTTTATCTAAATTCACTCCAGCAGTGGGTTTACCCCCACTTATCGAAATTCTGGGGTGTCTGATAAACCCATGCCCTGAGATAGTGCCTCCAAGCCAATGGATTTACATTAATCCAGCCTGACATTCTGACCCCTTCATCACACACCCTCAAATTTCAGTCCCAGAAGTGCTCCCCGTGCTCCTATTGGGACACGCCGGCTGGTTCCTGCAAAGCTCCTGAGTGAGATTCCCAACGCATCACAGGGATGAGGCTTCTGCAGCATCTTCCAGCATAGGAAGTGGGAACCATTGCTAGAGAAGGGTGAGCCTCCTCTGTATGCCCAGAGGATCCGGGCGGCACCCATCGGATGATCTTGTTCCAAAATGCGGAATCTCAGGTTTCCCCACCATGGCCCTGACTTTCCTATAACGGGCCTGCACTGGCTGAGTGTCAGACATCTCTGGAGCACTGTGGCTCTCATAATGTTGTCTTCAGCTGCTATTCCGTGGTATCTATCCTTTCGCTGCAGGAGATAAAGGCTTCTCCATGAGGCACTGCAGAGGCTCTCACACGTAGCCAGTGACAGCTGTGAACAATCTGCAGATTCTCATTATCCTTTTATAGGGCATCAACACAGCTGGGAAGTAACCAGCCAAATCCACTGTCTTTGTGGGTTTCTCCCCAATTCCATCATTATGTGCAGGGCATTCTAGCACCCCACCTGCCACAGCTTCTTTTAACCAGGACATCGTCTCAGGTTAGCACTGGTGACACCCACAGCAGCTCAGCTGCACCTTGTGCCACGGACTGTCTGTGTCCCCCACTAACCCAGATGGCATCCTCTTGGCCTGCCAGGCAGTGGGAAAGCTTATTTCAAATTCCAATTTTTGCCCATTTTCACCCTTGATACCTCTTTGTGGTATCACCCTTGATACCCTGTGTTAGCTATGGTCTCCTCAGGAGCAGACCCCAATACAGTATTAAACATGCAAGGACTTATTAAGGGAAATGCTTGTGAGAGAAATTCAGGAGAGAGACAGAAATCACTGGGAAAGCCATCAGACCACACTGCAACTCTGAGCCCCAGTGAAGGAGAGAGGGCAGGAAGGTCAGCTGGAAACATCCTAGACCCTGTGCAGGCTAAGGGAAATTCGGTAAAGGTGGCAGGGAGCCCTGGAGCCTCAGTCAGCCTTCAGAATAGAAATATTCCTGCCTTCCTCAATCAGGAAAAAGCCAAGGCAGGTGTGGTCTCAGAGCAAACATGACAATAGATTTCAGGCTGCAACAGCTGGAGCATCATCAATTATTCTTCCTCTACCTGAGGGCCTGGGATGTGCATCCTCATGACTGCCACAATGATCCACTAGAGTAAGAGGAAAAGGGATGATGATGGAGGGAAAAAAGATATTAATTGATGAACTAACACCTTTAAGTAGATGAGAAGAGATGATGTTCAGGGCACCCACAGAGGTACCTTCTGTGTTTGGGAGCAGGATGGTTAACACACAGCAATCCCCATGTAGAAAAATGCCTGCCATGTGGTGCAGCTGCAAATGCATGAGTAAACAGTGGTGGAATCTGGGAAGTTGTCTTCTAATGTGTTCAGTTTTGTCAGTGAAGTAGGAAGCAAGGTCATTAGCTGAAGTAAGAATGGAGAAGAAGGTTTGGATATGTGAGCACAGAGAGAAGGCGTGTAAGAGTCACCCAGGCCCGGAGGGGGCTGAGAGTGAGCCATGCAGGGAGAGGGTGATTGCTGGCCGTGGTGGGGGCTCCCCATGAGGTTTGGGTCGTGAAGGTACAGAGAACAGTCAGTGTGCTGTGTGCTGCTCTCCTGCAGCTCAGGGGGCAGGTGCAGTGTAGGCAGTGGTGGAATCCACCAGCTATGTAGTTTTGCCAAGCAAGTGTGACAATGCAAGAGAGAGGCAAGGGAAGTATGGAAATTATTTACTACAGAATCCAAAATGGGTGAGAAGGTGAATCCAAGCACTGAGGGAGAGGGAGGATATGGCAGGATCACTGGACTAGGAATCCCAAGGGGGTGGAAGGATTGTTGGAATTGATGTACTACAGAATGGACTCCACGCCTGGAAAGCAGGCACATAAGCAATGAGTGTTTCACTGATATTGCATCACAGCATATAATAAGATAATAGTATCAGTGTCCTCAGAGCCTGTGACTACCCTGAAAGGGATGAGTGGAAAGATGGTCAGAGAGTGGGAAGTGTGAAATTGAGAGTGTGGAAGGGCTGGGCTTCTTTGCCATGAGGAAGCCTAGGGGATAAGAAGAGCATGAGATTAGGCAGAGAGAGGACATGGTTATGAAGGAAAGGGGTTCCAGGACCTGAGAGGCCGTGGAGCATGGACACCTTCTCTGCTGTATAGGTGTCTATTGCTGCCATAAAAATTACCACAAACCAAGCGGCTTTAAACAGCACCTAATTATCATGCCACAGTCCTGTGGGCTGTAAGTCCACACAGTCTCATGGGGCTAAGATCATAGTATGGACAAGTCTGTGTTCCTTCCTGGAGATTCTGGGGAAGAATCCACATCCAAGCTCATTCAGTTCTTGTCTGCATTCACCTCCTTGCAGAGAGAACAGAGCTTCCCACTTTCTTGTTGGGAACCACCCTTAGCTCCTAGAGACTTCTCTCTGCCACTCACGTATGGTGCCTAAAGCACATCTAATCCTCCTGCTTGGAAACTCTGATCTCCCCTTTGCTGTGTCTCCTCTGCCTTCCTCCTCTGCAGCATCTGACTCCATCCAGAGCAGATTCTCTACTTTTAATGGCTCATGTGATTTGATTGGGCCACACAGAGAGTCCAGGATAATCTCCCTATTTTAAAGTCCTTTATCTTCATTACATGAGTAATGTCCCTTTTGCCATGTAATGCAAGCTGTTCACAAGTTCCAAGGGCTAAGACTGGACCTCTTTGGGGACTATTACTCAGCCTGCCACATCTGCATATGTCAAGGTCACAAAGAATCAAGGAGACAGCCCTGCTGAAGATGGTGATGGTGATCCAGGAGCTACAAGAGTCAGGATTGAAAGGAACGGCCTGGGGCCCGCAGAGAATGGCTACAGTGAGGGAAGTGGGGCCTAGTCTGATGACAGCTTAGGGGTTTTAGGGAGGAGGGAGGCAGAAAGGTCTGAGAACCACAGTGAGGAGCAAGGACCCCACCTCATCTCTGAAGCCAGGGGTACAAGTTCCTGGGAAACTCCCCCATATGGAGGAACTTCAGAGGGGGTCATGTCCTCAGGAAGGCCCAGGTTCCTGCTAGAGCTTCGAGGTGAGGGAACATCCTGAGAAGAATGAGGAGGTTTTGCTGATCGTGGACTGTGGATTCCAAGTGGTGCAGTGGGAAGATTTCTGGAGTTACGTAGGGGACATGGTGTGGGGAGAGAATAGGAGTGTGCGGAGCCTTGTGGGGATGCAAGTGTAGGGAATGTGGGGGACCCACTGTGACTGACACAAACAGGGAAAGGGCATGAGGAGCTCAGTCCGGGTGGACTCAAGGCAGACGATGGTGCTGAGGCTGTGGTTGAAGAGGGAGGAGGAGCAGGGGTGGCTCTCACCTGGGCTCTGTCCATGGAGGTGAGGATGGTGAGGTGGTTGGGTCTTAGTGCTGTGTGGACCTTCTGGTGATGGATGGAGTGTCTGAGGGAGGAGGGGTCTTAGAGGATTCATTCGTGACCCTGAGGGAGGGTGTGCTCGCTCCAGGTCCCAGGTCTGCCCTGACACCTTTCTTTCTGGCTTAGGGCTCCCTACTGTAAATTATTTGGGGTTAGTCCATTTTGGAGTCTATAACCTAAAGCCAAAACTAAGATGGTTGAAATGTCATTTTCATGAAGCTTTGTTATTAGCATATCATACAGACTGTCTTGCAAAAGTCTCATTTTTTTTTTTTTTTTTTCTAAATGACTGTCGATCTTGTTTTAAATTTACAAACGGGGTTAATTTATCTCCACTGTTAATTGGTTGTGGATTGTTTAATTTTGTACTGTGTAGTTTTACATATCTATAACAACAGTAGTTTGGGCCTCTTATATTCTAATAATTAAGACTGGAAGCTGTGTACACATTGCAGTTCACGCATGAGTCATGCATAACCCTAGCACTATGAGACAAGTGGGAAAGTTTCTCTCTCCTAAAATTTTGCGAAGGTTCTGAGTTCTTTTTCCACTGAGTGGGAATAAGTCAGCTAGTGACGAACGTGAGGTCTTAGGCCTCATCTAAAGGTGATTCAGCTCCCAACTGTGAGAAGTGCTGACCCATAGGAAGGCCTCCCTGCCTGGTTCCTGGACCCCTACACCATGGCAGCGGCCATCTTCCCCCCCACTGCAGAGTGATGTCCCAGATAGCAAGCTGGCTAGCCACTGCCAGCTTTGGGGCAGTGTTGTCTTTTAAGGCATGGGTTTTTGTCTCAGGATCTTCCTGTTCCCAGATGACCAAAACTGGGGTCATCCACTCTTTTCTGAGCCACCTCTGCCCAGAGACCTGTGGCTATGCCCTCCAGTCACAACAGAACACCCTTTCAGAACACCCTGCAGGAAGCCGACATCTCTATACAGACTCACATGAATGGTGTGTGCACAGAGCTTCGGTTCTAGTTCAGGAGGTGTGGAGGGAGGCTCACTAGTCCAACAGAGGTTGAGGCTAGTACCAGTGTCATAAGCCAAGAGCCTAGATTGCAAGGGATACAAAGTGTCCAGACCTACCAGAGAAAGCAAACCCTTATAGCATGCAGGGCTAGACAGGGACAAGAAACAAGGTCATTCTGGGCCAGCAAGAAAAAGGAAAGGGAAATTACAGACACACCTCAGAGTTATTGCAGATTTGGTTTCAGACAATGCCAACAAAACAAGTCACAATTGTTTTGGTTTTGCAGTACATATAAAAATTATATTTATATTCTATTGTAGACTATTAAGTGTACAATAACATTATGTATAAAATAGATATGTACATACCTTAATTTATCATTATACTACTGCTAAAAAATGCAAACAGTCATCAGAGGCTTCAGCTAATACTAATATTTTTGCTGGACGAGGGTCTTGCCTCAATGTTGATGACTGCTGACTGACAACAACGGGGCGCTGTGGCAACTTCTTAAGACAATAAAGTTTGTGGCATGGATTGTAAAGCAGGAACCAGTGCTTAAGTAAGGCCAATATGAGTTTTCAATCTGTGAACCTGAATATGAACCCTCCAGGCCCTTCCACCAGCTAGCTATAGAGCCCTGGGCACATCTGGCCCACAGTTGGCCCTGACAGACACTTGCCCAGTGAGTGAGTGCTGAATGAACCCATCTGAGTCCGTTTCCTCATCTGCAAACCAGTGATGTAATTCCTGCCTTGCCAATTCAGAAGAATAAATGAGAAGAAACACAGTGCCGAGAAAAACAGACACAAGACCTGTGGAAGGCTGGGTACCAGTGCTCTGAAGCAAGTTCTACCTAAACTGACAGGAACATTTTTCACATCAGAAACAGGAGTTGGTCTGGGTTGTGTCTGAGACCAGGCTGAGAAGGAGGTGGAGGCAGCAGAGCAGGACAGGCGTGGGGCCTATGCAGGGCCAGGCACTGAAGTAAAGCCAAGGCCTGGAGAGAGCGGTCTCCGACTGTATTCTGGGCAACTCAGACTGCTCCCTGCCTCACACACCATGGTATTCCCTCTTCAAGGCTCTCTTACTGCTATTGTCTTCACCTCCTCCTGCCCTCCTGGTCCCTAGCACTCTAGGACTCACAGAGTTGCTGCTCTGAAAACCCCAAGGCAAGCATGGAAGAGCAGAACAGCTCCAGGGGCAGTGGGAAGATGAGGTCACCCTCACATGTTGACGGACACCAAGGGTGGGGGTGGAGGATGTGAAGGGGATCAGCACAGGAGTCCGGGGAGTATCCTCTAAATCCCACCCTGCACCAACCTCACCCCTGCAGCTCCTTGCCTAGTTATAGCTCTCAGCTCTCAGCTCCTTCCCACCCCCACCTCAGCCCAGACCTCAAGGCTCCCTCTCCCCACCCCCTCCAGAGCAGCACAGACTACAGAGTCACTGAACAGGAATTCCCCCTCATCTAACAGTTAATTATTTCTTAGTGGGGAGGTACAGCTGGTCCTCTCTTCCCAGTGACCCCATATCCTTGTTCAAGGAATCCAGTTGCACTCCCTGAGCCAGGAAACTCTATTTGCTCCCCCAGAGTCCTATGCCCAAGGCAAGGAGCTCACTGGGCTTCTCAGTACAGGGGCCTTAATCTAATGGGCTAGAAAAAGGAAAAGGGAGGTAGAATTCCTCCCTTAGAGCTGACCCTGCAACACAGGTTTTGAGGGTCTCAGCCCCCTGCCCTGGCTGATGCTCCTTTCACCACTGCCTCTCACCAGGGCCTTGAACCCCCCACACAGCTGATCTAGACCAAGCTGTGGAGTTGCTGGAGCAGCAGGTGGAGCTGGACCAGGCCCTGGTGGAAGGGCAGAAGGGGGTCAGGGGCCCAGGCTCTGGTGCTCAAGGTCCAGAAGCTGAAGGAACAGATGAGGAGGTACCAGTGGAGTCTGGGAGGAGACACTCAAGCTTCCCACCAGTGCCCACGGCACCCTCCATCCATGGAAATACTGTGCGCCACCCCCCAGTAGCCCTGGGATCAGAAACATCCCAGTCTCTTTCAGGCCAAATAAAGCAGAAGAGACCCCAACAAAGGGCTGACAATTGGCAGGTAATGGGGGAGCCAGGGCTCTGCAGTCTTAGTCCCATCCTCCTTTGACCTCACAGCAGGGCACCCAGACCTTAAAAGAATTTACCCTGGACCATGCCCTAAAATAACCTCACCCCAAATACAATAAAACGAAAGAGCACCCACACATAATGCAGATGCACTTGTGTTTCATGTTTAGTTGTGTTAAAAATTCTGACAATCAGTAATGAGGGTTCAGAAGTGGTGCTAATGCAGAAGAGGGAAGCTCTGGGGTAGGGGTAGAGGCTTTCAGGGGTGGGGGCAGCAGGGTCTCCTTCACCCCTACCCTACTGTCCT
The DNA here is from genome assembly GCF_037993035.2 of Macaca fascicularis. Classification (NCBI taxonomy): domain Eukaryota; kingdom Metazoa; phylum Chordata; class Mammalia; order Primates; family Cercopithecidae; genus Macaca; species Macaca fascicularis. The sequence continues at coordinate 142,887,624 of NC_088378.1, forward strand.
CTCCTGAAGGGCAGATAGTCACATTCCAGAATGAGCGAGTATCCTACCGCATCTGTTCAACTGAGTAGGAAACATGGCACAGTGAGAATAAGGCATGAAAAGGGCAAAGCCGGGCAGGAACACACAGCACACATGCGGATGCTGGTGTACTGCGTGGGTTCAGAGGATGGACTTGGGGATGGGGCATGAGATGTAATATGATGAGGGAAGATAGAGACCCCACACAGAGGCCAGGAAAATATCCCAACAGAGCATCAAAGGCCAGGGGGCATGAACCAGTCAAGTGTCCATTATGCAACAGATGCCCGTGACCAACGTGATGAGATTGAAGACAAACACACTAAGGAACAGGGAGGACCTAAGGGTTTCATGAGATCAGCACTCGCTATGGAGGAGACGTCTGTCTCATCAGTCATCTCACTATCACTGACCTCAAAGCGAGGCTGCCCATCACTGAGGATCCAGGCATCATTCTCATTTGACACAAGCATGATGGCCAAGCCCTATTCCAAACGAGTCTACTCTAGTCACCTGGAAGGAGACAGAGGGTAGAAACAGAAGACCCCAAAGTAGGAAAACACCCAGAGGGAGGGATGAGGATGTGAAATGTGAAAAGGTACAGAAAATAAGCAGGTAAGAGAGTGAGTGTCCCTCTGTGTGTGGAGCTTACCTGATTCACATGGGTCTCAGAATCTTCAGGCAAGTCATAGGTAAAGGCAGTTTTCACCTGCTCCATGTCCATGACTTGGCCAAATAGGTTGGTAGCCAAAGAATTAATCTTCAAACATCTTTTGGGGTCATTCTCAGACAAGTGCAGAACAACAGAAAATGTTAGTCACCTCAGGTGCATTCTTCTTCCCAGGTTTAGAAATGAACCACATGTAAGAGAAACCAAAGGCTGGAATTCTCATGGCACCCAGAAGACTGGACTAGGGACCTGGAGAGCCATGTGCCTGTCATTGCTCCACCACTCACGTGCTGTGTGACCTCAGGAGAAGCTCTCTACTCCCACGGCCTCTTCGATTCTTCTGTGCATCACGGACAAACCCCTCCATTCTAGCGACCTTACTGAAATGCAGGGAGGAACAAGTGATCAATGCGGAGGAAAAAATCAGTGGTGATATTTACTCCTAGACAAGACTCTTTAGGAAAATGTACCTTAAAAGCAGGTGAAAACATAGTATACTTGCAATCCCCTGCCAGAAAGTCTCTTTAGTTTAGTAATTATGATTGTTCATCATCTTTCTATAAAATAAGGGCAAAACTATTTCACTCAGTATCTCAAATAAATTAAATACAGTTTGTGATTCTATGTCAGCTTATGTCCACAACTTTTGCTCTGTGTGAAACTGAAAAGAATTGGGGACACATCCATGTTTATGTGGTGGCCAGGAAACCCACAAAGGCTTGGAAATGACCCTATATCATCCATTTTCCATGGACTCACTCTATGTTTTGGAATCCCAGGCAATTCATACTCTTAAAAAAATCACATGTTGATACATAGGACAGGGTAGAAAAGGTAATACTTCTGTTTTAATTTGCTAGGGCTGCCATAACAAAGTACCACAGGCTGGGTGAGTAAAATAATAAATACTTGTTGTCTCACAGTTCTGGAGGCTACAGGTACAAGGTCAAGCTGCTGCAGAGTTGCTTTTTTCTGAGGCCTCTCTCCTTGGCTTGTAGACAGCCACTTCTGTCTTCTCAACACAGGACTTCAACATATGAATTTTGGTTGGGGAAGGACACAATTCATCTCATAACAGCGTGGATCATCCTTGGTAGTGGATATTCTAAAAAAAACAAAAAAAAAAAAAAACAAAAAAAACAAACAAAAACAAAAACAAAAAAACAGAGAGAGAGTACATCCCTTTAGCTTGGTGCTTCATCTTAGTTTTCTGAAATTTTGGTCTTACCATAAGAACAAAAAAGGATAAGAAGCAAAGTTTAGTTTTTCCCAGAAGGTGAACCCTCCGTAAGTCTGAGTAATCCCAGACACCAAGAAGAGGTGTATGCAGTTCTCCAAAGTCTTACTTTCTCCAGGAATTCTGTTTCTTTTTAACTGGGAAGAAGATTCTCTCAGGAGAGCCACCTCTTCTGATGCCGTATGGGCTTCATTCTGCTGTGACTTACAAAAGGTAAAAGTTGATATTAATAAAAAGAAAATATTTGCCAAATTTTTAATATGCTCATTATTTTTGTACCGTTTAAAATGTCCCATTTGTGTTGAGCTTGTTTTAAAGTAATACATAACATTTGTACATGTTTATGGGGCACATGTGATCTTTGATGCATGCATGGAATGTGGAGTAATCAACTCAGGGTGTTTGGGGAACCCATCGCCTCAAACATTTGTCTTTTCTTTGTGTTGGGAACATTTAAAATCCACTCTTCTAACTATTTTAAATATACATTTTTGTTAGCTTTAGTTGGCCTGCTGTGCTTTAGAACATTAGAACTTATTTTTTGTATATAACTGAATGTTTGCACCCATTAATCTACCTTTCTACATCTTCCCACCCCTACGTTCTTCCCAACCTCTGGTAACTGTCATTCTACTCTCTACCTCCAGGAGATTAACATTTTTAGTTCACATATATGAGTGACAATGTGTGATATTTGTCTTTCCTTGCCTGGCTTATTTCACCTAACATGACCTCTGGTTCCATCCATGTTGCTGCAACTGACAGGATTTCATTCTTTTTTAAATGGCTGAATTGCATTCCATTGTGTATACATACTACAGTTACTTTATTCATTCACCCATTGATAAATTCACCCATTGATTTCACATCCTTGCCTTTGTGAACAGTGCTTCAATAAACATGGGTGTGCAGGTACTCTTTTCATATATTGATTTCATTTCCCTTGGATAAATACCCAGAATTAGAATTGTTACATGGGATAGTAGTTCCATTAATAGTTTCAGTTTTTTGAGAAATCACTCTACTGTTTCCCATAATGGCTGCACTAATTTACATTACCACCAACAGTGAATAACAGTTCCCCTTTCTTCACATGCTCACCAGCATCTATTATTTTTTTATTTTTTAATAATAGCCATTCTAACTAGGGTGAGATATATGTCACTGTAGTTTGATTTACATTTTCCTGGTATTTAGTGATGTTGAGTGTTTGTCATACACCTGTTGGCCACTTGTATGCCTCCTCTTAGGAAATGTCTATTCAGATCCTTTGTCCACTTTTTAATTGGATTATTTGTATTTTTTTACTGCTAAGTTTTGAGTTCCTTGTATATTCTAGATATTAGTCTAGAATATACTATTTGGATGAATATACTAGTTGGGTGAATACTTAGCAAATATTTTCACTATTCTACAGGTTATCTCTTCATTCTGTTGGATGTTTCCTTTGCTGTGTAGAAGCTTTTTAGCTTAGTATAGTTCCATTTGTCTATTTTTAGTTTTTCTGCCTGTGCTTTTGAGGTCTTAGCCATAAAATCTTTGCCTAGTCTCATGTCCTTTAGTGTTTCCCATATGTTTTCTTCTAGTAGTTTTATAGTATTGGGTCTTACATTTAAGTCTATAATCCCTTTTGAGTTGATTTTTGTATATGGTGAGGGATGGGGTCTAGTGACATTCTTCTGCATCTCGTAGCATTTTCCCAGCACCATTTATTTAAGAGACAGTTCTTTCCCCAGTGTATATTCTTGGTTCCTTTGTCAAAGGAACTCCTTTGAGAGTTCTTATTAAGAAGCAGTTTAGTTTCACCAAATGCTTTTTCTGCATCTATTTAGATGATAATACAGTTTATGTTCTTCATTCTGTTGATGTGGTATATCACATTTTTTTATTCACATACGTCAAACAATCCTTGCATCCCTGATATAAAACTCACTTGATCATGGTGTATTATTTGGATCTGTTATTGGATTTGTTTGCTAATATTTTCAATTACTCTTTTTTATTACTAACATTTAAATTTTTATTGTAAGCATTGTAAACTTGTAAAATTTACATATATACTGAAATGATCAGATCTGCATCAAATTCATCAATGAATTTTGACAAATACAGCCATATCACCCATGCCACTATCCAGATACACTGAGTTCTCTTTATTCTGCCTTCAACCTAGCCCCCCTTTGCCCAGCAGCCATTGATGTGATGACTATCATGACAGAGTAGTTCTTCCTGTTTTAAAACTTCATACGTATCCACTCATCCCATGTGGCCTCCCTTGTGTCTGGCTTTTGGCACTGGGTGTAATATCTATGTGGTCCACCCAGGTTATTGCATGTATCAGTAGTTCATTCATTTTTATTGCTGGTAGTATTCCATTGTATGATTGAATCACAATTTTTTTGTACATTGTGGGGCTATTCTTGTTTTTTTATTGTTACAAATGAAGGAACTATGGAAATACTTGTACAGGAATTCTTGGACATAACTTTATTTCTCTGGAGTAAATACTTAGGAGTGGAAATGCTAGCCATAGAGTACTAGCTTGTTTAACTTTATCAGATGATACAAAACTGATTTTCAGAGTGGCTGTTTCATATTCTTATAGGCAATGGATGAGACTGTTTCACATCCTTGCCAACATTTATATTTATTAATCATTGAAATTTCAGTCATTCTAATAAGCACTTAGTGGTTTCTCATCGTGGTTTTACTTTGCATTTTTCCCAGATGACTGTTGGCCGTTTGTATATCTTTTCTGTAATGCTTCAGAAGATTTCTCTAAAGATTGTGGAAGGAGCTAAATAAACGTGATTTCTCTTTCTGTAAGTGCTAGACCTAAAACGGAATGTCCAGAATCCATCCACACTTCCCAGTCTAACCCACCCAACCCCATATTTGCTCCCTGAAGTCCCCACTCCTTCATCCCTCTTTACATTCTATCCACTTCATTCTGGCTCCAGCTCACTCTCCTCCAAAAGGTCTGTTACTGTGAAGGTCACTGACATGCTCAGTATTATCATCTCTCCATCTGTCTGTACCTCTCCACAGCTTTCCTCACACTCAATAACTCTTTTCTTATTTTGCTCAGTTCCTGTAGATTCACTTCACAAATATTAATTCAAAGTAGTTGTAGCTGGAAGAAAGAATAGAGAGTTATAAAAAAATCTTTGTGAAGGCAACACCCAGGTTTGTCAATTGGCGACATTTTAATATTATTGGCTATATGTAGTATACACAGAAGAATAATAGAAATGTATGTAGATAGCCGGGCATGGTGGCTCACGCCTGTAATCCCAGCACTTTGGGAGGCCGAGGCGGGCGGATCACGAGGTCAGGAGATCGAGACCATCTTGGCTAACACGGTGAAACCCCAGTCTCTACTAACAGTACAAAAAATTAGCCGGGCGTGGTGGTGCGTGCCTGTAGTCCCAGCTACTTGGAGGCTGAGGCAGGAGAATGGCCTGAACCCAGGAGGTGGAGCTTGCAGTGAGCCCAGATGATGCCACTGCACTCCAGCCTGGGTGACAAAGCGAGACTTCGTCTCAAAAAAAAAAAAAAAAAAAGAAAAAGAAATGTATGTAGATAGCCTTGATTTTTCACAGTTCTGATATGCATGTGCTTCAGTCAATACTGTACTGAGCAAAGCGAGAACTGCAGGAGGATGTGTGTTTTGAATGTTGTGCATGCCTTTATATTTTTACTAAGTGTTAGGAAATGTCTTTGTTTGAAGTCTTTTAGAGTTGTTTTTTAGACCGGATCTCACTCTGTCACCCAGGCTTGAGTGCGGTGGCACAAACACAGCTCACTGTACCTCAACCTCCCAGGCTCAAGCAGTCCACCCACCTCAGCCACCCAGGTAGCTGGGAGTATTGCTGTGCTCAACCATGCAGGGCTAATTTTTGTATTTTTTGGAGAGAGGGTTTTTGCCATGTTTACCAGGCTGGTCTGGAACTCCTGAACTCAAGCAATCCACCCACCATGACCTCCCAAAGTGCTAGGATTACAAGTGTACACCACTTTGCCTGGCTTTGCTTTTAGACTTCTTAGAAATTATTTCTTGCTAATTTATCATTCATTTGCTTGCTTTTTCAGTTAACATGTTCTATGACATGAATCCATGTTCATATAAATAGTTCATTTGCTTTCATTGCTGGATAGTATTCCATGGGAGGAATATAGTACAATTTATCTCTTTCCCTCTTCATTGACCTTTAGGTTGTCTCTATTGTAGACCTCACTGCAGTGAACATCCTGGGACATTGCCTCCTGCTCTCAGGGATATGTGAGCTCCCCTAGGATATGCATGTGGGAGTGGGGTCACTGCACTTTTTCCACATGATGCAAAATTGTTCTCTGAAAGAAATAATCCAAATGCCCATCAAGAGGGGGCTGGTTAAAAAGCACCACACTCAAAAGAAGCAATCTCTATTTTAAAAAAAAATATTACATATGTATACGATGGAGGATCATGAAAATTTCAAACGAAGATGTAGCAAAGCTCTTGGTATTTCTTGTGATCGTCTTTGTGATACAATGTGAAGGGAAAAGGGAAGGTGCAGGAAAGCAGATGTAGTTTGCTAAAATTTGTGTCAAGTGGGAGAAAGATTATATACCTATACATTTAGATTGACTTGCATATGCACAAAATGTCTTTGAAAGAATAAGCAGGAAACTGATAGAAATGGCTGCCTGTCAAGATAGGCTAGCATAAGAGAGAGACTTTTAACTTCTTGAATTTTGAGCCAAGTCAAAACATAAAATAGAAGATAACTCCAAGGCAGACAAAAGAAACAAAATCAAATCCTTCAAAATAAAAAACTTTTTTTTAAAAAAAAAGCCTGACAGAATTATTTCTCTTACCTGTTTCCTGCCACTTTAATTCAGTATGTTGTTTTCTTTTTCATTGCACTATCTCTCTTTATGTGTGTGTCTGTCTGTCATTCATTAAAAGGCAAAATGAGGGCATGGTTAATTAACAAATGCAATTAGCTTGATGTAGGAAATTTAGAGCAAATCCTGATGTAAATGGTGAAGCCCAATCTACAAGGAATTCTATGGGGTCCAATGTGCCAATTGTGGCTTCAGCGTGCTCAAAACTCCCTCTACTGTCCATGTGGGCTCAAGGATGTGATATTTTAAAAAGAGAACACTTGGGTAATTCTCCTGGAAAACACATGATTGAACTCTTCGCTGAATTTGGAAGGTCCTCATTATGAGCCCATTCTAAGTATGTGTCATATGAGGTCACCCTGTATTTGGATCAGAAGGTACAGTCAGAGCTCCTAGGGTCACATCCCAGGCCCAAACATCCCAGGACAGCAGACAAAGGCCCATAGGTCAGTTTCATAAGGGGTGGGAAGGATTGAAGGTGTGGGGGCCAGTTGTGAAGTAGTGGGAGCCCCAGATGCTGTGTGAAGCTGAGCCTCTGGATTGCTCTGTAACTCGACATTTGGTTCATTCCTGGGTGTCTGCCATTCCCGGGATCCCAAGGAAATCAAACACTACAGCCTTGGCTGGGGTGCTCTCCAGGATGGGCCAGGCATGGTCTAGTGTATCCTATACCTCTGCCTCTTGGCCATCTTCTGATATTAGAAATCAATATGGATTGCTGTAGGGTACTGATTCTCAAAGTGTGGTCCTGGGACAAGTAGCATTGACATCACATGAGAACTTGTTAGAAATGCAATTTTCAGTCCCTGCCTCGGACCTACTGAATCAGAAACTGCATTTTAACAGGTCCCCAACAGAATTCTGCATTTCAAATCAGGCCTCTCTCTCTCTGTCTCAAGACACAATATTGAGCAGCTGTGACTTCTGGATGGTCAGAGGTGGGACACACTTCCTTTCCAGGAAGCTTCTGGCTCCTCAGTCAGCTTAGTCCGAGTCCTGGCCTGGCCTAGGGGAGAAAAATTCATGTTCCTGGGTTCTGAGCAATGCTCTCCTATCCTGGATGCCTGTCGGGCTCCTACTTATACTTCAAAACACAGCTCAAATGTCTCTTATGATGCTTCTGTGACTCCTTGGTCAGAGCAGATGGTCTACATGTGCATCCACAAAGCAAGTTGCATGTTCTGTCAACCATTTGTGTAAGAATTTCCTTACTGATCTCTGCCTGAGCAAGACTGGCTCAACCTTGAAGACAAGGGTGTTTGGTTCCTCTTACCTCAGCCCCAGCTCCTTTAACACAATGCCTGACACATAGTAGGTGTTTGATAAATGTTTACCAAATGAAGGGATTCCCTGCAATGACCTAGGAGACAAGAAGGTGGAATAAAAACTCACAAGCCAAAAGTGGCTGGGAGAAGGTTTTCCAAATCCCGGTGCTATGTGAGACAGGGCCCGCTGACGTTCACTTTTAGAAATTTCCCACCTGCCTTGTTCTCTTCTCATCAGAGACATCTATGCTTCCCCGCCAAGGCCAACCTAATCACACATTACCTTTCAGGACCACCTTTCAGATTAGCCAGGTGCAAACCCCATATCAACTTCCTGCCTTAGCTCCAAATACTCAGCGTCAGGCCTGGTGTGGGGCTTCATGCTAATCCTAACACTTTGGGAGGCTGGGGCAGCAGATCACTTGAGCCCAGGCCTTAGAGACCAGTCTGGGCAACATAGCACAACCTCATCTCTACAAAAAACACAAAACATTAGCTGGGGCTTGTGGCGCACACCTGTAGTGCCAGCTATTCAGAGGTCTGAGGTGGGCGGATCGCTGGAGCCGGGGTGTTCGAGGCTGCAGTAAGCCGTGATCATGCCGCTGCATTCCAGCCTGGATGACAGAGTGAGACCCCATCTCAAACAAACAAAAACTACACCTCTGAGGCTAATTTGGTGGGAGTTAAGAGCTTATCCTACTGCGGTGTCACTATGAGTGATATTGGGTGGCTTTAACATTGGGGGTGTTTACATTTCTAAAAAGAAAACTGCTCCACAAAGAATGTAGAGTTTTGGTGTGTGCAGGGGTCTTCAGGAGAAAAAAGGCAATAACTCCAGTAATACTCAGTAGCTGATTGTCCCACCCACCTGTCACCCACAGCCTAGGCAGAGGCTGGACTCTTACCCCAGCCCCTCCTCTATGTGTCCTGGATGTGGATGGTCCCTCAGTGTGAACCCACCTGGGCTGTGACCCTGGCTGCTCTTCCCACTGTTATGGAGCCTCTGTGGGTGTGGCACGTGCAGGGGGTCTGCTCAGGAGACCGAGTGCCCTTTAAGTCTCAAGGTCTACATTTTTGAAGCACCTATGTCAGATGTTCAGAATGGAAGGGACCTAGATGCTCAAATCATAATAAAAGAAAGACTCCATCCCACTCTCTCAGGTGTGATGGAATTAAAATTAAATGACAATCGATAATCTAAAATGGTCATATTTTCAGTGTTGACTTTATCATTCAGCCGACGCCTATAACCCAGCAATGGATCAGACATTGTGGAGGAAGAGTTTATTTCTTCTTTCTGAAGGCTCCATCAGCTGGAGTTTTTGTGCTGTGATGTTGCGAGGAGACTTTTGCTTCAAGGTAAGTTAGGACTGAGCACAGTGGCTCACCCATGTCATCCTAGAACATTGGGGAGCCTAAAGGAGGAGGATCACTTGAGCTCAGGAGTTCCAGACCAGCCTAGGAAACAGTGAGATGTATTCTGTTCAATTTTTTTCTTTTAATTAGATGGTAATTTTGGTGCTTTCTTATAGTCTTGGCTACTCTGGAGACTGATTCTTCACTTGAGCCCAGGAGCTCAAGACAGTAGTGAACTATGACCAACTCACTGTACTCCAGCCTGGGTGGCAGAGCAAGTCCCTATCTCTAAAACAAAAGAAAGTGACGTGACTTGGGACAGGACATTGGCACTTTTTCATTAAAATTGTATTTCAAGTGTTGTAAAACTTCATAATCAGCATTTTATCCTTTTAGAAAGTAGAATCTGCTCAATTACAGAAAATATAAAAAATGTGGAGAAGCAGAAATGTGGAAAACACTTGCCTCCCCACTGGGAGGAGCAGGATGAACCTCTGCCTGGCAGAGCCTCAAAGACTTCAGTGAAAAGGGGCCCTGGAGCTGTGCTTTGCAGCCGCCCCCTGAGTTTCCATCCCTGGTTTCTGTGCATGTGGTGTCTGTGCAGGATGACTTAGTGTAGTCACACTGTATACGTTATTTTGAATCTTGCTTTTTCAAACTTCGTTATTATCAATAAGCAACTTTATATGTTATCACAAACTCTTCTTAAACAGTACTTTTCCTGGCTGTATACTATTTCCAAAAAATGACCTAGCTACTTTTCTTTTGCAAGTTCTTCTTCCTTACTGTAAATAATATCTGATTAATATCCTTATACCTAAAGATTCTTCTATATTTTGGATTTCATTGTAGAATTATAGATTTCTCAAATATAAGTTATTTGGTCAAAGTGCACGAACTTTTTTTTGTTTTGTTTTTGAGATGGAGTCTCACTCTGTCACTGAGGCTGGAGTGCAGTGGCAAAATCTCAGCTCAGTGCAACCTCCACCTCCCAGGGTCAAGCCATTCTTGTGTCTCAGCCTCCCGCATAGCTAGGATTACAGGCGTGCACCACCACACCTGGCTAATTTTTTTATTTTTAGAAAAGACAGAGTTTCACCATGTTGATCAGGCTGGTCTCGAACTCCTGACCTCAGGTGATGCACACGCCTCTGACACACATGTTATAAAATTGCTTCTCAAAAGCAGCATACCAATTATCTTCACCCATCATTCACCCTTTATTTGTCAAGTCCCTCCTCTGTACTAGGATGTTCTGGATGCTGGGGATGCAAGTGATGACTGGACGAGGTCCTGGCCTCAAAGATGTTTCAGTGGTACAGACGACAACTTTCAAATTTATTCTAATATCAGTGATGTTATGGAGAAAATATACCTGAGTTAGAAGATTGGTTGTGGTGAGGATGGCAGGAGATGTATTTTATGGGGTAAGAGGTTCCTGAAAACTTGACCAAGGGACATTTGAGCAGAGAACTAGTGGCATGAGGAGTGAGCCATGTGGATCTCTGGGGAGCAGGTGCCTGTGGGAGTCCCAGCAGGGGCCAGTGGCAGAGGCAGGATGAAGCAGAGACTGGTACGAGTGGAGATGAGTGAGCTGGACTGAGAGTGATGAAATGAGGCCAGAATGGCCGGAAGGGCCCTGTGATGAGGGGCTGATAGGAAATGGTGAGAGGAAGGGAAGAGGCTGGAGTATCTCTGGGACGTGGTGTTGAGGATGTGCTCTAATTCCCATTTGAAAGGTTCACTCTGCCTGTTGTGTGGGTGATGGACAGCTGTGTGAGAGGCCACAGGCAGCCCAGCTGGAAGGCCCTTGTGGTTTACTATCCTACAGAGGATGGCTCTGGGAAGGAAGCAGTAGAGGAGTGAGTAGTGATTGGATTTGGGGTTAATAAATTTTTCGGATGGTCTTAGCTATTTAATAGAGAACCACACGTTTATTTACCGAACTTCATTCCACAATTGATTCCAGGTAGCTTACTGCAATAAACCTAATTAATAAATATACATGAATCATTTAAAAACCAACAGTTACGAAAAGATAGACTTAAAATATTAAAGCGGTGGTAAAGATAGAACATTGCTAGGCAAGAAGGAACCGCTGAAACATTTGCTGAAATGGAGTTTACTGCTTACCTAGCCATGGATTTGTTGGCTCACAATTTTATTGCATCAGGGAGCCACAGAGAGGGGTGACAGTGCAGGTCACCTGGCCCTTGTTTCCGGTTTCAGGAATATTTTCTTGTTTTACACTTAAAGTTAAAGCAAATTATGTAACTGTAATTTGTTAAAAAATGAAGTCAACACCTAAAAAGTCAGACAGTGGATGTACAAACCCCCGGGGGTCTAAGGACAGTCTACATTTCTCCCCAAAATATCCACACCCTGCACTATTGAATGGAGAGGGTCCTTTCCAGGGGCCCTAAGATGCAGGGGCGATTGGGCTAGAGGTGACCTTCTTTATGCCTGCAGTTTCCTTAACACCTGACAGCCAACTTCAGTGATCTCACCTGAGCTAGGAAGTTATTTATTTATTTATTTTTTTATTTATTTATTTGATATTGGTTCTATTTGAGCCATTGTGCAGGCTTAAAAGTGTGACATGGAAATTTTGCTGTAATTTTTTTTTCTTTGATGGAATTTGACATGCACGGTGGCTCTGGCTTCCCTGTCGGTCCCAGGAGAGAATGGAGTGTCCTGCACTTTCTTTTCAAGATCCTTGTGTGTAAGAGGGATCAGGAGACTTCGAGTCAGGCGCCCCTCCAATCTCACCCTCCTCTCTAAGGCTTTCCAGTGTGGGGGCCTTGGCTCTCTGCACATCTGATTAATATAATTGTCCCAGCTCCTGAAATAAAAGCACAGGTGCACATAACACTGACTCCTGCATGCAGTGCCAAGGTGGGGAGGTTTCCTGGATGCCAAGTTTAGCACTTTGACTCCCATTCACACACACACACACACACGTACACACACGTACACACTCTCTCACAGACACACACGCTAACTCATACACACAGGCACACACAGTCGCACACACATTCACACACATATTTAGACAGATTCACACACACGGGCACACACACACAGGCACACACTCACACACACACAGCCTGAAGGAGCGTTGTGGGACAGGCTGACTTCAGGGGCAGAGTAACAGGAATGTCTCAGGTCCCTCTCAGTGGCCTTTGTCTCTTTTCCCTGAAAGTGGAGGAGTCTGTACTCCATGAGGGGAAGTCCTCTGAAGAAGCGGGGAGATACTCAGGAGTGGGGTCCAGAGATGGACAGGGATGGGAAAGTGGAGACAAAGTGGAGGGGGCAGGGCAAGAAGAGAGCAGGCGAGGAATGGGGAGGGGGAGGACCTTCTAGCGATCAGAAATATCACATGCAGAATTTGGTTCTTGGTTTTTGTGTTTTATTAAGATGGATTTAGTAAATCAGCCGGAGCGCGAGATACGGAATCACATTGCAAAGGACGAGTCTTAGTCTCCTCCTAGTTTGAACTGATCAGGAGTAGCTGGGAGAAGGGTGCCAGAAGCCTTGTGTGGGGCGCGCAACGCTCCTTTGCAGCGACCCCATTCTCTGCACCCCACGGACCATGCTGGTCCCCTCCAATCCAACTGGAAGGAAAGGAAGGAGAAGTTAAAGGCTTTGGATCCTTCCTAGCGCGCCTTTTTCTCTGCCACTTATTCCCAGAGTGTCCTTGCCTCTGCTCCGCTACCCCAACCTCACTATGACAAAGCACATCCTGCGCCCTCTGGCCAGAAATCCTCCTTTGGCCTCTGACTCACTGGTGCATTTCACTGTGTCCTGTCCTTCCGGCCATTGTCACTGGGTGAAGCCCCAGAGAGCTTGGAGCCCAAGAGAGCTGGATTCTTAGAGCGTCGCTGTCCGCACAAACATTCTTGAGATTTCTTCAGATCCGGAAGTCAGCCTGAGTTTTTAGACTTGCTTCGAAAGGCTTTGGCCCTTGGAAAAAGGAAATCAACACTCCAGGAACAAGATTTTCCTCGACTTTGTGTCAACCCAAAGACACTATAGCAGTGCAGTTTTCAACGTGCTTTGAAAATAAATGGGACAGCGTGTCCCCACTGGATTTTGCGTTTCCCTTTTTATTACAGCCCGGCCCTTTTGTAAAATGGTTACACATCTCCCTACTGCACTAAAACAGCTCTATCAAAGACACTTTGAGAAAGATTTAATGACCTGAAAATATGAAGTCCCCTTAAAAGTGAGTTTCTGGAGTTGGGTTTTAATTAACACTTTGGTTTTTAAAATCCTGTAACTATTTGGGTGTGCAGCTTACATTCATAATATTTTCAAACAAATATTTTTCTTAACCACCATACAAAGCCAAGTTTATTATTTTTATTTTAAAATTTTATCTATTTTTGAGACAAGTGTCTTTCTGTCACCCAGGCTGGAGTGTAGTGGTGAGATCCTAGCTCACTGCAGTCTCAAACTCCCGGGCTCAAGCTATCCTTCAGCTTCCAGAGCCTGAGCCATCATGCCTGACCAATATCCGAGTTTATACTGTAATATAAAATTGCAACATTTCAGAGAAATGTCACAACGTTACCACAGTCCCTAGGGTCCCTGCCAAAATTTTGGTGAGTAATCCTCCGGGTTTTCCCTACTTAAAATATATATTATGTAAGTGGCATTAGTCGTACATCCTTACATCCATACATCCTTATCCTTTTAAAAATGGGTAAAAGTAGGCTGGGCACAGATCTTCTCATAACAATACTTAAAAATTCATCCTCCTCTTTTTAAGGACTGCATGGAATTTTAACGCATGACTGTTCTTTAGAGGACTATGGAAATGTTATTTCTTTATCTTCATTGTGGTAGCAGATATGTGGTTGTGTAAAACAGCGAAACAGTAAAACTCCATGAGCTGTACATTTCAAATACATACATTTATTGTATGCAAAGTATGTCCCAATAATGGTTTTAAAATATTATCCTATCTGAGGTTTGTACTTTGACTTTGTAAAACAAAACAAAACCCTTGTTTTTGTACCCAAGAGATACACCCTGGCACATCTGGAGGTAGAAGCTTGTGTTCTCTGCAGCTTGACCACCTCACAGGTTCTGAAATAAGAATAATAAGCCATATATTTACAGATTCACACACAGAGAAAAAAAAAGCTATGGTAAAAATGTTTATAAATAACAAAACCAGATAAAGGGCAAAATTAAAAGTTAGAAATAATAAAACTACATCTTTCCAATATTATTCTCACCTTCACCTTCTCTCTCCCTTTTTCTCCCCCTCCCTTCCTTTCTTCGAAACGTCCCACCCATTCTTCCCTCCTTTCTCCATTCTCTGCTTTCGATCCCCATGTATTCCAGCCTGGAGGCCAATACACATCACCGCGTCCGCCTGGGGCAGGTCAGGGAAGGGACGCGAGGCAGAGCTATCACCGGATTCCGTGAGCCGCAGCGCCCTGGGCCCCGCCGATCTTGTATCATTTCAGTGTCCTTCTTTGATGGGGCCACACTCGGGGAGTACATTAGGATCCTCACTGAAGGGGCGGGACCCTGGGAGGCTTTTTCCTGGCCTGTTAGTTGTGGGTTTTCCTTCGGAAGGCGGAGCGCCTTCCCATCAGAACGGCCCAGAGGCGGGCGCTGCCTTCCCGGGAAGACTGAGCAGCAGGAAGCGTTTTCGGATCCTGGAATCCGTGGGCGGCCCGTGGGAGGGGCTGGAGCTAATTTTCCAACTCACCCGGCTCCGAATCCTCCGCGGTGCTGTTTCAAGCGAGTCAGATTCCAGATCGCGCTCCAGCCCGGACTCGGAATTCCTGCCCCGCGGGGCTGCATTTCACAGCGGCAGGTGTGAGTGACCCGCAGCTGGAGACCAGAAGCCTGAAGGCAGCTCCGCCCTCCCCAGCCCGCAGCGCCGTTATTCCGTTTCTATATCAGTAAACACATTTTCCGTAGACCAGGGCGGGGTGACGGGTGATCCCAGTCCTCGCAGTGAACTCCGGGCTACAGACTTGAAAACGCGCCCGGGCACCCAGCGCAGCCTCGTCCTGAGTTACACAAGCGACCGTGCTGGGACGTTTCTCTTTGTTTTCCGGAGCCAGCAGTGGCGCCTAAAGTCTGCGAGGAGAAAATCACCTGTCTGCTGGTAAGTCCAGGAATGTAATGCAAGTACTGAGGGTGAAAGCGTCGTTGATGGGCCTGAAGCGAAGAGGCTGGAGATGGGATAGAGGGGGAGGGCTTTGGACAGAAAAGACCTGGGGGATTTGTTTGGGGAGGGCAGCCAGGCCTAGAACTGGGGAGCGACTCACCCAAAGTCCAAGATTATCAGGGCCTCCCCTACCCCAAAAAGGGAGGGATTGGCTTCCCGTCTTGTCGTGATCACCTCTAAATGCGTAGGAACAAACTTTGCATATTATTATTATTATTGTTATAATTATCATCATTGAAGTATTAAAAGTCTTTTGGGGGGTTAGCTGAATAAGACCCTTTGCTGGAACTGGAACAGGGAGAAAAAGTCCTCAAGAGAGGGTAGACACTGTGGAGGGAAGAGCTTGGGACCAGTGTCAGGAGAGCTGGGTCTGTCTGCCTCTCTACCCTCACTACCCTTGTGACCTTCAGCAGTGTAAATAATCCCTCTAAGGTGGGGACAGGACCCCAATCCCTGCTGTGCTCAATAAATTATGATGATCAAAATAAATAATCAGTGAATATGGATGGGAAAATTGAGTAATTGTTAAAACTCTGTGATGTATGACATTTTCATCTACAGAAAAGTGTAGGCTAGGGGTCTTGGGGAATGGTTAGTAATCATAGGTAGAGTTCTGCTTAAAAAATAATGTTCATAAGGCTGACGAAGATGGAAGGGACACAGTTCCTGATTATGGGTGGTTCACTGTCTAATGGGGGTTGGTACCAGATGGTAAATGACAGTTGGGCGTGGTGGCACTCGCCTGTAGTCCCAACTACTCAGGAGGCTGAGGTGGCAGGATTGCTCCAGCCCTCGGCGGAGCGGGAGCTACGTGGCGTTTCTGGGGTGTCCGAATGTGTCGCTGCGAGCGCTCTGTGGTCGCGTCGGGGCTCAGGTGCGATGTCGGGGGTGGCGGAACTGAACGCGGCTGGTTGCCGCCACTCCTCAGCCCTGCTTTCTCCTCTCTTTTCGGTCCTCCTCGGGGTCGCGCATCACCCGCCCCCTGCACTTTCTGGTCTCTTCTTGCATTTGGTCTCCTCACCTCTCTTCCGCCTCCTCTCACTTTTCGGACAAATCAGCCCTTCTGACGTCCCTGGGTCCCTGGGCTGTTCCTGTGAATGGCATTCGAGGGCCCTTCTAGCTCTGCCGCAGAGGCAGCCACATTTCCCGGTGCTCGGAGCGACTTTCGGGTCCCTGGAGCCCTGTCCTTTCCCTAGAGTGCGCGTGTTCTCAGCTCCCGGGCGGGCAGCAGTTCCTGGAGTTGGGGCCCTCCTTTTTTTGGGACCAGGAGCTGGTGCTCCCTGTTGCTGTGAGGACTGTGGGGCTCCTGACTCTCAAGCTGAGGGGTTGGAGTCTGCAGGCTCCGGGCAGAGGATTCTTCATGCGACTTCTCCCATCCCCAGCTCATTCTCCCCTGGCCGGCCCTTCCCAGGGTTCTTTCCTCTCTGGCAACCGTCCCCGCTACTGTGGACTCCAATGATCTAAGGACACCAGGTTCCCTCCAACCTCCTCCCCGTCCCATCTCAGGGCCCCCTGGGTCCTGTTGTCCTCCCTGCTTCCTGCTACCCCTTTCTGTCTGCAGTTCTCTGATCTATTTGTAGGATATCCTCTGCCCTCATTCCCTGCCCTGCCACAGCAGGCCCCTCTTGCCTCCCTTATGGGCCATTCCTACAAGCAGCCTTCACCCCGTGCTGCCCCTATGCCTCCCCCATCCCAACTGTCCCTGACCCTAACTTTCTGGTGCTGCCTTTTGTTCCGTGGTCTTCCCTCCATCCCACTTCCCTCCAGGCCACTTAAGGGGAGCCCTGGTGCTAATGAAAGCTGGGCCTTAGGCAAGGCACAGGGCAGCACAGATGCTTCCTCCCCTCCAGTGCAGGTGTCTGCTCTGGGCCCTGCCTCAAGGTCGCCCCTTCCCCACTCCATCCTCAGCCTCACCCTCTTGAGGACGCCACCCTGCAGCACACAGGTGCTGGACCATCGCTCCCTGGTCCCTCTGCCCCTGTCCGCCTTGGGACCTTGTGTTGCTCCCACCTCTTGCCCAGCTGCCTTGGGCCCTCAGCAAGTTCTCACCTTCCCCAAACCCCACCCTCCCACACAGAACCCCTCCCTTCCTGTTCTCACTTTACCCCAAGTTCTCCCAGGGTCACCCCCACTCCATGCTCATGCCATCCTTTAGTCTTTGCCCTGCCCATCTCCTCACCCCCACCCAGACCCAACACAGGCTCTGGTCCAAGGGCTCCTTGACCTTCATCCTCTTTTGGTTCTTTGACCCCAGTGGGCTCTCAGTTCCTAGACTTATTCAAAATCTTCTCTTACCACATAGTGGGCTGTGGTCCTCTCCTCCTCTGGGCCTTCTCCCAGCACCACCTTCCTCCAGTGAGAGTTTTGTAACCTGAACCCTCTTTTGGAGTGTGACTGCTCCCCTTCCAGCACCACTCCCCTCTGAAGGCCCTTCCTCAGGCGTGAATCTCACCTCTGCCTTGGTTTTTTCCTCTCTGACCAGGACCCCAACCTCTTACTAATTCTATATTATTGTTTGGTACACTGTGACAATTTTATTTTGTTGTTTAATTGTGGTAAAATATACATATAAACTTCACTATTTTCACCATTTAAAAGTGGACAGTTCAGTGGCATTAAGTACATTCTCATTTTTGTGCATCCTGAAACTCTGTGCCCATTAAACAGTAACTCCCCATTCCTCCTTACCCCTGGCCCCTGAAACCACTGTTCTACTTTCTGTCTCTATGAATTTGGCTACTGGCAATTGTGCTGCTGTGAACATGAGTGTTCAAATATCTTTTTAATGTTCTGCTTTCATTTCTTTTGAGTAAATACCCAGATGTAGAATTTCTGGATCATATGGTAATTCATTGTTTAGTTTTTGGAGGAACCAACACACTGATTTCCATAGCAGGTGCCCCATTTTGTCTTTCCCAATGTAGTACACAGACATTCTAGTTTCTCTACCTCTTTGCCAAACTTGCTGTTTCTCTCTCTCTCTCTCTCTGTCTTTCTCTGTGTGTGTGTGTGTGTGTGTGTGTGTGTGTGTGTGTACGTGTGTGTGTGTTTGATTATAGCCATCCTAGTTGGTGTGAAGTAGTAGCCCATTGTGGTTTTGATTTGCATTTCCCTAATAACTACTGATGTTGAGCATATTTTCATGTGTCTATTGGTCATTTATATATCTTCTTTGGAGAATTGGCTATTCAAATTCTTTGCCTACACAGTTTTTTTGAGTCTCGTGTTTGTGTTATAGGAGTTCTTTATGTATTCTGGATATTAATCTTTTATTAGATATATGATTTGCAAATATTTTCTTCCATTCTGGTGGCTGCTTTTTCACTCTGCAGATTGTGTTTTTTAATGCTCAATTTTTTTTTATTTTGATGAGTCCAACCTACCAATTTTTTCTTTGTTGTCTGTGCTTTGGTGTTATATCCATAAATGTGTTGTCAAAACCTATGTCATGAAGATTATTCCCAATGTTTCATTCTAATAACTTTTCAGTTTTAGTTCTTGAGTATAGGTCTTTGATTTATTTGGAGTTAACTTGTATATGTGGTGTAAGTTAGGAGTCCAACTTCATTTCTTTTTGTATGTGAACGTCCAGTGTTCCTAGCACTGTTTCTTGAAAAGATGCACTGACCCTCCCTTACTCCCACCTTGTCCACGATGAGCCTTCCTCAAAGGCAGCGGCCCTCGACTCCCTCTCACCCTCACCTGTGCAGCACAGCCATGCTGGTCATGGGTCCCCCTGAGCCTGGGTCCCTTCCTGTTTCCACCCTCTTCTCTGGCAAGACCTTCCTTCCACCACTGCCCTCATGCTCCTCCCTCACCACTGCAGGGCAGCCTCTCTCCTTGGCCTCCTCCCTATACCCTTAGGTGGCCTGTGGCTGCCCTGCCTTGGCACCTGGCCTACATGTTTGCCATCTCCATTCCCCCATCTTCCGTTCATCAGTCCACTCCTCCATCCTCCTGCCCTCCCAGTTTTCCTTGTATCTAAAATCCTCATTCTTGTCCCTTTGCCTGTGTGCATTTCCTGCCTCCTCAGGAAGGTCGGGACCGCAGACCCGTGTGTTAACTTCGATGTAAAGTTGCTTCCAGGAAGAAGTTTCATCTGTGGTTTCCTCTTCCCCAGAGCCCCACAGTCTTCATTACAACCTCACAGTGCTGTCCCGGGATGGATCTGTGCAGTCAGGGTTTCTCGCTGAGGGACATCTGGATGGTCAGATCCAGGGACATCTTCCTGCTCTTCAACAGGCAGAAAGGCAGGGCTGGGTCCCAGGGACAGTGGGCAGAAGTGGTTCTGGGAGCTGAGACCTGGGACACAGAGACTGAGGACTTGACAGAGAACGGGCCAGCCCTGGCACATATCAAGGGCCAGAAAGGAGGTGAGAGTAGGCAGCGGGCAAGAGTGATGGGAGAGGCCTTTTCCAGGAGAGCTGGGGACAGAGAGCAGGGACCTGTCTATTCCCACTGGATCTGGCTGGGGGTAGGGGTGAGGAATGGGAGTCAGCGGAGCTCAGCGGGGAGGTGAGCCGGCACTCAGCCCACACAGAAAGGCATGGAGGAGGGCCAGCAAGCGGTCCCCTCTGGTCTGAGTTCCTCACTGGGACTGGAATGGAGAAGTCACTGTTGGATGGGAGTAGACTTGCATTCCCTCCAGGAGATTAGGGTTTGTGAGATCAGGAAGCCAGCAGCACCAGGGGCTTTAGGCATTCCTACTCTTATGGGTAGCTCTTCCTCTCTCTCAACCTGGAGACTCAGGAATGGACAGTATCCCAGTCCTCCAGAGCTCAGACCTCTGCTATGAACATCACAAATATCTAGAAGGAAGATGCTATGCAGGCCAAGACCCACTCCCGCCATGTATGGGCAGACTTCAGGCAGAAACTACAGTGCATCTGGAATCCTGTGTGGGTGTCAGGAGAACAGGCACTGGGCCTCGGTAGGGGCTTTCCTCTCCGCTATTCCACTAGAGTCACCCCTACCTCCAGCTCCATCAGGGAAACTCTCCCTGTGCTATGGATGCATGTGTTTTCTGTTGGTGTGTTATATCCTGATTTTTCTCTCCTGTTAGAGCCACTGGAAAAAGACAGCAGGTCAAGGATTGAAGAGTCCAGTATCATAATCTGGGGAAGCAGTGGGCCCTCTGACAGAAGCCTGAACCTGGGTGGGTGTCAGGCAGGAGAGGAAGCCCCAGGGCCAAGGCTGCCCCATCTGCCTCCCAGCCTGCCCATCCCAAAGAGTTCCTCTGGCCCCACGTACCAGGAGCCCACTCCTGACCTTCCCCTCCTCAGCATCAGTGCAGGGATCCCAGAGCAGAAAGACACAGTCTCCAGGCCCATCCTTCTGCCAGCCTAGAGGAATTGGGCCCCAGGGTAAGGACAGACTTGCAGAGGGTCTGGGGTCCGTGAGGACTTCTGCCAAAGTTGGAAGAGTGGAGTGGACCAGCTCTGTTCCCTGCATCTCCATTAGAGGGGAGTAGGGTTTGGCCACGTGCCTCATTGTCTCCGCCCTTTCTTCTCCAGCCTCCCCTCCCCCACCATGAATGTGACCTGCAGCGAGGCCCTGGAGGGCAACATGACCCTGATATGCTGGGCTCTGGCTTCTATCTCCAGAATATCTCTCTGACCTGGTGTCAGGATGGGGCGTCTTTGAGCCAGGATGCCCAGCAGTCTGGGGGTATTCTGTCCATGGGGTGGGACCTACCAGACAGAGGTGGCCTGCAGGATTCCCCAAGGAGAGGAGCAGAGGGTCATCTGCTCCATCGGATACAGTAGTAATCACAGCACTCACCTTGTGTCCTCTAGTGAACCTGGGACCACCCTTGAGGGTTCCAAGATAAGGAGGATCAGGGAAGCAGGAACGACTGTGGCTTTGGGTACCTGGTATGTAACAGGCCGTTTTTTCCAGGGATGGCCCTGGTGCTTCAGAGTTGATGACAAGCCATTCCATATGTTGCTGCTGTTGCTGCTTTCATCATCATTAGTATTATTAGTAGTATTATTATTCTCTGTGTCCTTTGATACAAGAAGAAGACAACATCAGGTGCAGCGGGTCCAGGTCAGAAAAGGGGACAGCTGCTAGAGATGGGAAGGTCCCTGGCTGGGCAGTAGGGTCCCCTCATACCTTCTGTACAGATAGGCATGTAGGTGACAAGGCTTCTGGAACAGGCGATGAAAGTTGGGGTATTTGGGAGGGGAATGAGAGCCACGTTGCCATCTACACCCCTGTGAGAAAGAAATTCACCCATTCAAATCCAAAGAACAGACTCAGAGACCCAGAGAACAGCGAAAGAGAGACTTTTAATGACAGTCTTGCAAGATCAGATGTCTGGAGTGCAGGCACACCTGGGACAGTTTCAAAAAACAATTTATTCCCTAGTGTGCAAGTCCCTCCCCCAATTCCTCATTAGCTGAATACTATGGGGTTACAGTCTTCCTGGGCATCACCTATTGGTAGTTGGATTAAGATTTCAAGTATGTTCTTCAGGGTCTTTTTGCTGCATTTTGTTGCAGCCCATAATGCCTGGTGACTGTCTCAGGACTCTTTTGGCATTTGACTTATGGCTGTAGTGGCTGCACTTGGGTGACGGGAAGCTAGCCCAAACTAAATTCTTTGGTGAGGTGGGGAGGGGGGTCATTGAAGGGGCCCCGACCAATAAGCTCCTGGACACTGGGTCAAAGGGAAAGCAGGAAGGAGGGGATTGTGGCTTAGTACATTTTGCTTCTTTATCTCTTTATTTCCATGGGGCCTGCTTAAACATATTCTAAGGCATTTATGAAAATGAGCCATCACATGTAGGTTATTTTTTACAGTTCCCTCCTCTTTTTCTTTTTACCCTTTTTGGTCTTATTTTCACTTAGATATCTGGAAGTTTTTACTTTCTTCATTATAGGAGGAGGAGTTTAGTTTGACTTTTAATAATAGTAAGTCATTCTGTTGGGACTTTAGCGGCATTTGTTTATTAATAGCTACTTTGATTAACCTTTGTGTTAAGCCCTTCACACAAGGGATGACACAACATCCTGTGGCTGTTAAGACCCCAGCCTTAGGGGTCTTATGAGAGATGTAAGAACTGAAGCTACCATTCCTTTCCATTTTTCAAACCCACCTTCTAACCAGTTAGTAAAAGGTCATTTACTCCTGTGTTTTCTGCCAGCTCATTGACTAGAGTTGTTAGTCCCTGCAGTCCCTTTATGATGGTTCCATTTGAGGCAGCATTGTTGTGAATGAAAGTGTCACATTTTCTGCCCAGCATATCGCATGTACCACGTTTCTCTGCTAATATTATCTCCAGTGCAATTCTGTTTTCCCAAGCCATTTAGCTAGTGACCTTTAGTTATCTGATTTCTCCCTTAAGGGCATTTGGAGTGTAATTGATGAATCTTTGCTGATTATAAGACATGTAATTAATCCAATTTACATTCTTGTTAATAGTTGACCACCAGAAAAGTGCTCACTCAAATCCAGCAGGTATTTGATTTCATGCTTTGAATTTATTAGGCTGTCTTCTAGGTACTCCTATGGAGTTTAGATAGATAGATAGATAGATAGATAGATAGATAGATAGATAGATAGATGGATAGATAGATGAATAGACAGATAGATATACAAAGTTTTCATCCCCTGATCCAGAAGCCTTGTGTGTATGTGTGTGTGTGTATATATATATATATATGTGTATATATATGGGTTAAAATGAATTGCTAAATTTCTCTGATCTCGATGACCATGTGTATTTTTAGCTATTTTGTGGAATGCCAGGGTGAACGGAATGGCCAATTGTACTAAAGCACAAGTGCCGGTCCAACTGGACAGTAACAAGTTACAGAGGGTCCCTTTCCCGATGAGTGGGTGCCTCATTCTGGGTTCCCAGTGATATTTAGGATGTGGGTGCAGGTTGAGAGTTTTCCCATGGGTTTATCGAGCTTCATCTTCTGTCTAGAGGGGCAAGAGGAGTGATTTATACTCCCTATAGAGAACGAGGGGATTGCTTTAGGATCTGATCTCTGCAAAGTGGGAAAGAGCAATGACAGATTTTACAAGTCTTATTTCCCCATGCATCCTCGTCTTGGTATACAGCCAACATGCAATGCATTCCTTTGGGATTAGTATCCCATCCAAGGGGAAACGGGACCACCTGTGCCTGAGGTTGACCAGCGTCGCACGCATAACAGTTACTTTTATTGAGGGCTTGTGCTGAAAATTTCACCCATTTAACCCAGGCATTTATGTCTCTATATCCTGTTTTAATTTTTAAAGTCTGCCTTAAGTCAGTTATTTTAATTGTTTTTACTCTTTTAGGGTTATTGTTTGGTGGGTTAAAGGAAGTTAATGGGACCAGGAGTTATAGTAATTCTGGGTGGGCTTGGGGTAGAGTTGGTGACTAACCTAAATCTAACTGTTCCATGGAGTTGTTTTTTGAGATATTTATTTTTATTTTATACCTTCAAGTTTTCTGGTTTAGAGTAGCTGGGTTCTTTATGGTAATTAATATAGGATTGCATTTTAAATTTTTACAGTTAGGTGGCGTGTGGTTCCTATACAATACTTAGGTTTCCTTTCACCCCTTGTGTTAGGATTAATTCTAACCATAGCAGCTGCCAGTGTTGGAGCCTGCGTATAGCTTCCTTTTAGGTTTTCCTTAGAATTAGCTTAAAGGGTTTCTTAGGTGATCTATACATTTCCAATTTACTTTCCTTCTGTTTTTTTTTTTTAACCAGTTTCTTGACCCGAGTGTAACGTGTCCACTCCCGATCAGCTGTTTGTACAGCTGTGTCAGTTGACAGGGACCTTCCCAGCTTGGGTGGAGCTTGTCTTCTTTCCAAGTCTTAATTAGCACTGAGTTGCCTGGCTGGAAATGGTGAACTGTGAACTCAAGAGGTGGGGTTTGAGTTACAATTTCTTTTAACCGAAGTGGTTTCCTGTCCTGGGAGTTCACACAATTGCCACACACTTGTTTAGCAAGGGTATACATTTCTATACACCCATAATTCTTTAGCATTTCATCACACATGGCCTGGGGACCCCAGTGACTTCCCTTATGCAATATAGACATTCGATTTTTTATTATGGGTTTATTTATTATTTCCCTCCCATCAGGGAGCACTCACCTACCATTCTTGGTATGAGTGGCTCCTATCTTGCCTAGCTTTTCCTCCTCTTTTGAAAATTGGGGTTTTGATATCACCTTAGGGATATCTGAGCTGAACAGTTTAAATTTCTCCTCCAGGGAGACTTACTTAGCAGCCTTATCTACAAGTCTGTTCCCTACAGCTTCCATAGTGTTTCCTTTCTGATGGCCATGTGCATGAACTATGGCTATCCCTGCTGGAAGCAGGAGGCTTTCTAAAACTTGTTCCCCACCTACCAATTCTTTTGCCCTGCTATTGACTAGTCCCTGCTCTGTCCAGATTTTTTCAAAGGTGTGTACTACTTTATAGGCATATTGTGAATTAGTATATATAGTGTTTCCTTGGTCTTCTAGGAGCTTTAGGGTCTGGTTAAGAGCATATAATTTACAGGTTTGGGCTGACCAGTTATTGAGTAATTTACCTTTTTCACGTAAGGATTGTTTGTTTTTATTAATGACAGCACAACCATTGTGTCCTTTACCATTTATTTCTCAGGATGCCCCATTCACAAACAACCTCATCCCATTATGTAGCAGAGTTTCTTTAAGGTTTTGTTACTAACTTGAGTTTGATACTCTATGATCTCTAAACAGTTATGGTCTGACACCTTCTTATTCTCCTCTCCTTTTCATAAGAAACCGGTTGGCGTTAGTTTAGGAACCTCCCCAGGGTCCATGGACCCCAGGAGGAGCTTGGGGAGGGCAAGAGACTGACCAGCTGGCATCCCAGAGTGCCCTTTGCCCGGCCCTGCTGGGTTTGGCTTTGGGCAAACAGCTGCTGGTTTGAAGAGCTGCCAGCCTGTGGCGCCTTCCCTGATGGGCACTCTCATTAGCAAAGGCATTTCTGGCTCCGCCCTCCCTTCCTTTTTTTTTTTTTTTTTGCTTCAAAAGCACCATTCTTCTCCCTGGCAGGCCTAGAGCTGCCCTCTTTGTGTTTCATGCAACCCCCACTGGTGACCTAGCAACTACAAACTGTCTCCAGTTTGTCCCGCCCTGGGAGGGGACTTACTGCTTTTCCTCCTCCTGGGCTGCAAGGACCCTTCCCTGGCCCAGCCTGGCTCTGGGAAACAGAACTTTTATACATGACTCCTTGAAGCGTTTTGGCAGACTTTTCCCCAGCATGAACCCTCTCTACTTCAGGGATTGCAAACTGACATCCTCTTTTGCCTGTGTTGGGTTTTTGAGTTATTTGAACTGATTATCAGTATTTAAAAGTTATATTTTACATAAAAAGTCAGAATTTTGTCCTCTGACAAAGCAGACAATCTGGCAACGCGGGACCGGCACTGTGAGAACAGCTGAGCAATTGCCACAGTTCCCACCCAGCCCTTTTTATTGTTTGCTGACCCTGTAGTCATTTGAATTTAAAACCCTAGTGCTGATTCTCCTTATGTAGCATCCCCAGCTCTTCTGCAGCCTTACTGACAGCTAACTGCCCCTGGTGCCCTTACAGCCTCTCAGTAAAACAACAACAAAACCTTAATGTCATCTTATTCATTTACTCTTCCATAACTTGAATCCTTTTGGCCACCTCCTGACAAACAGCCATCTAGTTTTTGCTGTAGGCAACCCACTACACCTCAAGCAGCCTGATCCTAAACCCTTCCACATCCCTTTCTCCCTTACATCCCCCAGTTCCCAGGCTCTGTCCTTCCTCAGTGGTTGCGCTGCATGCACCCTTTCCTTGCAACTCCTTGTTGCTTAACCCCCAAGAAACTTCCCCCAGCCCTGCCAACCCCTCCGCATTCTCTCACTTCGTCGTGTACTCTTTTTTCCTTTTACATTTTTTGTCTCCCCAGTTTTACCTTCTGTGTTTCTCTTTGATCTCTGTCTCTATTGTGTCTCTATTGTGAACAGTGTTGCAATAAACATACGTGTGCATGTATCTTTATAGTAAAATGTTTATAATCCTTTGGGTATATACTCAGTAGTGGGATTGCTGGGTCCAATGGTATTTCTGGTTCTAGATCCTTGAGAAATTGCCACATTATCTTCCACAATGGTTGAACTAATTTACACTCCCACCCATAGTGTAAAAGCGTTCCTATTTCTCCACACCCTCTCCAGCATCTGTTGTTTCCTGCTTTTTTAATGATTGCCATTCTAACTGGAGTGAGATGGTATCTCATTGTGGTTTTGATTTGCATTTCTCTAATGATAAATGACTATGAGCTTTTTTTCATATGTTTGTTGACTGCATAAATGTCTTCTTCTGAGAAGTGTCTTTTCATATCCTTCGTCCACTTTTTGATGGAGTTGTTTGTTTTTTTTTTCCATGTAAATTAAGTTTGTTGTAGATTGTGGATATTAGCCTTTGTCAGATGGACAGATTGCAAAAATTTTCTCCCATTCTGTAGGTTGCCTGTTCACTTTGATGATAGTTTCTTTTGCTGTACAGAAGCTCTTTAGTTTAACTAGATTCCATTGGTCAATTTTGGTTTTTGTTACCTTTGCTTTTTGTGTTTTAGTCATGAAGTCTTTTCCTATGCCTATGTCCTGAATGGTATTGCCTAAGTTTTCTTCTAGGGTTTTTATGGTTTTAGGTCTTATGTTTAAGTTTTTAATCCATCTTGAGTTGATTTTTGTATAAGGTGTACGGAGGGGGCTCCAGTTTCAGTTTTCTGCATTTGGCTAGCCAATTTCCCCAACACCATTTATTAAATAGGGAATCCTTTCCCCATTGCTTGCTTTTGTCAGGTTTGTCCTTCTTACATTGTTCTAATTCTTTCCTCAAGTTTGGATAAGGATTTAAGGGAGCATTGGGTTTAGCTCCTTCATTGTCTCCGAAATCCTTTTCCTCCACTCTTCCTTTTGCCTCCTGATCTCCCTGTCCTCTACTTCGTGAGATGTATAGGGTGGAGGGCAAATGTATTAGGGGATCCCAGGGCTTTTCACTGGGTGAGAGCTCTTTACTATACTCTTTTTATTTCTCTTCAAGAGGGAAAACGGGGGTCAATTCACTCTTCCAACAAACAGCATAACCCATCTCCTCTTGAGAAGATGGGGTTTTATCATTCACATAGAGAATTAAAGCTTGGCATACACAGTCCTTATTTCAGCTAAACTTAGGCCAAAGGACTGAAGGTTGACGAATGGGCTTTTTAGGCCAGGTAAAACAGCAATACTTTATTATTTTTTGTTTTTCCTTATTTCAGGCTTTCTAGTTATTTTTGAGTCAGTTTTGGCAATTTCTATCTTTGTGTGAATCTGTCCATTTTATCTGGGTGGTCTAATTTTTGACTTCAGGTTTTTCAGAGTATTCACTTCAATGCTTTTTAATTTCTAAAGGGTCACTAGTGATAATCTCTCTTTTGTTCACAATTTTGGTAATTTATCTCATTTCTCATAATCTCTGTTTTGACTGTTGGTCAAGAAAACAGGCAGAGGCAGCAGATGGCTCTGTGATTCTCTAGTGGGAAGGCTTTGATCATACATAGCTGGCAAGCCAGACTGATGCCAGCAACCCCAGAGGAACTGTCAGTGGATCTTGACAGCAAAGTCACTGACTCTGGATTGGACAATGCTCATTCAGGGGTAGATGTCAGTGCTTCAAGGGCTATAAAAGAACCAGAAAAAAAGAGATTGCACCAATTTGGACTGCTGAGTCCCATTTCTTTATGCAAGAAAACACAATTTACAGCCTCAAACAACCAACAATGTACAGGGACATGTCCTCCTCAGAAGAAAACTTCGATAGAAAATTGAAAGAGTTAATTGAAGCATTGTTTGTCTAAAAACTGTGAATCTAATTGTTGGGCAATATAAACATGAAGGACTGGCTTTTATATCTCCATGAACATGCTCACTGTCAACATGGGTGGGGCTGCAAGAGTGACTCCACTAGGTAACTCCCTCTCTTTTACCTGAAGAATCAAGATGATGCTGTTATGACTATACACACAAATCTTCTGAAGGGGAGAGGATGCTGGAATAATGACTACACTTCACTTCAAATTTCTTTTTTCATATGTGATACAGTGGTACCAGGAATAGGGATGCAAATAAAAGTACCAGAAACAGGAATTATCTTTAAGCCAAAAACCATAACTATAATTTTATACCTTTATGTAAGAATTCCTAAGCAACTCAAAGCTTGTGCTATGCCTTCGCTTCATTTGGCAAAGTCAGGATTAACACTAAATAGAGCTATATAGCCTGGTGGTCAGATGGCCCCCACTAGTTCCCTACCTACATAATCTACCCTCTATGACCAAGAGTAGACTGAGGGAAGACATGCTAGGATACTATTGCTGCCTGCAGTCTAGGCCAGCACAGCAGCCAAACCTGATGTCACCTCTAAAACTGGAAAAGATTGATATAAAGGGACAGAAGGAGGAATAGTGATTGAGGGTTAAGTGAATAAATTAAAGGGTTATGAAATGAGTAAAATTCAATATTAGCTTAACTCCTCGAACGTGCTGTGAGGAAGAGAAGATATTGTCTCTTAGGTCAATAATACTGGATGCCTAAAAGAGTGAAGCCATATGTCCCTGAGACCACTCTTGTTTTTGGAACCCGGTAAGGTTGAGTGGTGTCTGCAAACATGAGTGAGTTCATTCTGGGAGACATATTCATACAAGAGGATGATAGACTGTTCTAATTTTGAATGACTGAATGATGCTCTGTTAATATGCCAATACCTCTTTACTTTTGTAATCCTTTTCCTATAAAAGATATGTGGTCAAAGAAAAGTGGGTAATCTAAGTTATAAGAAAAACATTTAGTCTTTCTCCGTGGTTTCTCCTAAAAACCTTAGAATCTCTTGAGTGATAAGAATTAGAATATTGATGAGAGGACTCACGGCTGAGTGGACCCTGGATATCTTGAGAATGGGGGCTGGCTGCCAGAGACACATACCTGTGATGAGAGTGCTGTCTTATTCCATTTTGTATTGCTATAAAGAAATGTCTGACACTGACTAATTTATATAAACAAGTTTCATGTGTGTTGGCATTTTGATGTCTGGAAATGTTTGAGCATTTGGTGAGGGCCTCAGACTGCTCCCACTTCTGCCCTGTGGAGATCACACTGACCCAGTAGCGGGATGGGGAGGACCAAATGTAGGATGCAGTTTATGGAGACCAGACCTGCAGGGTACAGAACCTTCCAGAAGTGGGCAACTGTGGTGGTGTCTTCTGGAGAGGAGCAGAGATACACATGCCATGGGCAGCACGAGGGGCTGCCAGAGCCCCTCACCCTGAGGTGGGTAAGGAGGGGAAGAGGAGCTGGTATGTGCAGAGACCACATGGTAAGAGAGGAACAGAGAGTGTAAGAAGTTGCCAGGCTCTTTTTAACAACTAGCTCTCTTGGAAACTAAAAGAGTAACAATTTATTCACTCACGAGAGAGGACAGTAGCTCTTTATTCATAAAAGATTGGCCCCCATGACCCAAACAGCACCACGTCCAACATTGGGGGTCAGATTTTAACATGAGGTATCAGGGGGTAAACATTTATATCATTACATCCTATCCCTAGCCAGTCAGAGCTCATGTTTTTCTCCCATTGCAAAATACAATAATTTTCCAGTTGTCCCGAATGTGCTAGGTTGTTCCAGCATCAACTCAAAATTCCGAAGTTTCATCTGAGACTCAAGGTAAATCTCTATAGCTGTGAGCCTGTAAAGTTTTAAAAATGTTATTTACTTCTAAAATATTAATACAAGAATGGAAGGGACATTTCTTATACATTTCCATTCCAAAAGGAATAAATGGGCCAAAAGAAATGAATGCAGTGTCCTCACAAGGCTGAAACTCATCATGGAAGATGTTAAAACTTAAAGCTCTAAAATATTCTCCTTTGACTCTATATCTTGACTCCTGAGCACACTGGTGCAAGTGGTGGGCTCACAATGCCATTTGCAGCCCCACATCCTTGGCTTTGCTGAACCTGACCCATATAGCTGCTCTCATGGGTGAAAATTGAATGCCTATGGCTTTTCCAAGCTCAGCTTGCACATTACCAGTGACTCTACCATTTAGTAGTCCTGGCGGGGGTCCTGCTCCTGCAACTCCATTAGGAATTGTTCTGGATATTAAATTTCCCCTTTAAATATCAGTTCCAGTTTCAGATCATTTCTTTGCTCACAGATATGTGCGTAGGCTATGACAAACAGCCAGGCCAAATATTGAAGGCTATGCTGCTTAGAAACTTCTTCTATCAGATACCCTTAATCATCACTCTCATGTTCAAAGTTCCACAGATCCCTAGGGAGGGGGCACAATACCTCGAAGTTATTTTCCAATGCATAACAAAAGTGACATTTCCTCTAGGTCCCAGTTAGGTCCCAGTAATTTCCTCATCTCCATCTGAGACCTCATCAGCCTGGACTCTATTGTCCATATCACTGTTAGCATTTTGGTCACAACAATTTAACAAACCTCTAGGAAGTTTCAAGTTTTCCCCCATTTTCTCATCTTCTAAACTCTCCAAACTATTCCAACCTCTACCTGTTACCCAGTTCCAAAGACATTTTCACATTTTTAGCTACCTTTATTGCAGTACCCAACTCCTAGTACCAATTTTCTGAATTATTCATTCTCAACTGTTATGAAGAAATACCTAAGACTGGACAATTTATAAAGACAGAAGGTTTAAATTGGCTCATGGTTCTGCAGGCTGTATGAAAGTATGATTCTGGCATCTGCTCAACTTATGAGAGGGCCTCCGGAAACTTTCAATCATGCTGGAAGGTTAAGGGGAAGCAGGCATGACTTGCAAGCCTGGAGTAGGAGGGAGAGAGAGCAGAGAGTTACCACACACTTTTAAACACCAGATGTTGTGAGAACTATCACAAGAACAGCACCAAAGAGAAGGTTCTAAACCATTCATGAAGGATCCATCCTCATGAGCCAATCACCTCCCTGAGGTGCCACCTCCAACCTTAGAGATTACAAGTGAACATGAGACATGGGTGGGGACACAGATCCAAACAATATCAGGGGTCATGGTGCACATGAGGGTGGGCTGGTCTCCCCTCTTCTCACATGATACCAGGGATGTAGACACATTCAGATGCCTTGGCAGAAAGAGAAGCCAGAGGCTCTTGAAGTCACAAAGGGGAGACATGAACAAATCTTGCATCTCAGTCCCTCCCAAGGCAGTCTTAGAAAAAGAATAGTCATGAACAAATTTAGGTCAGTCATAGTAAATGGTGACACTGAACAGCCTACCACACCCTCAAGAATAGCAAATCAAAGACTCCAAATTCTAACTGTATCCCCTCTGCCTCAAATCCTCTTTCACTTCAGGTCCTCTAATATGTCATTTTTACAAGCCTTGAGAGACACATCAGAGCCCTGGGTACTGTCCCTGTTTGGGGTGGAACAAAAACAAAATCTATTCAGAGCGCACAGGTGATGTGACTAAAGAAGGAATTGTGGGGTGGGTGAGCTCCCCCATGGGCTCCTGTCCACGCTATCCCTAGGATCTCAGGTATCACTCTTCCCACCCCTACCACACTTACATGAAGCCTGAGCACGGCTGCCTCCTTTTCCATCTGTGGAAAGAAAACAAACTGTGAGAGGCCAGGGAGGAGGCAGGGCCATGAGATCCCAGAGGAGTTTCCAGAACTGTGACTGTAGACCCAGGTCAGGATTAGGAAACCCGAGGGAAGAGGATGTGTTGAAACTGGACTAATTGTCCTAGTGAGGTCTGTCCTATGCGGGTGCCTTCCCCTGACCTGTGACTGCTGGGAGTCAGGTTCCCATGACTCCAATGAAGGTGATAAATGTGTCCTTCATTTTCACAAGTTCTTTACAAAAGAGTAAGTGTTGATAGAGGCACAGAGATGGTGCCTCACGACTAGGCAGAATACAAGCCAACTCCTATCTGGGGCTGGGAATCCACCAATGGAAGAAGAAAACTCGGAGCTCACCCCTTTCCTACCCGGGCTGGGCTCTTATTCCTCCACATCACAGCAGTGACCACAGCTCCAGCGACCACAGCACCAAGAACAATCAGGACAGTAACGATGCCCAAGATGGGGATGGTGGGCTGGGAAGACAGCTCTAAGAAAGGAGGGGAACATGAGGGGCCCTGACCATCAGGCCTCCAACCCTGATATTGCTGAAGGGCTCCAGAAGGACTCCTGCTTCCCGTGAGAAGAGACGTGACCCCTCATCCCCCTCCTTACCCACCTCAGGGTGAGTGGCTCTGGCAGCCCCTCATGCTGCCCATGGCATGTGTATCTCTGCTCCTCTCCAGAAGACACCACCACGGCTGCCCACTTCTGGAAGGTTCTGTACTCTGCAGGTCTGGTCTCCGTAAACTGCATCCTATATTTGGTCCTCCCCATCCCGCAACTGGGTCAGTGTGATCTCCACAGGGCAGAAGCCCAGGGCCCAGCACCTCAGGGTGGCCTCATGGTCGGAGATGGGATGGTGGGTCACGTGTGTCTTTTGGGGTTCTGAGGGGAATAGTCAGAACATTCAGGCACTTTGCATTCCTCATGGGACATGCCACCTCATGGGACCATCCTGAGAATTGATGGGACACTTGAAGTGGGGAAGGGAGCAACTCAGACACCAGTCTGGACAGGCATCTGGGGAAATCTCCTATTCCTTGGAAAGTTCTAGTGTCTGAGGCTGGAACAGAGGTTTCTGGTCCTGACCTGAGCCGAGGCAGAGGGACTTAAAAGAGCTGGAATCAGACCCACAAATACAGATTGAGTGTGAGGCAGAGAACAAGGCCTGAGAGGAAAATTCCTGGTGCCCAAGGCTGCTGTGGGGACAAAGGGGACAGCTGATCAGTATTCCAGGGATTGTCTTCCCTCCTCTCCCTCAGAAACTTCATCCTTTATTGTCCCAGAGTGCAGGGCGGGCCCTCAGTCACTCTGTGGTATAGGATCTGGAAACCCAGGAGGACTCTTCCTCCTCAGGACAAGGGATGTTTTAGCGTTGGTCCCATTTTCCTTTCCTTCTTTTGGAAGGTGACTTGGGCAGATCTGCAGGAGATCAGGCAGGCGTCCCGCGGCCGCTGGTACCCGCATACTGCAGCGTCTCCTTCCCATTCTTTATTTATTTATTTATTTATTTATTTATTTATTTATTTATTTATTATTATTATACTTTAAGTTCTAGGGTACATGTGCATAACGTGCAGGTTTGTTACATATGTATACTTGTGCCATGGTGGTGTGCTGCACCCATCAACTCGTCAGCACCCATCAACTCGTCATTTACATCAGGTATAACTCCCAATGCAATCCCTCCCTCCTCCCCCTCCCCATGATAGGCCCCGGTGTGTGATGTTCCCCTTCCCGAGTCCAAGTGATCTCATTGTTCAGTTCCCACCTATGAGTGAGAACATGCGGTGTTTGGTTTTCTGTTCTTGTGATAGTTTGCTAAGAATGATGGTTTCCAGCTGCATCCATGTCCCTACAAAGGGCACAAACTCATCCTTTTTTATGGCTGCATAGTATTCCATGGTGTCTGAGCCATTCCGCCCACCTTCCCTGCAGGTAGGTTTTGAGCAGCTCTGCGTGTTTCTCCGCCAGAGCATCTGAGCCGCCTTGTTTGGTGCTGTCCAAGAGCGCAGTTCCTGGTTTATGAGGAAGTAACTGGCGCAGTAGTAGGTTAATTTCATCCCCGCGGAGGAGGCTCCAGTCCGGGTCCAGGTCGCAACTGTGTATGCAATGGAGGGTGTGAGACCCATTCCCAGTGACCGCGGTCAGCCCAGGCCACTGAGCCCCGCCTCCGCCTCGACCAACCCCCGGGGATTTGGGCCTGAACTGAAAATGGAATCTGGTATAGGCGCCTGGGGCTCTTGTGGGGTCGAGGACCTCCACTGGTCTCGCAGTAGCCTCGGGTGCCTCTCCGATTGTGCTACAGCGGTAGCACAATCTTGGTAACTACTGAATGATCACGAATCTAATTTGTAAAAGAGGTGATCTTTGGCCCCATCATATGTAAATGTGTCTAAACGCATTGCAATTAGACTCACAAAGTTAAGTTTTACTTTCCCAGATTGTGTATCTGTGACTCTGGTCTGTTGTATTTTTAAATTACCTTTATTTCATAGCCTTGAGTTTGTGTGCGAGTCCAGGACATCTCAACACAAAGCATGATGTGTTACTGTGTGTTGCAACCAGGAGCCTGGACAGAATTTAATCACCTCAAAATTGCAAGTGCTCAATGCAGCCAAAGTGCCCTTCACCAGTGCTCATGCAATGCCTTTATTTATTTATTATTTATTTATTTAGTTAGTTATTTTTAGACCGAGTATCACTCTGTTGCCCTGGCTGGAGTGCAGTGCCACGCTCATGACTCACTGAAGCCTCGACCTCCTGGGCTCACACCATCAATGCTCCTGTTTCAGCCTACCCAGTAGCTGCCACCACAGGCTTGTGCCACCAACCCTGGCTAATATTTCTAAAAAAATATTTGTGGAAATCAGGCCTCCCTATGTTGCTCTGGCTAGTCTTGAAGTCCTGAGCTCAAGTGATCCTCCCACCTCAGCCTCCCAAAATGCTAGTATTACAGGCATGAGTCACATGGCCATCCCATGCACCTGCCTATATTTATGAATTATTCACATCTAAGCTATGTGCATATTTTATTGGGACACTTGGTATTCTTTTCTAACCTGTTTATCATAAGGAAGCAATTAGTTTTTAGACAGCCCCACAGAATGTATTAAAGACCAAGGTGCAAGTAACACTGTGCCAGGCTCTGCAGATAAATGGATTAAAAACCCATAAAACACTATGTTTAAGTCTGAGAATTCTATTGCTTTAGAATTCTTTCTCTCTGTTCCTTTACTTCACCTCCTGCTTCTCCAGCCCTTCTCTCTGTCCCTGTCACCCATCAGGCCCTCTTCTCCCCTTAGTCTCTATTACCCTGTCACTACTGAATTGTGGCCCTAGCTCTGCCCCCTCACTTGCTGCTCATGACTGTTTCCCCCACAGTGGTCAGCAATTCTGCTAATGTGAGTCAGATTGTGTAATTTCTTCACTTAAAACCCTCCAATGGCTCCATCTCACTCTCAAGAAGCCTCTAGAATGGGAAGCACAAGCACAGAGGCTTTGGGTTGTTTTGATCAAAGTTGTGTCTGCAGAATATAAAAGCATATCTGGCCCATAGTAGGCACTAAGTTAATTGTCTTGAATGAATGAAATATGATTGTGTTAAAAATTGCATCACACAAAAATCACAAAATGAAAAATGCAAAGCAAGTTAGGAAACATTTGGTTTTATGCAACTACTATGAATATCAGTTCATAAATTCATTCCAATGGAGAAAGTGTCATATGTTTAGCTGTTGAATCTGTTTGTTAATTTTCTATTACTACATAACCAATTACCACAAACTTAGTGGCTTAAAAGAGCACCCATTTATTTGTCTACATTTCCTTCATCAGAAATCCAGGCCTAGTGTGAGACATTCTTTGTTCAGGGTTTTGCTAAGCTGTACCCTCATCTTAAGATTGGGATTCTCCCCCAATCTTATATAGAGCTCGTTGGCAGAATTTGGTTTCTGGTAATTGTAGGACTAAGGTCCCTGTTTCCTTCACGCTATCAGAGTAAACAGTGGAGGGCCTCTAATTCCTATTGGCCACCAGTGTTCTTTCCCCATAATCCCTCCATTTTCAAAGCCCACAGTGGAGGAAACCCCTCACACTGAACCCCTCTACACTGTGAGTCTCTGTTCTCAGGAATAACCCAGTCCTTTTCAGAGCTTACCTGATTAGGACAGTCCAAGCAGGATAATCCCCATCTTAAAGTCAACTGACTGGGGACCTGAAATCTATCTGCAAAACCCCTTCACAGCAGCACCTGCATTAGTGTCAACTGAGTAACTGGGGGTAATGTGAGTAACCAAGGGTGGTTATTGAGGTGTCATCATAGAATCAGCCTAGCATAGCCTGGATCTTCCTTTTGTGTTTAAACAGAACATACAAATTGAAGGTTAAAAAAAAAAAAATTCCTTGTTAATGATAATCAAATAGATCTTACATAGTCATTAAAATTCTTCTTAAATATTAAAAGCAAATGACATGTTTAATATCTTATAATCAATTTAGAGCCAATGAAAAAGTTCAATGATTCATCCTCTCTTGTGAAGGTGTATTAGTTATGTACTGCTGCATAACAAATCACTTAAAACTTAGCAACTCAAATCAACAAATATTTATCATGTCCCACAGTTTCTAGTGGTCAGGAATCCAGGAGCCGTTTCTCTGAGTGCTTCTGGCTCAGGGCCTCTCACAACGTTGCAGTCTAGCTGTCGTCCAGGGCTTTATCATCTGAGGACTCAATGGGGCTGGGGATTCACAAGACACAAGAATCCCCCACTTGGCTGTTGGAAGAGGCTTCATCTTCTTATCGTCTGGCCCCAGCTTCACTTCCTTGTCACCTGGACCTTTCCACAGGCCTGCTTGTGACACGGTAGCCGGTTTCCCCCAAGGCTCATGATCCCAGAGAAAGAAAGAACCAGAACCGAAGTAGAAGCTGCAGTGAGGTTGTGTTTTGTTTTGTTTTGTTTTGTTTTTGAGACAGAGTCTCACCCTGTCGCCCAGGCTGGTATGCAGTGGCTGGATCTTGGTTCACTACAACTTCCAACTTCCAGGTTCAAGCAATTATCCTCCCTCAGCGTCCTGAGCAACTGGGATTACAGGCATGCGCCAACACACCCGGCTAATTTTTGTATTTTTAGTAGAGATGAGGTTTCACCATGTTGGCCAGGCTGGTCTCGAACTTCTGAACTCATGATCTGCCCTCTTGACCTCCCAAAGTGTTGGGATTACGGGCGTAAGCGACCACTCCCAGACTTAGTGAGTCTTATGATCTATACTTAGAGTCACAAACTATTATGTCAGCATTACTCTATCAGTTTGTAAGTGAGTCATTAAGCTCAGGCCACACTCATAGGAAGGGAATGAAGCTGCACCTCTGCAAGGAGGAGTATCAAAGAATTTATGTGCATGTTAAGTATGCACAGTATGCATGTTAAGTAATGTACAGAATATGTAATCACCTCAAATTTGCAAGCACTCAATGCAGCCAAAGTGCCTTTCACCAGTGCTCATGGACTGCCTTTATTATTTATTTATTTATTTATTTAGTTAGTTAGTTAGTTAGTTAGTTATTTTTAGACAAAGTATCACTCTGCTGCCCTGGCTGGAATGCAGTGGCACGCTCATGACTCACTGAAGCCTCAACCTCCTGGGCCCATGCGATCAATGCTCCTGCTTCAGCCTCCCAAGTAGCTGGCACCACAATTAACATTATTGTTTCAGGATTTTGTAAATCAAATACTTCTTGTATCTGACTAATTTTCTTTATACTTTAAAATTATCTTTTGTAAAGTAATGAATAAAAATTTGAGACAGAGAAAGGAGATACAACAATATCTCAGATTTTTTTGCAAATTCCTTTAATATTAATGTTCTCTTTGATAAGTTGCAAGGAAGTTGAGAAAATACAGCAGCTAGATCAAAGAGTCCCAAGACTGGTGCCATACAATAATGCCTTTACAATCATAACTATCTTTGTTTTTCCTCAGAAGTTTGTAATTCCGTTTAAGAATGCCCAAAATGCCAATTGTCTTACTCAAGCTTCTACAAAAATATGTGCCTAATCAGGGTGCTTTGCAGTTAGGAAAATGTGTCTCACATCTCTCTCCGTGAGGCTAGCTTAGCATCACAACAATGATTCGGTTTGATGTGGTAGGCGGAAATGGTTAACTCCAATTTAGAAACAAGATTTTTCAGTAACTAGGTATTCAGTGGGCATCCATTGATCACTTTAATATTTTTTGCTGTGTTTTTTAATTAGATGTGGTAGAAGTGATTTGGACTCCAGTATAATTCTGAAAAATACAGTTATTTTGTGCTTCTAACGTGGCTTTAAAAGCAGCT
Source organism: Macaca fascicularis (assembly GCF_037993035.2). Taxonomy (NCBI): domain Eukaryota; kingdom Metazoa; phylum Chordata; class Mammalia; order Primates; family Cercopithecidae; genus Macaca; species Macaca fascicularis. The sequence continues at coordinate 142,926,231 of NC_088378.1, forward strand.
CTTTCATGTTTTCCATTCTTATTGTTATTTCATCACTAGTTATTTCTTTATGTCTTTTCATTTAATTTATTTTGCTCAACAATGCTTTTTTTCTATTCTGTGAAAGATTAATTTACTTGTGTGTGTGGTAAAATGTGAGCAACATATCAAATTCTCAAATTCTTTTCAAGATACAATTGCCTTGCACATCAGATTGAACATTGTATACCAGAGAGTATAGAGAGTTGCCAATTAGCCAAGAATCAAATGACCTATTTCTAGCCAAGGCTATTTTTCATGGCATCCTGGTCCTCTCTGTCACATGGTTCCTTACAATTGGCTGTGGCTTTGTTTTAACGTGTGTAGTTATCACTAAGGATCCTTGCAATGAACTTTTGTATTTTCTTTTCTCTTTCATTTCCAAATAATCAGGAATGGCACACAAGGTGCATTTTGAAAAATGCCACTTTAAAGATTTGTGGGCCGGGGGCAGTGGCTCATGCCTCTAATGCCAGCACTTTGGGAGGCCGAAGTGGGTGGATCCCCAGAGATCAGGAGTTGGTGACAAGCCTGGCCAACATGGTGAAGCACAGTCTCTAATAAAAATACAAAAATTAGCCAGGTGCCATGGCAGGTGCCTGTAATCCTAGCTACTCCAAAGGCTGAGGTAGGAGAATCGCTTGAGCACGGGAGGCAGAGGTTGCAGTGAGCTGAGATCACACCACTGCACTCCAGCCTGGGCGACAGGAGTGAGACTCCACCTCAAAAATAAATGAACAAATAAATAAATAAATAAAGATTTATGATCAAGTAACTGCCTGGACATCCTCTCCTGGCATAAAAATCAGAGCCTATGAAGCCACCCTAGACTGTTGCCCAATCATATCCCCCAAAAGCAACCTCTATCTTGAGTCTTGTATTTACTATTCCTTTTCACTGTCTCTAAAGATTTTTACAATAAGTACATATATACCCATATCACAGTTTGTGTTTTTTGAACTTCCCGGTACAGGGAACTCACACTATGTGTATTCTTCTGCGATGCACATTATGTGTAGGAGAGTTATCTCTGATGTGGGAGGGTGCTGCTCATTCATTTTTACTGCTAAAGTTTTACTTTTTATGAATATACCACAATTTTGTTAATTCCCTTGATGTATATGTGATTGTTTCCAGTTTTTTGCCATAAACATTGGTGTACACGTCTCCCGGACACATAGCCAAGAATGTCCCCAGAGTGTATGATCAGGAGGCAGATGGTGGGATTATATGGTGTATGGACGTTAACCATACTAGATAAGGCTAATTTGATTTCCCAAGTGCTTGTACCAAGAATGGGAAAGAGTTCATGTTGCTCATGTGATCTGAAAACATTCAGTTGAAGATGGAGATTAAATGTTAAAAACCACTGTCTTGGCTACAGAATCACCCTAGGCATTTTTTCATATTCCATTAATAACTTCCTTTACTTTTATCCTGTAAATTATGGTTTTATACTTTAAGCATAAGATTCAAATAATGCTTCCTTTTAGCCTAACCACATAGAGTTTCTGACAAATGGAAGGAGAGAGAAAGCTCTGAGGGAGGAAAGGAGGAAAGAAGGACAGAGAAAGACAAAATGAAAATTTTCAAAAAAGAATAGGAGGAAAGGATTGGAAACAGCAAGTATGTTTAACATTATTAAAATGCAGGGAATTAAAAGATGTAGATAACATCCATGGAATAATAGAAACGTAAGAAAGCCTTAATAGTTATTAACTGCTGTGTCACAAACTACCTCAAAATTTAGTGTCTTAATACAACAAATATCTGTTAATTCAAAGAGACACTACAAACACAAGCAAACTAGATTTTATGGGGGTAGCAGAAGTTGGATAAAGAGACAGATTTTACAGGTTGTAACAAATAAGAGTTATTGGTTTGCAGATGGAAATGCTTTTTGATCCAAGTTCTTCAAGGAGCAGATGCCAAGAGGAGCTTAAAGTCTGCAGCATTTTATGAGGGAACACACCTGTAAGGGAATATGGGAAGTGAACCAGAAATCCCTGGAAAAGGCGGCAGATAATGACGCAAGTGTGACCCCAAGTGCTGGACAGAAGGAGAGAAAGTTTATTCGACGCGCCCAAGAGCACAGGCAATCTAAGGAGGGTTGAGCAAGGGCATGGAGGACTCCTGGAGCCACATTTGGCCATCAGAGGAGTCCCGTGTCTCCCGGTAATGGCCTACCTTAGTGTGCCTGCTGTGACCGGTCACTGGCTGGGAACCACTCATGGGAAGCAGGGCGTCTGCACTAATCCTGCTGAGGATGTCAGAGCACAGGAGCAGAGCCTTGGGACATTACCTAGGAGTATGACTCAATCCTTCCTTACAGAGGGTTCTGGGCTCTTGAATATCAAACCCTCTCAGGCTGGGTTGCTGGATGATTCTGCTCACACTTACAACAGGCAAGGGAAACCAGGAGATCCCCAAGTGGATTCCTGGTTTCTATGCATACTTCTCCTGCTCTCATTGTGTGATAGCAGCCCTGCCTCCTCCTCTTCTCAGCTGCTTGTCTCTGGGCACATACTATTCAAATATCCCTGGGTGCAACCACAATGTGTAGTTCCATGGACTCTCATTTGTCTCCTTGCCAGGGTGCCCCCTTTGAGAAATCAGGACCTCCTGCCCTGTGGAGTCCAGATTTTGGAGGTAAGAAGAGCAAAATCACCTTGGAGGTGAATATAATGAATAAAATAAATAAATAAATTCTTTCATTTATGTTATTTATGTATTTATTTACTTATAACTAAATCAATCACCCTGGGGGTGAATATAAGGAATGAGACACACTTGCTTCGACTTCTCGGTTTTGGACCCACGTGTTCTGCCGTCTGAAAACAGCACCATAGAGATGTCTTTGATTCAATGCATGTATCACATCCTGAGAAATGACACCCATTCCTCAGAGGGCTTCATCCAAGCTGGTAGTGAGTTGTGCCTGTAGGGTCCTGTCCATGACTCCTGTGTGCCTGGCAGGATCTGAGAGGCACAGGTGGTGATATGACCAGGGGATCCTATGGTCATGGCCCATGCTTCATCCCCTTCCCCATGAGGTATGTCCCCCAGGCAGATACTGTACTGAAATTCTGAGCCAGTGGATCAGGAATTCCAATAGGGACGCTGGCTGAGGGTCTGAGAGCAGAGAGGAAAACCATACCACATCGAATAGGTGCCTATCCCTGTGAGGATGAACTTCTGCCCCTTCCAGGATGGATGGGGTTCAAGCTATTCAACTTGTCACTTAGGGGCTAGTCGGTTACCTGAAGAAATAGTGCCCTATCGGTGCCCATTGGTCTGTAATGCTCACAAGCAGAGTATTCAGTGGAAGCAATAGCTGGATTGGTATTAGTAGGGGGCAGTCAGTGCTGCTGGACTCATTTGTAGCTTCATCCCTACCACTGTGGCTGCTCCACTCATGGGTCCTTCCTATCAGGCCTGGGCTGATCCATGATGTGGACTGGCTAACTTCAGTTTATCTTCAATTTGTTTGGTGATTCAGGGCCATGTCAGGGCTGGGTGTTTTCTGTGGGTGTTAATATGGAATTGAGGCTCAACCCACATGGACCATTTTCATCTCATGATAGATCCCGCTGGGTCTGTCCAATCTATGACTCTATGGGTCACATAGAAGCCAATACACACAGGCACTTGGAATCACAGGTTGCTTGGTGTCCCATGATCAAGCATTCTATCTTATCAGGGCCAGGAACATGCTAAAAGTTGCTTCTAACAGGGAGCATGCTTCTCTGCTGTGGATTCCATGGCTTTACTCCAGATCCCAGGCCCTCCATTCTGACTCCCACTAATGCTTGGTTCAGCTCCATCCTGCATCTTTCCCCAAACTGCCACCTCCAGCACCAGGGGTCTGAGGGATGGTGACTGACTGCACCACAGCCTGGGTCTGCGGCAGTGTCCTTTCCTGTCCAGGCCCCACTCAAAGCTGGCCTCCTCCTATATCACCCAGAGTGTGGGCCAAAGCAATATACTTAGATGTGGAATGTGGTGTTCCCAGAACCCAGCGAGGCTCACCAGGCAGTGTGCATCCTTTCTTCTGGTGAGGATGCAAGATGCAAGTGTGTCTTTTACTTTGGAGGGGAGAGCCCTGCATGCCTGTAACCACTGGACCCATAACACTTCACTGCAGTGGCCACTCTTGAAGGTCTGTGAGGTTTATCTTCATCTTATGTAGTGCACGTGTTTTGCCAAGGAATTCAGCTTTCTTTCCTCCTCTTGCTCATCCATCCCAATTTATGTGATATTGCCAATGAAATGAGCAGATGTAGTATTCTGTGAGATATTTGATTTGTCCAGGTCTCTCAAGGCGATATTTATAGAAGGTTGAGGAGTTAAGGTAGCCCTGAGGCAAGCTATCAATAAATGTATTATAAATCCCATGTAAGTGTGAATCATTCCATTTCCATCTTCTAAATGAAATGGGAGGGAATGCACTCACCAAATCCACAGCTGCTTGCCATGTGACTGAGGCATTATTAATCTCCCCAAGCAGTGATATCCAGCCAGTATAGCAGCTGCAATCAGGACTCCTACTTGGTCGAGTCTGGAGTAATTCCATTCATTCTTTAGCCGTATCAGGCTTCTTCAGGGATAGATTGCTGAGTTATATGGAGATTACAGGCAATCCCAACACCACCCCGCATCCTTCAGCTCTCTAATGGCGGTGCTACCCCTATGATACCTGCAGTACCCTCCACAAGACCCACCCTGGGGCAAATTATTGCCTCTGGTTTGGCTTGGATGAGGGATGTTTCCCTTTGGGCCTTATCACAATGAGAGCGCTTACTCTCCAGACTAGGGACACAGTGTGGGGTGACTCCTGTTGAGTGCATCAAGGCCAATTATGCACTTGGAGAATGGGGAGATAACCAGGACAGGGTTTATGGACCCAGTGATTCCACTGTGGGTCATAATGTGTCCAGGTTTATTCCTCGGCCTCTGTAAGCCCCACTGTGATGGCGACATAATGGTGCTGTGGGAATCTGGGCAGCAATGTCAGTTCACATCCAATGTTAATACTTATACCATCTCCTGATTAAATGGCTATAGGCTCCTTTGCAGAAGGGCTGATGGAATTGTCCCAGCATGTAACTGTCATGGTGTCGCAAGGTTCTTTCTTTTAGGGATATGGATACCTCCTCAGTCACTGGATTCTGAAACTGAAACTTGCTCCTCAATTCTTGCATGCTTATCATAGATATATGAAGCAGCGTCCTTGCTGGCTGCCCATCTATTCTGACCCTGGGACACCATCCTTTATTAATCTTCCCCACAACTCCTTGAAGGTCAAGCCCCTTTGGCTGATACTCTGAGTTATCACAGTAAATGTGCTCTCTATCTTTTGCAGGTCACTGCAAAGGAGGGTTCCTAAAGCATTCACTCCTGACCCTGAGGGAGGTGGGTGCACTCACTTCAGGTCTCACGTTCACCACAGATAAGCAAAAAAGCCCTCACATTCAAAACTGTCCTGGGCCACATGCACCCCGCGAGCCGCAGGTTGGACAAGCTTGTATCTAGAACGTGTGCACCACAAGGCTAGAAATTTTTCTATTTTTACTTTAATAATGCTTTCTAAACGCAAAAACAGTCATATCCCTAGGAGACAACAAACGTCAGCTGAAGGAATGATCACTGTAGAGAACCCCTCTATTCTAGAGGCAATATCTTTGTTAATGTAGCCTCAGACAAATACTTTTTTTTTCATGGCAACTACAGAACAACATCATCTCACACTGACATCAGTGCCAGCAGAGCTTTTCTCACCAGGGCTGCTGGTGTGTCCTCCCTCCCTCCCTCTTCCCACACCAACCCTCCTGCAGACTGTAGCACACAAACATATTTTTCTCTTTAGGAAAGATAACCCTAGACTTAGGGATCCAATTGTCCAACCACATGTGAATCTAAATTAGACTCTGCTTTATAAATCTATGGATTTCTATTGGAGCCAGCACTAGGATTACTACAACTCAGGGCAGGAAGAAGAGTGGAAGTGCAGAAGAGGAGTTCCAACAGAAAGTTACCTATGATGAGAAACTATGAGACCCCTCCTCTCTGTAAATTTCAGAATCTGGTTCCTTTAAAAAGATTGGAGAAAAGACGGAAAATACAATCCAGGAAGGAGCCCTGGGAGGAGGGCAAGAGCTTGAAAGTTCTGAAAATTTGTCTTTTGATACCACAAGGACCCTTGTATGCGGGGACCACCCTAGGTGACATCCAAGTCCCTGTGATCACAGGTCATGGTGGGACAAGGTTCTACTGAAGGGCCAAGGACAATGGAGCAGCAAAGATGACTCAGCTGAGCAGTGACCACATAAAGCGCACGGTGGCCTGAGCACCCACTGGGTACAGCCCCGTCTACTCTCCTCCCCTGCAACAAATCAGCACAGGAAACACATGGACTCTGGAAGGTTCTCATGTCTCCCATTAATTTTATCTCTCAAATTTTAGGAATCTTCTCCTTTAATTAACTCATCAACCTCTCACGGCAAGAATTTGAAAATATAAATTTATATTCAGATTCTAATTTTAATAGGGAAGTAAGAAGTTACAGCTCAGTGCATATAAAGTTGAGACAGATGGAGACATCTCAGCCCCACCTCTCTGGAGGAGGAAAGATGATTGGGGAGGGAGCACAGGTCAGCGTGGGAAGAGGGTCATAGTGGACACGGGGGTGGGTTGGGCTCCCCACCTCCTCACATTATGCCTACAGGAATACAGACACATTCAGGTGCATTTGCAGAAAGAAAGTCAGGATTCTTGAAGTCACAAAGGGAAGGTGTGAACAAATCTTGCCTCTCAGTCCCACACAAGGCAGTTGTCTCACACTATAGAAAAAAATATTAATGGAGAAATTCCTATCTGTCATAGTGAGGGGTAGCACTTTAAACAGCCCATCGCATGCTCAATACATCCAACTCAAAGAAACCCCATAGCACAGCTGCATCCACTGTTCCCCTGAACACCCCACATACATCAGGCCCCCCAGGGTCTCATTTTTACAAGCCGTGAGAGACACATCAGAATGCTGGGCACAGTTGCTGCCTGTGGTAGAACAAAAACAGGACCTGGTCAGAGCCCAGAGGAGATTTGGCTAGAGGAGGAGTTTGGGGTGGGGTAAGCTCTCCCACTGGATCCCGACCACAATATCCCAAGGATCTCAGGGATCAGCCCACTTCATACTTACTTGCAGCTTGAGAGTAGATCACTCTGTTTCTATCTGTGGGAAGAAAATGTCCTGTGAGAGGCCAAAAGGGAGTCAGGGCCATAAGGCCCTATAGGATACCCCCTAGTGTTTGATCCCAGAGAATTTTCCAGAAAAGTGTAACTGCAGATCCAGGACAGGATCAGGAAACATGAGGAAAGCAGGTGTGGGTCCTGGACCAACTGCCCTCCTGAGGTCTGTCCTCAGCAGGGACCTTCCCCTGCGACTTGTGACTGCTGGGATCAGGTCCCCATCATCACAATCATCGAGGTGATAAATCTGTCCTTCCTTGTCACAGGTGCTTTACAAAACAGTAAGTGCTGGCACAAAGGCCCAGGCTGGGTTGGCCCATGAGTGTGCTTCCCAGTAACCAGGCAGAGCACACTTCTACCTGGGGCTAGGAACCCCCAGTGAGACAAGAAAACTCAGACCCCACTCCTCACCCCTTCCCCACTTGAGCTCTTCTTCCTCCACATCACAGCAGCGACCCCAGCTCCAGTGACTACAGCTCCAAGGAGAACCAGGCCAGCAACGATGCCCACGATGGGGATGGTGGACTGGGAAGATGGCTTTGGGAAAAAAGGGGAAGGTGAGGATCCCTGATGCCCAGCCCCCAGCCCCGACCCTGCTGCTGCTGAAGGTCTCCAGAGAGGCTCCTGCTTTCCCTAAGAGACATGACCGCCCCCCTCTCCCCTTCCAGGCTCATCTCCTGCCTTACTACATCTCAGGGTGAGAGGCTCGGACAACGCTTCATGCTGTACATGGCACGTGTATCTCTGTTCCTCTCCAGGAGGCACACCACAGCTGCCCACTTCTGGAAGGTTCCATTCCCTGCGGGCCTGGTCTCTACAAGCTCCATGTCCTGAGTCTGGCCCTCCCCATCCCACTGCCAGGTCAGTGTGATCTCCACAGGGTAGAAGCCCAGGGCCCAGCACCTCAGGGTGGCCTTATAGTCGGAGATGGAATCGTGGGTCACATGTGTCTTGGGGGTGAGTCTGACGTGAAGAGTCAGAAAATTCAGGCACTTTGCATCTCTTATGGGACACTCCAGCAGCACGCATGTGGCCCTCCTGAGAATGGACAGGACACCTGGGGTGGGGAAGGGAGCACACGACCCAGATACCAGCTTGGACACAGGCACCTGGGAGAATCTCCTATTCCGTGGAAAATTCTAGTCCCTGAAGAGGGAACAGTGACTTCTGGTCCTGACCTGAGGGGAGGCTGAGGGACTCAGAGGAGCTGGACTCAGCCCCCTACACATATTGAATGTGAAGCAGAGAACAAGGCCTGAGAGGAAAAGTTACGGGGCCCAAGGCTGCTGCCGGTGTCAAAGGGAACCAGTCATCAGTATTCCAGGGATTGTCTTCCCTTCATTCCCTCAGAGATGTCATCCCTTAATTGTATCAGAGAGCAGAGTAGACCCTCAAAGTCATTCTCTGGTACAGGATCTGGAAAGAAACCCAGGAGGATTCCTCTCCCTCAGGACCAGAGGGAGTTAGACATTCTAGTGTTGGTCTCATTTTCCTTCTCTTCTTGTGGGAGCCCAGCCCGGGAGATCTACAGGCGATCAGGGAGGCGTCCCGTGCCCCGTGATACCCGCGCGCTGCAGCGTCTCCTTCCCGTTCTCCTGGTGTCTGCGGAGCCACCCCACGCACATGCCCTCCAGGTAGGCCCTGACCTGCTTTGCAAATTCCTCTGCCTCCCACTTGCGCGTGTCAGCTGCGGTCCAGGAGCACAAGCCCCGGTTAAGTGCGATGTAATCCTTGCCATCTTTGGCGTGCTGTTCATAACCGCGGAGGAAGCGCCCTTCCAGCCCCAAGTCTCAGCCATACTTTATCTGGAGTGTGTTAGACCCTGGCCCCGCCTCCACGGTCAGCCCCGCCCACCAAGCCCCGCCCCCGCCCCGACCGACCTGCGGGGATTTTGGCCTAAACTGAAAATGAAACCCGGTAAAGGCGCCTGGGGCTCTACCCGGTCGAGGATCTGGGCTGGTCCCACAGCCTCGGGGTGGATCTCGGGGCCGGAGACTCGGGGGGATCCGGGCGGTCCGTGCGGATGGGGAAGGGTCGTGACCTGTGCTCCGGGCCGGGGTCACTCATGGGCCTCGCTCTGGTTGCAGTAGCCGAGCAGGGTCTGCAGGTTCACTCTGTCAGTCTGTGCGTGGACCTTGGCGTTCCGTGTGCTCCGGTCCCAATACTCCGGCCGCTCCTGCTCCACCCACGGCGGCGGCGGCTCCATCCTCGGACTCGCCGCGTCGCTGTCGAACCGCACGAACTGCGTGTCGTCCACGTAGCCCACGGCAATGAAGCGGGGCCCCCGCGGCCGGGCCGGGACACGGCGGTGCTGAAATACCTCATGGAGTGGGAACCTGGGGGCGCGGAGGGGCTGAGACCCTCTCGATCCTCCTCCTGGCGCGGCTCCCCGGGTCCTGCGCCCCAGCTGCGCGGGCCCCTCGCTCCTCTTGGCAGAGGCCATTTCCCTCTGGATCCCGCACTCACCCTCCCAGGTCTCGGTCAGGGCCAGGGTACCCGAGAGCAGTAGGAGGAGGGTTCGGGACGCCATGACCCCCTCCTTGGGGTCTGGGGAGAATCAGTCCCAATGGGTTCGCGGGGAATTCAGAACAGGGAATCCAGGAAGAAGGACCCTACATAGGTTGGGAGAGGGAGAAGAGAAACGCTGCGGAGATGGGGAATCCCCAACGCTGGGCCTCCCCAATCAATACTCAGCCTTTGGGGCCTGAGACTCTGAGAGCCACGCCGGGGGCTATGGGACTTCGCCCTGACCGCGCTCCTCCTGTGCCAAGCCTCTGTCTCAATGTCTCCCTCAGTCTTGGCCCAAGAACTGTCTGAGAAACCAGGGAGAAACCCTCGTCATGGGCTCCATCCCTCTTCACTTTTCATCCTGGAATCCCCATCCCAGAACTGGGCTCCCTGCCTCCCACTCCTTACCTGTTCCCCTGGACTCTTCTAGAAGAAAACTCACCCCAGGGAGCTTGGCGCCAGAGAGTGAGCTCCTCCTGGGAATAGAGGTGTAGAGACAGGTTTTTTTTTTTTTTTTTCTTTAAACCCGGAAAAGTTGTGCCTGAGTGCATGAGATAGAATAGAGACCAGTTTGCTCTTTGTTTATTAACTACAGTGAGTAGCAGAATCTTGGTAACCCCTGAATGATCAGGAATCTAATCGGTAAAAAACGTGACTTTGGCCCTTTGATATATAAATATGTCTAAAAGGGTTACTACAGGACTCACAAAGCTCCTAAGTTTCACTTTCCCAGAGAATGTATCTGTGACTCCTGCTTGTTGTATTTTACATTTACCTTCATTCCATAGCCCTGAGTTACTGGGTGAGTCTAAGACATCGCCTCAATACAAAGAAGCACACTGTGTTACTGTATGTTACAACCAGGAGCCGGTACAGACTATTCACCTCACAGTTCAAGTGTTCAATGCAGTCACAGCCCCGCTTACCAGTGCTCATGCACTGCCTGTTTTTAGGAAGTATTCACGTCTAAGTGGTGTGTATATCTTATAGGAACACTTGGTATTTTTAAAACCTGATTAATAAAAAAAAAAAAATTCATTTCTAGGCAGTCCCAAATACGGTATTAAAGGCCAACTGCAAAGAAGGAACATTAAGTATTTTTTAAACTTTATTAACATAAAAAACATTAGTTTTAGGCAGTCCTACATTAGGTATTAAAGGCCAACTGCAAAGAACACTCAGCAAGGCTCTGTCGATGGATGTATTAAAAATCTATAAAACAGTGTATTTAAATGTAAGAATTCTACTGCTTTCCAATTCCTTCCCTCTGCTCCTTTTCCTAACCTCCTGCTTCTCCAGCCCTTCCCTGTGTCCCTTTCATCCCTCAGACCCTCCTCTCCCCTTAGTCCCCACCACCCTGTCACTCCTAAATTGTGGCTCTAGCACTGTCCCATTACCTGCTACGTGACTGTTCTCTCCATGGTGGTCCTGCTACTGTGAATCAGAGTGTGTCACTTCCTCACATAAAACACTCCAGTGGCTCCACCTCCGTCTTGTGAAGCTTCTAGAATGTCAGGTACATGAGCATATGAGGGCATACCTGGTTCATCTTAGGCACTAAATTAATTTTTATTGACTGAATGAATGAAATATGAGTGTATTAATTGCATCACAGAAAGTTATGAAAAGTAAAACACTGACAAGTTAAGATTTTATTTTATGTAACTAGTATGCATATCAATTCAATTCATTCCATGAGTCTGTTGAGCCTGTGTATGAATTTTATAAGATTGCATAACAAATTATCACAAACGTTGACTTGAAACAACACCCAATTATTGTTGATTTATTTATTTTTAGAGACAGAGTCTCTCTCTGTCATCTGGGGTGCAGTAGACTCACATGACCATGGCTCACTGCAGCCTCAAACTCCTGGGCTCAAGGGATCTTCCTGCCTCAGTCTTCAGAATGGCTAGGACTGCAGGCAAGTGACACCACGCCCAACTAATTAAAAAGAAATTGTAGGGATGAGTGTCTCACTATTTTATCTCAGCTAGTCTCAAACTCCTGGCTGCAACAGATCCTCCTGTGTCAGCTCCTCAAATGTTAGGATTACAGGAGTGTGCTACCATGCCTGGCCAAACAACACTCATTTATCTGCTTATAGTTCCTCAGTCAGAAATCTGGGCATGATGTGGATAGAATCTCTGTCCTGGGCTTCCCAAAGCTGTGTTTTAATTTTGAATCCTCCTTCAGGCTCTTACAGAGGTGGCAGAACACAGTTTCTAGCAGTTGTAAGACTGAGGTCCCTGTTCTTCGCTGTCACTGTAGAGAACAGGGAGGGCTGTGCTCAATTCCTGGTGCCCCCAAGCATTTTTTTCTTATGCAGTCCCTTCATTTTCAAAGGCCACAGTGGAGGAAACCCCACATGTTGGATCCCTCTCACACTGTGAATCTCTATGCTCAGGAAGAACCTAGTCCTTTAACGGGCTCAGCTGATTAGGACAGTCCAAGCAGGATAAACCCAGCCTAAAGTCAACTAATTGAGGCCCTTAATTTTATCTGCTAAATCCCTTCACAGCAGCACCTGCACTAGAGTTGTTTGAATAACTGGAGGAAGGTGAATGGCCAGGAGGTGGTTGTTGAGGCCATAATAGAATCAGTCTAGCAAGGGTTGGATCTTCCTTTTGTGTTTCATTGTGACACAGTTGGAAATGGAAGTTCAAGTAAAGTGATCATTGTGAATGGTAATAAAATACATCCTCTTCAGTCATGGAAATTCTCCTTACCTTTTAAACTAAATTACATGTTTGTATCTTATAATTAATTTAGGCCAGGTGTGATGGCTCACGCCTGCAATCTTAGCACTGTGGAAGGCAGAGGAAGTCAGAATTTGTTGACTCCAGAAGTTCAAGATCAGCCTGGGCAAAACCCCCATCTCCACAAAAAAATTAGAAAATTAGTCAGGCATGGTGGTTCATGCCTGTAGTCCCAGCTACTCAGGAGGCTGAGATCAGAGGGTCCCTTGAGCCCAGGAAGTGGACACTGCAGTGCATGGTGATCATGCCACCGCACTCCAGCCTGGGTGACAGAGTGAGACTTTGTCTCAAAAATAATAATGATGATGACGATACATTTGGAGTAAATGCAATTTAACATGTAATAAAACATCCTCTCTTGTGAAAATGTATTATTTATTTACGATTGAGTAACAAATTATGTAACACTTAGCTCAAAACAACAAATATTCATCACCTCCCACAGTTTCCAATGGTTAGGAATCCAGGAGAAGTTTCCCTGAGTGCTTCTGGCTCAGGACCTCTCACAAGGTTGCAGTCCAGTTGTCAGTCAAGGGCTGCATCATCTGAGGGCTTCATTGGGGCTGAGGATTCACAAGAAAGAGAGATCAGTCACATGGCTGTTGGAAAAGGCCTAGTTCCTTGTTATCTAGTCCCAGAGGGCCTCAGTTCTCAGTCACATGGACCTTCCTGCAGGGCTGCTTTTGGCACAGCAGCTGGATTCCCCCAGAGCTCATGATCCCAGAGACAGAGAGAGAGAGAAGGTGGAAGCTGCAGTGAGTTTTATGTTCTACACCCAAAGTCGCAAACTGTTATGTCAGCATTATTCTATAAGTTAGAAGTTGTATTAGTCCATTCTCACATTGCTATAAATACCTGAGATTGGGTGATTTATAAAGGAAAGAGGTTTAACTGACTCACAGTTCTGCATTGCTGAGGAGCCTGCCCCAGGAAACTTAGAGTCACGGCAGAAGTGGAAGCAAACATGTCCTTCTTCACATGGTGGCAGGAGAGAGAAATGCAGAATGAAGCAGGGAAATGCCACTTATAGAACCATCACATCTCATGAGAATTCCCTCAGTATCATGAGAACAGCGTGGGGGAACTGTCCCCATGATCCAGTCACCTCCCATGTGGTTCCTCCCCCAACAGGTAGGGATTACAATTCGAATGACAATTCAAGATGAGATTTGGGTGGGAACACAGAGCCAGTCCATATCAGAAGTGCCTCATTAAGTCTAAGCCACACTCAAGAGAGGGAATTAAGCTGCACCTCTGGAAGGGAACAGTATCAAAGGATTTGAATATATGTTAAAAGCAAAATTAAAACTATTGTTTCTGGTTTTTCAAAATCAAAGGCTTCTTTTATCTAATTATTTTTCATTAACTCTTTAAGCTTGTCTTTTAATTGAATTGTATTTTATGTTCCAGGGTACATGTGCAGGATGTGCAGGTTTGTTACATAGGTAAACGTGTGCCATGGTGGTTTGCTGCACCTATCAACTCATCACCTAGGCATTAACCCTGGCATGCATTAGCTGTTTTTGCTAATGATCCTCCCAACCACTGCCCTCTCCCAACAGGCCCCAGTGTGTGTTGTTCCTCTCCCTGTGTCCATGTGTTCTCATTGCTTAGTTCCCAATTATAAAAGAGAACATGTGTTGTTTGGTTTTCTGTTCCTGTGTGAGTTTGCTGAGGATAATGGCTTCCAGCTCATCTATATCCTTGAAAAGGACTTGATCTCATTCCTTTTTATGGCTGCATAATATTCTATGGTGTATATGAACCATATTTTCTTTATCCAGTCCATCATTGATGGGCATTTGGGTTGATTCCATGTGTTCTCTGAAGACTATTCACTATTCACTATTCCACTGTGAATAGTGCTGCAATGAGTGTAAACATGCATATATCTTTATAATAGAATGATTTTTATTCCTCTGGGTATATATCCGGTATTGGGATTGCTGTGTCAAATGGTATTTCTGGTTCTAAATCTTTGAGGAATCGCCACACTGTCTTCCACAATGGATTAACTGATTTATTTTCCTCTAACAGTGTAAAAGCATTCCTATTTCTCCGCAACCTCGCCAGCATCTGTTGTTTCTTGACTTTTTAATAATTGCCATTCTGACTGGCATGAGATGGTATCTCATTTGTGGTTTTGATTTGCATTTCTGTAATGATCCGTGATGTTGACCTTTTTTTCATATTTTTGTTGGACACATGTGCATCTACTTCTGAGTAGTGTCTGTTCAGGTCCTTTGTCCACTTTTTAATGAAGTTGTTTTTTTCATATAAATTTGCTTAAGTTCTTTGTAGATTCTGAATATTAGAACTTTGTCAGATGAGTAGATTGCACACATTTTCTCCCATTCCGTAGGATGTCTGTTTACTCTGATGATAGTTTCTTTTGCTGTGCAGAAGCTCTTTTGTTTAATTAGATCCCCTTTGTCAAGTTTTGCTTTTGTGGCAGATGCTTTTGGCGATCTCATCATAAAATCTTTGCCCATCCTTATGTCTGGAATGGTATTGCCTAGATTTTCTTCCAGGGTTTTTCTAGTTTTGGATTTTACGTTTAAGTCTTTAATCCATCTTGAGTTAACTTTTGTGTAAAATGTAAGGAGGGGGTCCAGTTTCAATTTTCTGCATATGGCTAGCCAGTTCTCCCAGCATTATTTATTAAATAGGGAATCCTTTCCCCATTGCCTGTTTTTGTCAGGTTTGTTGAAGATCAAATGGTTGTAGATGTGCAGTCTCTTTTCTGAGTTCTCTATTCTGTCCCATTGGTTTATGTGCCTGTTTTTGTAGCCTTGTAGTATAGTTTTAAGTCGGGTAGCCTGATGCCTCTAGCTTTTTCTTTTTGCTTAGGATTCTCCTGGCTATACAAGCTCTTTTGGGATCCACGTGAATCTCATACTTTATTCAACACATGTAGCTTAACATGATGCCAATAACTTTGGTTTGATGCTGTAAGCCCGAAATGGTTAGCTCGAATTGAGAAACAAGTTTTTTTTTTTTTTTTCAAAAACTGGCTATTCGGTGGGCATTCTATAATAAACTTAACATCTTTCGTTGTGGTAGTCGATGAGATGTGATAGAAGTGATCGGAACACCACTATGATTCTATATAGCACTCTATTATGTGCTTCCGAATTTTTTTTTTCTTTTTAGCAGTCCTATTCTGTTTTCCATTCATATTTGCTATTCCATCACTGGGTATTCCTTTCTACTCTTTGCTTGTTTCATTTGTTTTGGTGAATGGTGTGCATTTCCAATTCTGTAAAAGTTTAATTCAGTTTTATGTGTGGTAAATTGTAACATCAAATCCTTTGCAAGATTGAATTACCTTGCACAGCAAATTGAACATTGTATAATTGAAAACCTAGAGAGATGCCAGTGAGCCAAGGATGAAAAGGCCTATGTGTAACCAAGGCCATTTTCATGGCATCCTGGTCCTCTCTGTCACATGGCTCCTTACAATACTCTATGGTTTTCTTCGAATGTAAGTAGTTCTTGTTAAGGATCCTTGTAGTGAACTTTGAAATTCTTTTTTGTTTCATTTCTATAAAAAACAGGTATATTTTAATTTGGAAAACTCTGTTTAGGAATTACAGTCAAGTAACTACCAGGGTGCCCAGCACTGGTGTAAAACACAGAACCTGTAAAACTCCCCTGGGCTGCCGCCCATTCACTTCCCCAGAAGGAGACTCCATCCTGAACCTGTGATTATTATTCCTTTCTATTTCTTTAAAGATTTGTGCAATAAGTACACACACACACACACACACACACACATATATATATATATATATATGCCCAAACCAAGTATCAGTTAGTTTTGCTGGTTTTTAAGCTTCCTGTACAGCAAATTCCTACTGCATTTATTCTCCCATGATGCACATTACATATAGGAGTTATCTGTGGTGTGGGAGACTATCTTCATTCATTTTTACTGCTGAAGGTTTACATTTTATGGTTATACCACAATTTCACTACTTTCCTATTGATGTATATGTGGCTGATTCCACTTTTTGCCATATACATTAATGTGCATGTCTCCTGTGCACATAGGTAAGAAAGCCCCCCAGAGTGGATGATTCGGAATGGGTTGGTTGGATGATACGTTGTATGGACTTTAATCATACTAGATAATGATAATATGATTTCAAAAGTGATTGTGGCTATTTAAACTTTTACAATAAATGTGTAATACTTGATGATGTGTTCTGAAAACACTGCGTCGAAGGAATTGAGTGAAAAGTCACTGTCTTGGCAGTAGAATTACAGCAGGCATTTTCATTCAGACTCTGTTAATAACTTCCTGTTGTTTACTTGTTTCTTATATACCGTGGCATTATACTTTTGGCATATAGATTCAGAAAATGCTTACTTATAGCACAATCACACAGGGTTATTTTATATTTAGGAAAATTTCATAAGAAAAAGGAAAAAATGGAGGAAGGGAGGGAAAGAAGGAGGAATGGAAGGAAAAGTGAAAGAAGAAAAGAAGGAAGGGGAAAGGGAAGGAAAGGGAAGTGAGAAGGAGGGAGGGTGAGATGTTGAATGGAAATAGAGAAGAAAAAGAGGAAGGGAGGGACAGAAGGAAGGAGAAAGAGAAGTAACAAAGGAGAAAAGAAACTAAAATAAAGAAAAGAATAGGTGTTGAGAAACTAGAAATCCTATGCATGACTAATATTATCAAAATAGGAGAAAATAAAATAGGTGTAGTTAACCTCTATAAAATAATGGACATATAAGAGGGCTTCATGAGTTATCCATTGCTGTGTAACAAACTACCCCCAAATTTAGTGACTTAAAGCCATGAACATTGGCAAACTCAAAAGCACAATACAAATATCAGCAAAATGGTGCCAATGCAGATAGAAGTTGAATAAACAAAAGTATTTTACAAATTGGAATAAGAGGACATGGGTGTGCAGATGAAAATGATTTTGTAGTCCAGATACTCCAAAAAGCAAGCTCCATCATGGGATTAAAGTTACAGCATTTTATAGGGGACACACCTGTCAGAAGATATAGTGAGGGAGACAGGTTACCCTGAGAAAGGCAACAGACCAAGATGCGAGTGTGACCCCCCTGTGATGGACAGAAGGAGAGAAGGTTTACTGGACGTATCCTAGACCACAGGCAATCTAAGGAGAGTTAAGCAAGGCCGTAGAGGAGTCCTCGAGGTACAGTTGGCCATCAGAGGACTCCCCTGTCTCCCAGGAATGTCCTGCCTTAGTGTCACTGATATGACCCGTCACTGGTTGGGAACAGCCCATGGGAAGCAGAGCCTCAGCACCAATGCTACTGAGGGTGTCAGAGCACAGGAGCAGGGTTTTGGGAGAGTACCCAGGAGTGTGACTCAAACCTTCTGCCCTGACCGGTCTGGGCCCTTTGAAATCAAGTCGTCTCTGGCTGAATTGCTGGATGATTCTGCTCACACTTACAATGAGGCAAGGGGAACCAGAAGGCCCCAGGTGGATGTCTGGTTTCCGCACACACTTCTGCCCTCATTGTGTGAAAGTAGCTGTGCCTCCTCCTGGGGATGAGGGTCTATTACCTGGGCCTGGAGAGGAGGAGAATCCTCTTTTCACCAGGTGGTCTGAGCTCACACTGTCCAAACTTCTCTGTTGACAACCATCATGTGTAGTTCAGTGGGCTGTTTTTTGTTGCTTTTTAAAGGTACCCTCCTTGGAAATCAGGACCTCATACCCTGTTCAAAGATAAAACATGCAAAATACCCCATTGGGTGAATGTAAGGGATTGGACATGGAGCCAAACCTGCTTCCACCTTTTGATTTCTGGACACACATGTTCTTCCACTGAGAACACAGACCATAGAGACGTCTCTGATTCAAACAATGCACCATGTTCTGAAAGATGACACCCACCCCTCAGAGTGCTTCCTCCAGGCTGGCACTGAGCTGTGCCTGTAGAAGACCTGTCCAGCATTCCTTGTGGCTGGCAGCCTCTGGGTGGTGCAGATGGTGATAGGATTAGTGGAACCCACAGCCATGGAAGCACTGAAACTTTCCCTGCCAAGTGGGTCTTTCAGGCAGAAAATGGGCTAGGTGCCCCGCCTGGCCTGCAGACCAAGAATGTCAACAGCACCTGGAGAGAGGTGCTGGCTGAGTGTCTGAGAGCAGGACACGAAAACGCCCATGGACTAGGAGCCTATCCCTGTGAAGATGAACCTCTGGCCCTGGTGGTAGGTGTGCCCTCTGGGCCCTCTTGTGGAGCATGGTCTTGGTGGGCCTTCACCATGCCCAATTCGCTTAGTCTCGTTATTCCATCCTCTACATGTTCTAGGGCAACTAAGACATGTCTATGTTGTTGAGATTCGGGAATCATTTTATCTAGATTCACTCCAGCAGTGGGTTTACCCTCACTTTTCAAAGTTCTTGGGTGTTTGATAAACCCATACCCTGGAAAGTGCCTCCAAGCCAAAGGATTTTCATTCATCCAGCCTGACATTCTGACCGCTTGAACCAACACCCTCAAATTTCAGTCCCAGAAGTGCTCCCTATGCTCTTATTGGGACATGCCGGCTGGTTCCTGCAAAGCTCCTGAGTGGGATTCCCAATGCATCACAGGGATGAGGCTTCTGCAGCATCTTCCTGCATAGGAAGTGGGAACCATTACTAGAGAAGGTGCATGCACAGAGGATCCTGGCAGCGCCAATTGGATGATCTTGTTCTAGTTTGCAGAATCTCAGGTTTCCCTACCATGGCCCTGACTTTCCTATAACAGGCCTGCACTGGCTGAGTGTCAACACCCCTGGAGCAGTGTGGCCCTCATCGTGATGTCTTCAGCTGCCATTCCATGGTATGTATCCTTTCGCTGCAGGAGATAAAGGCTTCTCCATGAGACATTGCAGAGGCTCTCACACATAGCCAGTGACAGCTGTGAACAATTTTCAGGTTCTCAGTATCCTTTTATAGGGTATCAACATAGCTGGGAAGTAACCAGCCAACTCCACTGTCTTTGTAGGTTTCCCCCCAATTCTGTCATTATTGTGCAGGGTCTTTTATCACCCCACCTGCCATAGCTTCTTTTAACCAGGACATCTCAGATTAGCATGGTGAGACCCATAGCAGCTCACCTGAACCTTGTGCTACAGACTGTGTCCCCCACTAACCCAGATGGCATCCTCTTGGCCTGCCAGGCAGTAGGAAAGCTTATTTCAAATTCTCGTTTTTGCCCATTATCACCCTTGATGCCACTTGCGTTAGCTATGGTCTCCTGAGGAGCAGACCCTAATACAGTATTAAATGTGCAAGGACTTATTAAGGGAAATTCTTGTGAGAGAAATTCAGGAGAGAGACAGAAAACACTGGGAAAGCCATCAGACCACAATGCAACTCTGAGGCCCAGTGAAGGAGAGAGGGCAGGAAGGTCAGCTGGAAGCATCCTAGACCCTGTGCAGGCAAAGGGAAGTCGGTAAAGGTGGCAGAGAGCCCTGGAGCCTCAGTCAACCTTCAGAGTAGAAATATTCCTGCCTCAGTTTCCCTGCTTTCCTCAATCAGGAAAAAGCCGAGGCAGGTGTGGTCTCAGAGCAAACGTGACAATAGATTTCAGGCTGTGAAAGCCGGGGCATCATCAATTATTCTTCCTCTACCTGAGGGCCTGGGATGTGCATCCTCATGATTGCCACAATGATCCACTGGAGTAAGAGGAAAAGGGATGATGATAGAGGGAAAAAAAGGTATTAATTGATGAACTAACACCTTTAAGCAGATGAGAAGGGATGATGTTCAGGCGCCAGCAGAGGAACTGGCTCTGTCTGGGAACAGGATGGTTAACCCACAACAGTCCCCAACGTGGTAAAACACCTGACATGCAGTACAGCTGCAAATGCATGAGCAGATGGTGGTGGAATCTGTGAAATTGTCTCCTAATGTGTTCAGTTTTCTCAGTGAAGTGGAAGTTAGAATGGGGAAGGAGGGTTTGATGTGTGAGCACAGAGAAGGTGTGTAAGAGTCACCCAGGCCAGGAGGGGGCTGAGGGTGAGCCATGCAGGGAGACAGTGATTGCTGGCTGTGGTGGGGGTTCCCCATGAGGTTTGAGTCATGAAGGTAGACAGAGCAGTCAGTGTGCTGTGTGCTGCTCTCCTGCAGCTCAGGGAGCAGGTGCAGTGTAGACAGAGGTGGAATCCACCAGCTGTGTAGTTTTGCCAAGCAAGTGTGACAACGCAAGGGAGAGACAAGGGAGGGATAGAAATTACTTACCACAGAATCCAGAATGGGTGAGGAGGTGAATCCAAGCACTGAGGGAGAGGAAGGATATGGCAGGATCACTGGACTAGGAATCCCAAGGGGGTGGAAGGATTGTTGGAATTGATGTACTACAGAATGGACTCCACGCCTGGAAAGCAGGCACATAGGCAATGAGTGTTTCACTGATATTACATCACAGCATATGATAAAATAATAGTATCAGTGTCCTCAGAGCCTGGGACTACCCTGCAAGGACTGAGTGGAAAGATGGTCAGAGAGTGGAAAGTGTGAAATTGAGAGTGTGGAAGGGCTGGGGTTCTTTGCCATGAGGAAGCCTAGGGGATAAGAAGGGCATGAGATTCAGGCAGAGAGAGGACATGGTTATGAAAGAAAGGAGTTCCAGGACCTGAGAGGCCTTGGAGCATGGACATCTTCTCTGCTGTATAGGTGTCTATAGCTGCCATAAAAATTACCACAAACCAAGCGGCTTTAAACAGCACCTAATTATCATGCCACAGTCCTGTGGGCTGCGAGTCCGCACAGTCTCATGCGGCTAAGATCATAGTATGGACAAGTCTGTGTTCCTTCCTGGAGATTCTGGGAAAGAATTCACATCCAGCCTCATTCAGTTCTTGTCTGAATTCACCTCCTTACAGATTGAACAGAGCTTCCCACTTTCTTGTTGGGAGCCACCCTTAGCTCCTAGAGACTTCTCTCTGCTACTCACGTATGGTGCCTAAAGCAAATCCAATCCTCCTGCTTGGAACCTCTGATCTCCCCTTTGCTGTGTCTCCCCTGCCTTCCTCCTCTGCAGCATCTGACTCCATCCAGAGCAGATTCTCTGCTTTTAATGGCTCATGTGATTTGATTGGGCCACACAGAGAGTCCAGGAAAATCTCCCTATTTTAAAGTCCTTTATCTTCATTACATGAGTAATGTCCCTTTTGCCATGTAATGCAAGTTGTTCACAGGTTCCAAGGACTAAGACTGGACCTCTTTGGGGACTATTACTCAGCCTGCCACATCTGCATATGTCAAAGTCACAGAGAATCAGGGGGACAGCCCTGCTGAAGATGGTGATGGTGATCCAGGAGCTACAAGAGTCAGGATTGACAGGAATGGCCTGGGGCCCACAGAGAATGGCTACAATGAGGGGAAAGGGGCCCTAGTCTGATGACAGCTTAGGGGTTTTAGGGAGGAGGGAGGCAGAAAGGTCTCAGAACCACAGTGAGGGGCAAGGACCCCACCTCAGCTCTGAACCCAGGGGTACAAGTCACTGGGGAAACTCCCCCACGTGGGGGAACTTCAGAGGGGGTCACATCCTCAGGAAGACCCGGTTCCTGGTAGAGCATCAAGGTGAGGGAACATCCTGAGAGAGAATGAGGATTTTTTGCTGATCATGGACTGTGGATTGCAGGGAGTGCAGAGGGAAGATTTCTGAAGTTAGGTAGGGGACATGGTGTGGGGACAGAATAGGGGTGCGCAGAGCCTTGTGGGGATGTGAATGCAGGGTGTTTGGGGGACTCAGTGTGACTGACACAGACAGAGAAAGGGCATGAGGAGCTCAGTCCTGGTGGACTCGAGACAGACAGTGGTGCTGAGGCTGTGGGAGACGAGGGAGGAGGAGCAGGGGTGGCTCTCACCTGGGCTCTGTCCGTGGAGGTGAGGACTGTGAGGTGATTGGGTCTTAGTGCTGTGTGGACCTTCTGATGATGGATGGAGTGTCTGAGGGAGGAGGGGTCTCAGAGGATTTTGGTCTTGCCATAAGAACAAAAAAGGACAAGAACCAAAGTTTAATTTTTCCCAGAAGGTGAACCCTCCCTAAGTCTGGGTAATCCCAGACACCAAGAAGAGGTGTATGCAGTTCTCCAAAGTCTTACTTTCTTCAAGAATTCTGTTTCTGCCTTTTTAACTGGGAAGAAGATTCTCTCAGGAGAACCACCTCCTCTGATGCTGTATGGGCTTCATTCTGCTCGAACTTACAGAAGATAAAAGTTGACCTTAATAAAATTTTGTATTTTTTAAAATGTCCCATATCGTGTTGAGTTTATTTTAAAGTAATACGTAATATTTGTACATGTCTGTGGGGCCCATGTGATCATTTGACACATGCACGAAATGTGGAGTAATCAAGTCAGGGTGTTTAGGGAATCCATCTAAAGTATTTATCTTTTCTTTGTGTTGGGAACATTTAAAATCCACTCTTCCAGGTATTTGAAATACACATAATTGTTAGTTTTAGTTGGCATGCTGTGCTTTACAACATTAGAACTTATTTTTGTATGTAACTGTACATTATTTGTACCCATTAATCTACCTCTCTGCATCTTCCCACCCCTACGTTCTTCCCAACCTCTGGTAACTGTCATTCTACTCTCTACCTCCATGAGATTAACTTTTTTAGCTCACACATATGAGTGACAACATGTGATATTTGTCTTTTCTTGCCTGGTTTATTTCATATAACATGACCTCTGGTTCCATCCATGTTGCTGCAACTGACAGGATTTCATTCTCTTCTTTTAATGGCTGAATTGCATTCCATTGTGAATATACTGCAGTTACTTTATTCATTCATCCATTGATAAATTCACCCATTGATTTCACATCTTTGCTATTGTGAATAGTGCTTCAACAAACATGGGCGTGCAGGTACTCTTTGATATGTTGATTTCATTTCCTTTGGATAAATACCCAGAAGTAGAATTGTTGCATCAGATAGTAGTTCTATTAATAGTTTCAGTTTTTTGAGAAATCAGTCTACTGTTTCCCATAATGGCTGCACTAATTTACATTACCACCAACAGTGTATAACAGTTCTCCTTTCTGCATATGCTCACCAGCATCTATTATTTTTTGTTTTTTAACAATAGCCATTCTAACAGGGTAAGATATATCTCATTGTAGTTCAATTTACATTTTGGTATTTAGTGATGTTGGATGTTTTTCACACACCTGTTGGCCACTTTTATGCCTCCTTTTGGGAAATATCTATTCAGATCCTTTGTCCACTTTTTAATTGGATTATTTGTATTTTTTACTGCTAAGTTTTGAGTTCCTTGTATACTAATTGGATGAATATAGTAGTTGGATGAATATTTAGTAAATATTTTTGGTATTCAACAGGTTATCGCTTCATTCTTTTGGATGTTTCCTTTGCTGTGCAGAAGCTTTTTAGCTTAATATAGTCTCATTTGTCTATTTTTACTTTTTTTGTCTGTGCTTTTGAGGTCTTAGCCATAAAATCTTTGCTGAGACTCATGTCCTGTAGTGTTTCCAGTATGTTTTCTTCTAGTAGTTTTATAATTCTGGATCTTACGTTTAAGTCTACAATCCCTTTGAGTTGATTTTTGTATATGGTGAGACACAGGGGTCTAGTGACTTTCTTCTCCATTTGGTAGCATTTTCCCAGCACTACTTTTTTTAAAATACTGTTCTTTCCCCAGTGTATATTCTTGGTTCCTTTGTCAAAGGAACTCCTTTGAGAGTTATTATTAAGAAGCAATGTTTAGTTTCACCAAATCCTTTTTCTGCAACTGTTGAGATAATAATATGATTTATGTCCATCATTCTGTTGATGTGGTATATCACATATTTTGATCCACATACGTCAAACAATCCTTGCATCCCTGGTATGAAACTCACATGATTATGGTGTATTGTTTTGATCTGTTGTTGGATTTTGTTGCCAAAATTTTCAATTGCTATTTTTTATTACTAACATTTAAATTTTTACTGTAAGCATTTTAAACTTGTAAAATTTACATATACTGAAATGATCAGATCTGTATCAAATTAATCAATGAATGTTGACAAATACAGTCATTCACCCATGCCACTATCAAGATACACAAAATTATCTTTTTTCTGCGTTCAGCTTAGCCCCCTTTCCCCAGCAGCCATTGATCTGATGACTATCATGGTAGAGTAGCTGTTCCTGTTTCAAAACTTAATACATGTCCACTCATCCCATATGGCCTCTCTCGTGTCTGGCTTTTTGCACTTGGTGTAATATCTATGTGGTCTACCCAGGTTGTTGCATGTATCAGTAGTTCATCCATTTTTAATACTGGTAGTATTCCATTGTATCATTGCGTCACAATTTTTTTGTACATTGTGGGGGTATTCCCAGTTTTTTATTGTTACAAATAAAGGAACTATGGACATTATTGTACAGGGATTCTTGGACATAATCTTTATTTCGCTTGAGTAAATACCTAGGAGTGGAAATGCTGGCCATAGAATATTAGCTCGTTTAGCTTTATTAGATGATATAAAACTGATTTTCAGAGTGGCTGTTTTATATTCTTATAGGCAACGGATGAGACTGTTTCACATCCTTGCCAACACTTATATTTATTAGTCATTTAAATTTCAGCCATTCTAATAAGTGCTTAGTGGCTTCTCACTGTGGTTTTACTTGGCATTATCCCCTGATGACTACTGGCCATTCATGTGTCTTTTTTGTAATGTTTCAGAAGATTTCTCTAAAGACTGTGGAAGGTGCTAAATAAATGTGGTTTCTCTTTCCCTAAGTGCTAGACCTAAAGCAGAATGTTTAGAATCCATCCACACTTCCCAGTCTGGCCCACTCAATCCTATATTTGCCCCCTAAAGTCTCCACTCCTTCATCCCTCTTTTATATTCTATCCTCTTCATTCTGGCTCCAGCTCACACTCCTCCAGGAAGTCTGTTACTGTGAAGGTCACTAACATGCTCAGTATTGTCATCTCTCCATCTGTCTGTACCTCTCCACAGCTTTCCTCACACTCAATAACTCTTTTCTTATTTTGCTCAGTTCCTGTGGATTCACTTCACAAATATCAGTTCGAAGTAGTCCTAGCTGGAAGAAGGAATAGAAAATTATAAAAAATCTTTGTGAAGGCACCACCCAGGTTTGTCAATTGGTGACATTTTAATATTATTGGCTATATGTAGTATACACAGAAAAATAGTAGAAATATATGTAGATGGCCTTGATTTTTCACAGTTCTGATATGCATGTGTTTCAGTCAATACTGTACTGAGCAAATCAAGAATTGCAGGTGGATGTGTGTCTTGAATTTGGTGTATTCTGTTATATTTTTACTAAGTTTTAGGAAGTCTCCTTGTTTGAAGTCTTTTAGACTTGTTATTTTAGACCGGGTCTCACTCTGTCACCCATGCTTGACTGCAGTGGCACAAACACAGCTCACTGTACCTCAACCTCCCAGGTTCAAGTGATCCGCCCATCTCAGCCATCCAAGTACCTGGGAGTATAGCTGTGCTCCACCATGCCGGGCCAATTTTTGTGTTTTTTGGAGAGAGGGGTTTTTGCCATGTTTCCCAGGCTGGTCTCAAACTCCTGAACTCAAGTGATCCACCCACCATGGCCTCCCAAAGTGCTAGGATTACAAGTCAAGGCCATCTTGCCTGGCTTTGCTTTTAGACTTCTTTTAAATAGTTTCTTTCTGATTTTATCATTCATTTGCTTGCTTTTTCAGTTAACATGATCTATGAGATGAATCTGTGTTCATACAAACAGTTAATTTGTTTTCACTGCTGGATAGTATTCCAGGCAAGGAATATGCTACAATTTATTTCTTTCGCTCTTCATTGACCTTTAGGTTGTCTCTATTGTAGACCTCACTGCAATGAACATCCTGGGACATTGCCTCCTGCTCTCAGGGATATGTGAGCTCCCCTAGGATATGCATCTAGGAGTGGGCTCACTATAGTTTTTCACATGATGCTACATGATGCAGAATTGTTCTGTGGAAGAAATAATCCAGATGCCTATCAGAAGGGGACTGGTTAAAAAGCACTGCACTCAAAAGGTGCAATCTCTATTTTTTTTAAATATTGCATATCTATACAATGGAGTATCATGAAAATTTCAAACAAAGACACAAAGATGTAGGAAAGCTTTTGGTATTTCTTCATGAGATGGTCTTTGTGACACAATGTAAAGGGAAAAGGCAAGTTGCAGGAAAGCAGATGTAGTTTGCTAAAATTTCAGTGAAATGGGAGAAAGATTATATACATATACATTTATATTTGCTTGCATATGCACAAAATGTCTTTGAAAGAAAAAGCAAAAAACCGATATAAATGGCTACCTGTCAAGATGGGGTAGAATAAGAGAGAGTCTTTTAAATTTTGAATTTTGAGCCAAGTTAAAACATAAAATAAAATATAATTCCAAAGGAGAGAAAACAAACAAAACCAAATACTTCAAAATAAAAAAACTTAAAAAAACCAAAGCCTGACAGAATTAATTCTTTTACCTTCCTTAATATAAAAAACAGTTTCAAAGTTATATCACTCCTTAAACAAGGATGTTTATTACCAGTATAATTCAGTATGTTGTTTTCTTTTTTATTGCACTATCTTTCTTTATGTGTGTGTCTTTCATTCATTAAAAGGCAAAATGAGGGCATGGTTAATTATCAAATGCAATTGGCTTGGTGAATTAAATTTTGACCAAATCCTGATGTAAATGGTGAAGTTCAATCTACAAGGAATTCTGCAGGGTCCAGTGCACCAATTGTGGCTTCAGTGGGCTCAGAACTCCCTCTGCTGTCCATGTGGGCTCAAGTATGTGATATTTAGAAGAGAGAACACTTGGGTAATTCTCCTGGAAAACCCGTGTTGAACCCTTTGCTGAATTTGGAAGATCCTCATTATGAGCCCATTCTAAGTATTTGTCATATGAAGTCACCCTGTGTTTGGATCAGAAGGTACAGTCAGAGCTCCTAGGGTCACATCCCAGGCCCAAACAGCCCAGGACAGCAGTCAAAGGCCTGTAGGTCAGTTTCGTAAGGGGTGGGAAGGATTGAGGGTGTGGGGGCCAATTGTGAAGTAGTGGGAGCCCCAGATACTGTGTGAAGCTGAGTCTCTGGATTGCCCTGTATCCCCTCATTTGATTACTTCCTGGGTGTCTGCCATTCCTGGGATCCCAAGGAAATCAAACGCTGCAGCCTTGGCTGGGGTGCTCTCCAGGATGGGCCAGGTATGGTCTAGTGTATCCTATACCTCTGCCTCTCAGCCCTCTTCTGATGTTAGAAATCAGTGTGGACGGCCTTAGGGTGGTGATTCTCAAAGTGTGTTCCCGGGTAGCATTGGCATCACCTGAGAACTTGTTAGAAATACAATTTTCAGTCCCTGCCTTGTATCTACTGAATCAGAAACTGCATTTTAAGAAGGCCCCCAGCAGAATTTTGCTTTTTCAAATCAGGCCTCTCTCTCTTTGTCTCAAGACTCAATATTGAGCAGCTGTGACTTCTGGATGGTCAGATGTGGGACACACTTCCTTTCCAGGAAGCTTCTGGCTCCTCCTCAGTCAGCTTAGTCTGAGTCCTGGCCTGGCCTAGGGGAGAAAAATTCATGTCCTGGGTTCCGAGCAATGCTCTCCTGTCCTGCATGCCTGTCAGGCTCTTAGTTATACCTCAAAATACAGCTCAAATGTTGTCTCTTATGAAGCTTCTGTGACGCCTTGGTCAGAGCAGATGGTCTACATGTGCATCCACAAAGCAAATTTCCTTACTGATCTTCGCCTGTGCAAGACTGGCTCAACCTCGAAGGCAAGGGGAGTTTGGTTTTTCTTACCTCAGCCCTAGCTCCTTTAACAAAATGCCTGGCACACAGTAGGTGTCTGATAAATATTTACCAGATGAAGGGATTGCCTGCAATGACCTGGCAGACGAGAAGGAGGAATAAAAACCCACAAGCTGGGCCAGGCAGGCCACCGTAATCCCAGCACTTTGGGAGACTGAGGTGGGCAGATCCTGAGATCAGGAGTTTGAGACCACCCTGGACAACATGGTGAAACCCCGTCTCTACTAAAAATACAAAAAATTAGCCAGGCCTGGTGGCATGCGCCTGTAGTCTCAGCTACTTGGGAGGCTGGGGCAGGAGAATCACTTGAACCCAGGAGGCAGAGGTTCAATTTTATTGCATCAGGGAGCCACAGAGGGGGGTGACAGTGCAGGTCATCTGTCCCTTATTTTCTGTTTCAGGAACATTTCCTGTTTTACACTTAAAGTCAAAGCAAATTATGTAACGGTAATTTGTTCAAAAATGAAATCAACATTTACAAAAAAAGTAAATGTACAAACCCCAGGGGTCTAAGGACAGTCTACATTTCTCACCGAAAATTGCCTCACCCTGCACTATCGAATGGAGAGGGTCCTTTCCAGGGGCCCTAAGATCAGGGGCGATTGGGCTGCAGCCCTAACTAGCGATGTCCTTCTTTATATCTGCAGTTTCCTTACGCCTGGCAGCCAACTTCAGTGATCTCACCTGAGCTAGGAATTCGTTTTTTTGATGGTAGTTCTATTTGAGCCATTGTGTAGATTTAAAAATGTGACATGAAAATTTTGCTATAATAGTTTTCTTTGATGGAATTTGACATGCACGGTGGCTCTGGCTTCCCTGTCGGTCCCAGGAGGGAATGGAGTGTCCTGCACTTTTTTCCAAGATCCCCATGTGTAGAAGGAATCAGAAGACTTGGAGTCAGGGGCTCCTCCAATGTCACCCTCCTCTCTAATGCTTTTTGGGGTGGGGACCTTGGCACGCTGCACATCTGGTTAATATAATTGTCCCAGCTCCTGAAATAAAAGCACAGGTGCACATAACGCTGATTCCTGCATGCAATGCCAAGGTGAGGGTTTCCTGGATGCCAGGTTTAGCACTTTGACTCTCATTCACACACACACACACACACACACACACACACACACACACACACACACACACTCTCTCTCTCTCTCTCTCTCTCTTTCTCTCTCTCTCTCTGTATCTCACATAAACACAGACTCACACACACACTAACTCATACACACAGGAACACACACTTGCACACACACACATTTAGACACACTCTCACACGCAGATTCACACACACACATGCGCACACACACAGGCACACACTCATTCACACACACACAGCCTGAGCGAACCCTGGGACAGGCTGACCTCGGGGGCGGAGTAACAGGAGTGTCTCAGGTCCCTCTCAGTGGACTTTGTCTCTTTTTCCTGGAGGTAGTGGAGTCTCTACTCCATGAGGGGACGTCCTCTGAAGAAGGGGGAGATACTCAAGAGCGGGGTCCAGAGATGGACAAGGATGGGAAAGTGGAGACAAAGCGGAGGGGTCGAGGCAGGGAGGGAGCACACGAGGAATGGGGATGGGGAGGACCTTCTAGAGGTCAGAAATGTCACACACAGAATTCGGTTCTTGGTTTTTGTGTTTTACTAGGATGGATTTAGTAAACCAGCTGGAGTGCGAGATAAGGAGTCTACTTTGCAAAGGACAAATCTTGGTCTCCGCCTAGTTTGAACTCATCAGTAGTAACTGGGAGAAGAGAACAAGGACCCTTGTGTGGGGCGTGCAACGCCCCTTTGTAGCTACTCCATTCTCTACATCCCACGGACCTCCCCTCCCGGTACCACGTTGGTCCCCTCCAACCCAACAGGAAGAAAAGAAAGGAGAAGTCTGAACGCTTTGGATCCTCCCTAGCGCGACTGCTTCCTCTGCCATTTATTCCCTGAGTGTCCTTGCCTCCGCTTCGCTACCCCAGTCCCACTATGACAAAGCACATCCTGCGCCCTGGGGCTTGGAATCCTCCTTTGGCCTCTGACTCACTGATGCCATTTCACCGCGTCCTGTCCTTCCGGTTATGGCCACTGGGTGGAGCCCGAGAGAGCATCACCAAGATGGGCTGGATTCTTACAGCTTGGAGGCCTGCACAAACCTTCTAGAGACTTCTCTAGATCCGGAAGTCAGCCTGAGTTTTTAGACTTGCCTCGAAAGAGTTTGGCCCTCGGAAAACAGAGATCAATACTCCAGGAACAAGATTTTCCTCGACTTTGTCTCAACCCAAAGACACTATAGCAGTGCAGTTTTCAAACGTGCTTTGAAAATAAATGGGGCCGGGCGCAGTGGCTCACGCCTGTAATCCCTGCACTTTGGGAGGCCGAGGCGGGCGGATCACGAGGTCAGGAGATCGAGACCATCCCGGCTGACACGGTGAAACCCCGTCCCTACTAAAATACAAAAAATTAGCCGGGCGCAGTGGCGGGTGCCTGTAGTCCCAGCTACTCGGGAGGCTGAGGCAGGAGAATGGCGCGAACCCGGGAGGCGAAGCTTGCAGTGAGCCGAGATCGCGCCACTGCACTCCAGCCTGGGCGACAGAGTGAAGACTCCGCCTAAAAAAAAAAAAAAAAAAAGAAAAAAGAAAGAAAAAGAAAATAAATGGAATGTCCCCACTGGATTTTGAATTTTCCTTTTTACTACAGCCCGGCCCTTTTGTAAAATGGTTACACATCTCCCTACTGCACTAAGAACAGCTCTATCAAAGGCACTTTGAGAAGGAATCAATGCCATGAAAATATGAAGTCCTCTTAAAAGAGAGTTTCTGGAGTTGGGTTTTAATTAACACTTTGGTTTTTAAAATCCTGTAAGTATTTGGTTACCTTCATAACATTTTTCAAACAAATATTCTTTCTGAACCACCGTACAAATCCAAGTTTGTTATTTTTATTTTTAAATGTTATTTATTTATTTTTGAGACAAGGTCTCTTTCTGTCACCCAGGCTGGAGTGTAGTGGTGAGATCATAGCTCACTGCAGCCTCGAACTCCTGGGCTCAGGCTATCCTTCAACTTCCAGAGCTGGGATCACAGGCCTGAGCCATTGTGCCTGGCTAAAATCCAAGTTTACACTGTAATAAAAAATTCCAACATTTCAGAGAAACTGAAAGTCACAAAGTTATCCCAGTCCCTGTCAAAATTTTGTTGAGTAATTTTAAGGTTTTCTCCTACTTAAAAAATATATTATCTAAGTGGTATTACTGGCATTATAATTCCATATATCTTTGTCCTTTTAAAAATGGGTAAAAGTAGGCTGGGCACAGATCTTCTCATAGCAATACTTAAAAATTCATCCTACTCTTTTTAACAACTGCATGGAATTTTATGACATGGCTGTTCTTCACGGCACCATGGAAATGTAATTTGTCTTCATTGTGAGAGCAGACACGTGGGTGTGTAAAACAGCCAAAGAGTACAACTCAATGAGCTGTACATTTCAAATAGATACATTTATTGCATGCAAAGTGTGCCCAATGACGGTTTAAAAATATTATTCTATTTGAGATTTGTACTTTGACTTTGTAAAACAAAACCAAACCCTTGTTCTTGTACCCAAGAGTTGCACCCTGGCACATCTGGAGGTAGAAGCTCATGTTGTCTGTAACTTGATCTCGCAGGCTCTGAAATAAGCATAATGAGCTGTATATTTACAGATCCCCACACAAAGAAAAAATAGCTATGGTAAAAATGCTCATAAATAACAAAATTAGATAAAGGGCAAAAATAAAAGAAATAATAAAACCATA
Source organism: Macaca fascicularis (assembly GCF_037993035.2). NCBI lineage: Eukaryota > Metazoa > Chordata > Mammalia > Primates > Cercopithecidae > Macaca > Macaca fascicularis. The sequence continues at coordinate 142,958,342 of NC_088378.1, forward strand.
TATTTTAAATATTATTCTCGCCGTCACCTTTTCTCTCCCCTTTTCTCCTTCTCCCCTCCTTTCTTCAACACTTCCCCCTATCCTTCCCTCCTTTCTCCATTCTCTGCATTTGATCCCCGGTGTATTCCAGCCTCCAGGCAACACGCGTCACTGCGTCCGCCTGGGGCACGTCAGGGAAGGGACGCTAGGTGGCGCTGTCTCCGGATTCTGTGAGCGGCAGCGCTCTGTCCCGGCTGGTCTTGTTTCATTTCGGTGACCTTCGCTCCAGTCTGTGACTGGGCCACAGTCGGGGTGTAAATTAGGATCCTCGCTGAAGGGGCGGGACCCTGAGAAGCTTTTTCCTGGTCCCTTAGTTGTGGGTTTTCCTGCGGGCGGTGGAGCCCGTTTCCATCAGAACCGCCCAGAGGCGGAGGCTGCCTTCCAGGGGTGGCGGAGCAGCAGGAAGCGTTTTCGGATCCTGGAATCCGTGGGCGGCCCAGGGGAGGGGCTGAGGCGCATTTCCCTACTCACCCGGCCCCGAATCCACCGCGGTGCTGTTTCAAGCGAGTCAGATTTCAGATCGCGCTCCAGCCCGGACTCGGAATTCCTGCCCCGCGGGTCTGCATTTCACAGCGGCAGGAGTGAGTGACCCGCAGCTGGAGACCAGAAGCCTGAAGGCAGCTCCGCCCTCCCCAGCCCGCAGCGCCGTTATTCCGTTTCTATATCAGTAAACACGTTTCGTTTTCCGTAGCCCGGGGCGGGGTGACGGGTGATGCCAGTCCTCGCAGTGAACTCCGGGCCGCAGAATTCAAAACGCTTGCGGGCTCCCAGCGCATCCCTGTCCTGAGTTACACACGCGACCCGCGACCGTGCTGGGCAGTTTCTCTTTCTTTTCCGGACCCAGCAGTGGCGCCTAAAGTCTACGAGGAGAAAATCGCCTGTGTGCTGGTAAGTCCAGGGATCTAAGGCGAGAGCTGAGGGAGAAAACGTAGTTGATGGGCCTGGGAAAAAGCAGCTGGAGGTTGGGTAGAGGGGGAGGGCTTTGGGCAGAAAAGAGCTGGGAGGTTTGGTTGGTGAGGGGCAGCCAGGCCTAGACCCTGGGGAGCGGCTCACCGGAAGTCCAAGATCATCATGGCCTCCCCTACCCCATAAAGGGAGGGATTGGCTTCTTGTCTTGTCGGGATCACATCTAAATGCGTTGGAACAAGCTTTACATATTATTATTATCATCATCGTCATTGAAGTATTAAAAGTCTTTTTGGGAGTGAGCTAAATGAGACCCTTTGCTGGACCTGGCGCAGGGAGAAAAAGTCCTTGACAGAGGGTAGACACTGTGGAGGGAAGGACTTGGGACCAGTGTCAGGAGACCTGGGTCCATCTCCCTCTCTTTCCCTCACTACCCTTGTGACCTTTAGCAGTGTAAATAATCCCTCTAAGGTGGGGACAGGACCCCAGTCCCTGCTGTGCTCAATAAATTATGATGATCAAAATAAATAATCAGTGAATATGGATGGGAAAATTGAGTAATTGTTAAAACTCTGTGATGTATGACATTTTCATCTACAGAAAAGTGTAGGCTAGAAGTCTTGGAGAATGGTTGGTAATCATAGAGTTCCATTTAAAAAATATGTTTGTAAGGCTGACGAAGATGGAAGGGACACAGTTCCTGATCACAGATGGTTCATTGTCTAATGGAGGATGGCACCAGATGGTAAATGACAGCTGGGCGTGGTGGCACTCGCCTGTAGTCCCAACTACTCAGGAGGCTGAGACGGCAGGATTGCTCCAGCCCAGGCATTCGAGGCTGATGTGAGCTGTCATCACGCCACTGCACTCCAACTGGGTGACAGAGTGAGATCCCCCAGATCGTTCTAAAAGAAAAAAAGAGAAAAAAAGCAAAGATAATAGATGAGGTTGAAGGCAGGCTGAGTTGGTACCATCCGGGATGTTCAAACCGTGGGCTGGAATAGTGGTTCTAAAACTCGACTACACATTGGAGCCATCCAGGGAGCTTTAAAAGATACTAAGGCTTAGATGTCACCTAGGCTTTGTGAGTCCATTGGTTTTGGCGGTGGCCTGGGACCGAGGATATTAAAAACTCTTCAGGTGGTTCTATGAAGATAGGTTTGAGGACTCCTGGCTAGGTGCCCTGAACACTAAGAAATGTGTATTGGAGAGGAGGCAGTTCTCTCAATCGAAAGAGGCTTTCTGGATGGCGTTATTATTTTTGAAGTATAATTCATGTGCCTAGTAATTTACCTTTTTCAAGTGTACAGTTCAGTGGCTTTTAGCATAATCACGAGGTTGTACTACAGTCACCATTATCTAATTGAGAAGACGTTTTTCTTTTTCTTTTTTTTCTTTTTCTTTTTTTTCTTTTTTTAGTAGTGTGAGTGGAGAAAGAACAAAGAAATCTGTAATTGGTTGTGGACTTTGTATTCGGCATGTGGCCCCACCCTCCCCACTTCTGATTGGTCCTCAGCTCCAGGCGTTCATTTTCATTGGGTGAGCAATCGTTGGGGTGGGGCTGGGTGATTTGAAATTTCGGTGGGGCCTTCTCCATTGCCAGGCTGAGACCCCGCTTCTTGAGCCACTGTAAGGTTGGCAAAGTTGAGGCCACGGAGATGGGACCCGTCCTGCTATTCCTGACAACACAGTGCCGGCACTGGAAGAACAGTTGAGCAGCCGCCACAGGTCCCATCCAGCCCGGCAGCCCTCCTTTTTATTATTTGCTGACCCTGTAGTCACTTGAGTTTGTGATCCTAGTTCTGATTTTCCTTATGTAGCCCCCCAGGCCCTCTGTAGCCTTACTAAGAGCTAGCTTCTAAGAGTGACGTCATTTCCATTTTAAAATACCTAACCTCAGTACTTGTTAAAGGCGTACTCACAAATCCAATTTTTGCCTGTCCCATAGGGACTTTTCTGAGAGGATACATGTTAGACCCCTGCTGTTTAGAAGGAATAGGGAAATTATTAATATCCTTTTTACATTGTTCTAATTCTTCCCTTAAATTTGGACAAGGATTTAAGGGTTTAGCTCCTTCATGACCCCCAGATTCCTTTCCTCCAACCTTCCTGTTGCCCCCTGATCGACCTGTCCTCTACTTTGTGAAATGTATGGCGTGAGGGCAAGCATGTTAGGGGATCCCAGGGCTTTTCACTGGGTGAGGACTCTTTACTATGCTCTTTTTATTTCTCTTTAAGGGGAAACATGGGGTTAATTCACTAATTCAACAAACAGCATAATCCATCGCCTCTTGTGAGGATGGGGATTTATCATTCACATAAAGAATTAAACCTTGGCATACACAGTCCTTATTTGGGCTAAACTTAGGCCAAAAGACTGACGAATGGGCTCTCTAGGCTGGATAAAACAGCAATACTTTATTATTTTTTGTTTCTCCTTATTCCTGGTTCCAGTGTTATTCTCCCAAGCCTGTAACATCCTCCCCAGTGGACTATCTAGGGGGAAGCTGGAGGGGGCCTCCTCGGTTTCCTCCTTCCTTTGTTCCCTAGTCCTAGAATTCTTGCTTCCCATTTTCAGTTGCTCCCCGAATCTGAGTTCCCCTGTGTACTCAATGCCCCTTACTGGAGGTCTCTTCACAACCCGCAAGTCAACTGCTTTGTAACTGCTTTGTCCATCTCTGGCCTTCCTGGGAGAACAGAACCATGGATTGGGTCTCCGCACTCGCTTCATATCTAGGATATGTCTCAGTCACACACACTTGACCTCCGAAAATGCCCAACCACCAAGGCAGTGCTCATAGTCCAATCTTCCTACCTGGGCTTGTGCACAAGTTTGCCTGGTTGCCGTGGTGCCTGCTTTTCTGTTTTTCCCTGTGTCACTTTCGTTGTCTTCTAAATAACAGTTTCAAGTTTGTCTGTGGCTTCTGTGGGGAACCTGGACATCTGGACAGAATGGGCCACATGAATCCAGTGGTACACTTTTCCTCTTTCCGCCAAAGTCTCACTTCATGCAAGCTCAGTGATCCCCATACAGGCCACTAGATTGTAGGAAACAAACCCACCCATCCAAACCCAAAGAATTGTCTCTCTCAGAGAACAGTGAAAGTGAGACTTTTAGCAACAATTTTGCAATATCGGGTGTCTGGAATGCAGGCACACCAGGGACGGTTTCAACAAAAAATTTATTCCGTAGTGCCCATGTCCCTCCCCCAGTTCCTCATTAGCTGAGTACTATGGGGTTACAGTCTTTCTGGATGTTGCCTATTGTAGTTTGATTAAAGCTTCCAGTATGTTCTTTAGAGTCTTTTTGCTGCATTTTGTTGCAGCCCATAATGCATTGCGATTGTCTCAGGACTCCTTAAACATTTAATTTATGGCCCTAATGGCTGCACTTAGGTGATAAGAAAGGGTACAATTTTCTACATTTCAAGCTAGCCTAAACTGAATTCTTTGGTGAGGTGGGGAGGGGGTCATCGAGGGGGCCCCAACTGATCGGCACCTGGCTGGTGCATGAAAAGGAAAGCAGGAAGGAGCTGGGGGATGGCTTAGTACATTTTGCTTTTTTATCTCTTTGTGTCCATGTGTCTCTTTATGTCCATGTTGAACCTATACTAAGGCACATAGAATTGAAAATGAACCATCATGTGTAGCTTATTTTTGACGCCCTTAAGTTCTGCCCAAGCCGAGGCTGGGCCAAGGACCTTGAACGTCCAGCTGTGGCCTCCTCCTGCTGCAGGTGAGGACTGGCACCTGCTCTGTCCCCATCCCAGTCTGTCTCTCAGGCTTACCAGGGTGCATCTAGGTGGATGAGTTGGGAATTGCATGCTGATTGCTGAGAGCCTGAATGATCATGGACTCAGAGGGAGCCAATAGTAAAGACAGATGTGATCTGGTGACAGGTTAGAAACTAGAAAGGAATCCGAGGAGAGGCAGAGCCTCTAGTCCCTTCCTCCCTGCATCACTCCCCCCTGTTTCTCCAGCCATCAGAAGGATGCCAAGAAAAGGACCCACGAGGCTGACGGAGGGCCCCTGCATGTGCAGTTCCCTTTGTGGCCTCCCTTGTACCAGGGAGGGTCCTGAGTGCACACGGCCATCCTCTTCCACCTTGCAGCTGCCCATGCGCCTCATCCGGGAGCTCTCTCTCGGGGGTGTTGTGTCCTCTGGGTCTCTCAAGGCTGTGCTTTTTCCAGGTTCTCACCATGTGGCCCCTGCCGCCCTATGTTTCCTTGCAGATGATATGGACGAGTAGATAAGCAGGTGTCCCTGGGCAATTTGGGGAGTGGGAACCAGCAGCCTGCCAGGGCAGCTGGTTCCCTGTTTTCATCCTATGTCCAGGTATTACTTTTTCCAGCCCCCAGAGTCATAATCCCTAGGGACTGTGTTTTGGGGGCTTTGTTCTGTGCTTTGTGGCCTCACCTTGCCTTTCCTGAGCCAATGTTTTTCTTCTTAACATCTTCATTGCCTGGCAAGTTTAAAACAAGAGACAGTCAGAATTGTTTTCCCCACAGTCAAGTTGTTTGAGGGGAGAGGAGAAAGCAGAAAGTTTTGTGTTTTTGTAAAGACAGAGGCAGCGCAGGGGACAGTGAGAGGCTGGGGTGTCCAGGAGACCCGAGTCTTTCTGCCATTTCCCCACTCCTGTGTGTCTGGCCAGTGGGGTAGTGGCGACTCATCCTTGAACCTAATTGCACTCAGGCCTCAGCGGATGGGATGGTTCATCCCCTGCCCTGCAGCAAGAGGGCCCCGTCCAGGAGGCACTCACAGCAGAGGCAGTGCAGGTCTGTGGTCCCTCCTGCTCTCACCTGCAGTGTCTCCTGTAGAGCGACTGTCAATTTTGCTTCCCTGTAGGCAGGAATGGTTTTCTCACAGGTCACCGGAATATTGGCCAGAAAAAGGGTATGAAAATCACAAGTTAATTTCTCAAAATTCCTGCTTTAAATGTTGATGTCCATCAACATAATTTCAGCTGGATAATCTTAATAAGATGTCCTCCAATACTGATGCTGTAAAGCATGTTGAGTGGAACAGGAACTCAAATTTGGAGCTTCCTTTCTCGGAGGGTTCATGTGGGAGACTGTGGCTGTGGCAGTGGCAATAACCAGGTGCAGAGGGTGGAGGCAGCCTCAGGATGAGGGGTCTGAAGAAACCCCCTACTGCACAAGGAGAAGGAGAAGATCCCCTGTGAGCTGCAATGGCAGTGGCCTGGGTGGAATCCCTGCTAGGAACACGGCAGGAAGGCTGTGCAGTCTCACGAAGCAGCAGTTCTGGGATGGAGCTGCGATTCCTGGGATGAGTGCACCAGGCAGGGGCAATCACAGCCCAGGTGTAGGTTATGGGGAGGGGAGGGCTCCTTGAGCAAGGGGGTCCCCAGCATCAGGTCAGCTGCAGACTCCATCCAGCCACGTATTTCCATGCTGGCCCTGTGAGCTCCAGGGCTTCCTGATGGGATCTCCCATTAGAAGCTGCCTGCTCAGAGCTGGGAGGGGAGAAACGCTGAGCTGCAGGTGGAGGATAGAACCCACAATGTGCAGGGTCTGCCCTGGTGTGCAGGTGCCTCCGCAGATGAGGAGGGCCTGGGGACTGAAGGGGAGAAGGACCCCGTGTGTGTGTGACCCAGCCCAGGACTGGAGGACATGGAGATAGGGCCAGGGCCTCTCTTTGGGAAGGCCTCCCACTGTGTCAGGGCTGGTCAGGCGTGAGAGGAGGGGAGGGCATTGAGTTACCTCCTGGGTCTTGTTCTTTAGTCCTGGGGTCCTTTCACTCCCTGTACGATGGGTGCTGGGCACAGGGCAGGTGCTGATGCTGATAGAGTCATGGGAGGGGACTGGCAGGGGCTGGGAAAAGTATCATGGGAGGGAGAAAAAAGTGGGGACGTCATCTTCCCTCAGAGAAAGGGTGCATCTGATTTTGGAGTGACTGAGGAGGGAGAAGTCCTCAGGGAATAAAAGCAGCGCCCTGCACCCAGTGGAACATTTACTGTTTCTCTCTTTTCTCCAGAGCATGGGAACCTACAAGGCCCGGATCAACACCTGGCTGGGACAGGAGACCACCAGGGCAGTGCACAACTGGGATTTCAGTCTCCCATGTCATCTCCTGGTTTCACTGGTGCCACTGAGGGCAGCTAGACTCTGCAGCCAGGTGGCCTGGATTCAACTCCCTGCCTGGGTCTCACCAACACTTTCCCTCTTGGTGCCTCAGTTTCATTATCTATGAAATGGGGAAATTAACAGTATTTATTTCTTGTGGTTGGATGAATGATAAGGGTTACCATATATGAGGTGTTTGCAGTTGTGCCATGTTATTTTTGTTATTTTGTTGTTATATTTTACTATATCACATGTGCCGTAATTGTATTATTATAGATGAGCTTTATGAGTGAGTTTCCTGGTGACGGTTCCTCCTGGGGAGCCAGGACCAGCTTTCCTGGCACCTTGAGGTCCTCTCATCCCTGTGCCACTCTCCTGCTTTACCCTATTCTGCTCTGTCTTCATATTTTATACTATAGATATTTAACGTTTAAATATACATTTCTGGTCTGTGTTTTATTTCACGTGTCTGGGAAGGGAGAGAGTGTGAGGTTCAGGAGAGAAGGAGAGGTCTGTCTTCATGCCTGGACGCAGCACAGAGAAATCTCCCCTCCTCCCCCACATCTCCCCACCAGTTCTCAGTGAGGGACAGATTCACAGCAGCACCGAAAGGGCTGAGAAGGGATGGGGGACATCTGGGGCCAATGTTCAGGGGTTGACTATGTTGGGGAACATCTGCCCTGCAGAGTTGGAGCCCACATGTGATGATGTAGAGCTGAAGATGATATCCGGGAGGTGACAGAGAGTGCTTTGGGGTTTCCTGATTATGAAGAGTAGAGGTCAGTGCTTCTGGGGTGAAGTGACTGCTAGGGACATGTGAACGGAATTAATGCAGAATAAATGAGCTGGGAATGAGGATGAGTAAAGCAAGCATCAGTATCTCCTGCCATCAGTTCAGACTGATTGGGGAGGTGGGATAGTTACTGACCCTGTTGCGTGATTCCTCCTAACTTCCTGGTTTTGGGTGCACAGGTGGGTGGTGCTGTTCTTGGTCAGGGCAGCCTAAGCTCTACCCAGGTAAAGCAGTGGTGGCAGAGAGAGTTAGGGGAGCACCTGTGAAACTGACCAAGACAGGGATGGGAGCCCTCTGTGCAGCAGTAGCAGATGCAGAACCTGCCTGGATGCAAGAGAAAGATTAGGAACCCTAGCTGGGTCCTGTTTCCTGCCTGCCTGTGTTCACAGGGTAACCAGTAAGAGAGCTGGGGTAGGGAATTCGTTCATAAGCTATGTATCCAGAGATGTGTTTATAGATATATTGTTTCATGTTTGTATTCAGGTTTGTTGTCACAGACACATTTATCCATGCGTGTTTTATGTTTAAGTTACTTTAGAATGGTTCAGTCACACAATCTTCATTGGTGCTGCCTCTCTCTCTACACACACAGACACTCATACACACACACACATATTCACACATGCTATACAAACATACCTACCTGTATCTATAAAGAGATATGTTATTTTATTTTTTATTTTGTAAATTTGTATGCATTCATGAGGCACCAATGCAATTTTGCTACATTGGTATATTGAGTTGTGGTAAAGTCAGGGCCTTCAGTGCATCCGTCACTGGAGCTGGGCACATTGTACCCACCAAGAAACCCCTCTCATCATACACCCACTGCCAACCATCCTTACCCTTCTGGGTCACTATTGGCCATCATTCCACATGCTGCTTTCATGTGTATAAAGAGATATTAAGCAAATATGGCAGAGTGGTAACTTGAATTTTACTGCACTATTCTTTCAGATTCTTTGCACATTTGAAAATTTACACAATTATAAGTTGGAAGAATGAGGGAAAACAGAGAGAGAGAGAGAGAGAGAGCTGAACTGGAATAGGCTAGTGTCCCACTAGGAACCATAATTGATCTTTGCCATTTTGAAAGTGTGTCCCCTGAGCTGCCTTCAGAGTCCTGGAGGGAAACCTGTTTTCACAGAAATACCAAGATGCCATCTGCCTGTTTCATTACGTTGACTTTTCCATTAATGTTGCAAATGCCACGGTAAGTAACACACCCAGCACCTCAGCAGAACCAGGCAGTGGCTCCAAACCACAGTCCCACTTCAGATTATCTTTGATGGAGCAGTAAAAATTTATTTTTATTAGATTTTGATCCCTCAGTACATGTCTTTAATATTATTTGAGAGAAAGTGGGAAATACGCATAAACCCTTACTACACAGAGAAGCAGGATGGTAGCCTTGAGGAAGGGCACTTGTGTTGACTCAGTTATGAGTTCAACCAGCAGGTCTCCTTCACCCACTGAAAGACAATTTCATTATTTTCAGTTTGAAAGTGTTATGGATAAAGCTGCAAGAGTATTTGTGTACAGGTGTTTTGTGAACATAACATTTTCCCTTGTTTGAAATAAGTGCCTAGGAGGTCAGTTGCTAGTCATAAGGTAAATTGCATGTTAAGTTTGAAGAAAACTGCAATACCCATTTCCAGAGTGGCTGTCCCATTTTAAAGTCCTTCCTACCAGCAACATAAGAGTAACCCAGTTTCTCTGCATCCTTGCCAGCACCTGTTGTTACCTTTATTTTGTATTTCAGCCATTCTCATGATTGTGGTTTTAATTTGTATTTTTCCTACTGGATAATCATGTTGAGTGTCTTTTCATTTGCTGGTTAGTCCGGTGTTTATCCTCTTCAGAGAAATGTCTGTTCCTGTCTTGCTCATTGCCTGTTTTGTATTTGAATTTCATTTTTACTGTTGGGTTTTTACATTTCTTCATACATTCTGAGTGCAAGTCTTTACAGAATATGTTGTCTGTAAATATCTTCTCTCATGCTGTAGCTTGCTTTTTTATGCTCTTCACAGGTCTCTCACAGAGCAACAGTTTTTAATGTTGATAAGATCCAATTTATTAACTTTTTCTTTTATGGATCATACTTTTGGTGTTATGTCTAAGAACTCTTTGTCCAGTCTTATTTCTGATGACTTTTTCTTCAAAGGTTGTAATTTAAAGTTTTTAATTTATTATTTATTTTAGAAAAAAAAAAAATTGGCCTAGGCTGTCCTTGAACTCCTGGGCTCCAGGGATCCTCCCACCTCAGCCTCCCGAGTAGCTGAGAGTACAGGTCTGTGACACCAGGCCCAGCTCAGTGTTTGCCATTTTAACTCTGTGTCTTGCATTAAAGCTTGTGATTCATTTTGAGTTATTTTTTGTATAAAGTGTGAGATTTGGGCTCAGGGTTTTTCCACTGCGGTTGTCCAGTTGCTCCAGCACCGTTTGTTGGGCAAGCTCTCCTTCCTTCATTGAATTGCTTTTGTGCTTTTGTAAAAGTCAGTTGAGCATATTTGTATGTTTTGCTCACTTTCAGTTGAGTTGCTTGTCTTCTTACATTGAGTTTAAGAACTTGTCACATATTCTGGATACATGTTCTTCATCGCAAATGTAATTTGTAATAAATTGTGAAATATTTACTCCCAGTCTATGGCTTGTCTTCTCATTTTCTCAATTACGTCTTTTGGAGCACTCAAGTTTTAAATTTTAACTAAGCCCAATTTCTCTATCTCTTTTTTTTTTTTCACTTGTAGATCATGCTTTTGGTATTTTTATCTAAGAATCTTTTGCCTAACTACCCAAAGTCAAAAAAATTTTCTCTTACATTTTCTTTTAGAAATTTTATAGTTTTAACTCATAAATTTTAGCTCTATAGGTCTCTAATTTGTTGGAGCTGATATTTTATATGGTGTTAAGTGTCACATTGAATTACCTATGCAACTTCATTGAAAATCAATTGACAAAAAAAAAAAAATTTGTAAGAAGGTCTTTCTAGATTTTCACTTCTGTTCCTTTCTGTTCATTGATCTCTATGTCTCTCAGTTCCATACTGTCCAGATTTTTATAGTTTTATATGACATTCCGTTTTTTTTGTTCAAATTTGTGTTGGCACTTCTGTGTCCCTTGCATTTTCATATACATTTTTAGGCTTATTTTGTCAGTTTTCTATGAAATATCTGCTGGAATTTTGATACCAATTGTGTTGAACCTATAGATCTATTAGGGGAGAACTGCCATCTTAACAATATTATTGAGCTTTCCAACCACATCTCTCCATTTATTTAGACCTTTAATTTCTCTCAGTAATGTTTTTTTATTTTCAGTGAACAAACACTGGTCCTTTCCTAAATTTATTTCTATTTCGCGCTTTTGGTAACTACTGTGATAGGAAAGTTGAGATTTTCATTGCTTGTATAGATAAATATGTTAATAATTAATTTTTATATTGATTTTATATACTATGGGCCCTTCTGGATTCATTTCTTAGTGCTAGCAGACTTTTATCTGCTTGTGAATTCTACAGACAAGGTCATGTTATCTGTGAATAGAGTTTTATGTTTTCCATTTTATCTGGATGCCTTTAATTTTTAATTTTCTGCCTTAGCGCACTGGCTACTATCTCCAGTACAACGTTAAGTGGAAGTGGAAGTACAATGTTAAGTGGAAGACTGGACGTCCTTGCATTGATCCGTATCTTAGGAGAAAAGCATTCAGTCTTTCTTCATTAAGCATGATTTTAGCTGTGGGTGTTTTATAGATGCCCTTTATCAGAGTGAGGAAGGTCCCCTCCATTCCTATTTTGTTGAAACTTACAAACATGAATGGTGTTAACATACCTGTCAACTGTTTCTTCTGCATCTTTTGAGATAATTATATCTTTTACTTCATTAATACAGTGCTTTCCATTCATCGATTTCAAATATTAATCCAACCTTATTTTCCTGGGATGAATCTCATTGGTCATGGAGTATAATCCTTTTTTATGTGGCATTTTATCGTCTGCCAGTGTTTGTTGAGGACATTTTCATTTGTGTTTATTGCTGATACTGGTCTCTGGTATTCTTTTCTTGTGAGTCTTGCTCTGACTTTGATATTAGGGTAATGCCAGTTCTGTAAATGCGCTGGAAAGTCTTCCCTCCTCTCTTCTTGTCTGACAGAGCTTTTGAAATATTTGATAGAATTCACCAGTGAAGATATTTGGGTTTTGGCATTTCCTTGTGAGAAGGTTTTTAAATTACTGACTTAGTGTACAGTTCTATTCAAATTTTCTCTTTACTTTTGATGCAGTTTTGAAATTTTCTTTTTATTTCTTGTTTATTTTATTATTATTATTTTTTTGAGATGGGGTCTCACTCTGTCACCCAGGCTGGAGTGCAGTGGTGCATCTCAGCTCACTGCAAGCTCTGCCTCCTGGGCTTAGCCATTCTCTTGCCTCAGCCTCCCTAGTAGCTGGAAATACAGGTCTTGACAGGAAAGTCACTGATCCTGGATTGGGCTATGCTCAATCAGAGGTAGATGTCAATGCTTCAAGGGCCATAGAAAAACAAGAAAAGAAGAAATTGCACCAATTTGGACTGCTGTGTCACATTTCTTTACACAGGAAAACACACTTTACAGCCTCAAACAGCCAACAATGCACAGGGAGATGCCCTCCTCAGGAGAAAACTTTGATAGAAAATTGAAATGGTCAATTGAAACACTGATTGTCTAAAAACTGCCAATATAATTGTTGAGCAATATAAACACGAAGGACTGGCTTTTATATCTCCATAAATGTGCTCACTGTCAACATGGGTGGGGCTGCAAGAGTGACTCCACTAGGCAGCTTCCTCTCTTTGTCCTGATGGATCAGGATGATGCTATTATGACTATACATACATTCTTCCTAATGGGAGAAGATGCTGCAGTAATGACTACACTTCACCTAAAATTTCTTTTTTCATATGTGATGCCGTGGTACTAGGAATAGGGATGTAAATAAAAGTGCCAGAAACAGGAATTATCCCTAGGCCAAAAACCATAACTGTATTTTTACACCTGTATGTAAGAATCCCCAAGCAACTCAAGGATTGTGCTATGCCTTCATTTCATCTGGCAAAGTCAGGTTTAACTGTAAGTAGAGCTATGTAGCCTGGTGGTCCAATAGTCCCAACTAGTTCCTTCCCTATGTAACCTACCCTCTATGATCAAGAGTAGACTGAGGGAAGATATGCTAGAATACTATTGCTGCCTGAAGTCTAGACCAGCACAGCAGCCAAACCAAATGTCACTTCCAAAACCTAAAAAGACTGATATAAAGGGACAGAAAGAGGAATAGTGGCTGAGGGTAAGTGAATAAATCAAAGGGTTATGTAGTGAGGAAAATTCAATATTAGCTTATCTCCTCAAAAGTAGTGTGAGCAAGAGAAGATACTGTCTCTTAGTTCAATTATACTGGATGCCTAAAAGGGAGAAGCCATATGTCCCTGAGACCATTCATGTTTTTGGAACCCGGTAAGACTGAGTGGTGTCTGCAAAGCTGAATGACTTCTTTCTGGGAGACATATTCATACAAGAGGATGATAAACTGGTCTAATTTTGAATGACTGAATGAGACTCTGATAATATGCCAATATGTCTTTACTGTTATAATCCTTTTCCTATAAAAGATATGTGGTCAAAGAAAAACATGTAGTCTTTGTCCCTGGTTTCTCCTAAAAACCTTAGACTCTTGAGAGATAAGAGTGTCTTTAGAATACTGATGACAGGATTCTTGGCTGAGGAGATCCTAGTTATCTTGAGAATGGGGGCTGGCTGCCAGAGACACATACCTGTGATGAGAACGTTGTGTTATTCCATTTTGTGTTGCTATAAATAAATGTCCGAGACTGACTAATTTACATAAACAAGGTTCATGTGTCTCAGGATTCTGATGTCTGGAAATGTTTGAGCATTTAGTGAGGGCCTCAGGCTGCTTCCACTCATGGCAGAATGCAAAGGGGAGCTGGTATGTGCAGAGATCACATGGTAACAGAGGAACAGAGAGAGTAGGAAGTTGCCAGGCTCTTTTTAACAACTAGCTCTCTTGGAAAATAATAGAGCAACAATTCATTCACTCCAGAGAGAGAGCAGTATCTCTCTATTCATAAAAAATTTGTCCCCATGACCCGAACGGCACCCATTAGGCCCCACATCCCACAGTGGGCATCAGATTTTAACATGAGGTATCAAGGGATAAATACTTATATCATTGCACCCTGTTGCTAGCCAGCCAAAGCTCATGTTCTTCTCACATTGCAAAACACAATAATCTCCCAATTGTCCCAAATTATTTTAGGTTGTTCCAGCATCAACTCAAAATTCCAGAGTCTTATCTGAGATTCAAGGTGAGTTCTCAAAGCTATAAGCTTTGAGCCAGTAAAATTTTTAAAAATGTTATTTACCTCTAAAATATTAATACAACAGTGGAAGAGACATTTCTTATTCATTTCCATTCCAAAAGAAATAAATGGGCCAAAAGAAATGAATGCAGTCTTCTCACAGGCTGAAACTCATCATAGCAGAGATTAAAACTTAAAACTCTAAAATAATCTCCTTTAACTCTATATTTTGAATCCTGAGCACATTGACTGGTTCAAGTTCTGGGCTCATAACGCCATTTGTAGCCCCACATTTATGGTTTTGCTGAACATAACCCATATAGCTACTCTCATGGGTGAAAACTGAATGCCTATGGTTTTCCAGGCTGAGGTTGCACATTGCCAGTGGCTCTACAATGTAGTAGTCCTGGCAGGGGTCCTGCTCCTGCAGCTGCACTAGGAATTGTCCTGGGTATTAAATTTCCCCTTTAAATATCAGTTCCAGTTTTGGTTCATTTCTTTGCTCCCACGTATGTGCAAAGGCTATTACAAGCAGCCAGGCCAAATCTTGAATGTTATGCTACTTAGAAATTTCTTTTGATGATACCCTTAATCATCACTCTCAGGTTCAAGGTTCCAGAGATCCCTAGGGAGGGGGCACAATGCCTCCAAGTCCTTTGCCAATGCATAACAAAAGTGACCTTTCCTGTAGGTCCCAATAAGTTCCTCGTCTCCATCTGAGACCTCATCAGCCTGGACTCTATTGTCCATATCACTATCAGCATTTTGGTCACAACAACTTAACAAATCTCCAGGAAGTTCCAAAATTTCCCTCATTTTCTTGTCTTCTGAACTCTCCAAAGTCTTCCAACCTCTGCTTGTTATTCAGTTCCAAAATCATTTCCACATTTTCAGCTACCTTTATAGCAATACCCAACTTCTGGTGCCAATTTTCTGAATTAGTTGATTCTCACACTGTTATAAAGAAATACCTGAGGGGGGAGGTTCCAAGATGGTCGAATAGGAACAGCGCCAGTCAACAGCTCCCAGTGTGAGTGACGCAGAAGACAGGTGATTTGTGCGCTTCCAACTGAGGTACTGGGTTCATCTCACTGGTGCTTGTTGGACAGTGGGTGCAGCCCATGGTGCAGGGCGGGGCATCGCCTCACTTAGGAAGTGCAGGGGGTCAGGGAATTCCCTTTCCTAGCCAAGGGAAGCCGTGACAGACGGTATCTGGAACATCAGGACACTGCCACCCTAATTCTGTGCTTTTCCAGTGGTCTTAGCAAATAGCACACCAGGAGATTATATCCTGCACCTGGCTCAGAGGGTCCCACGCCCACAGAGCCTCACTCATCCAGGAGAAATTCTCCAACCTAGCGAGGCAGGCCAACAATCAAATTCAGGAAATACAGAAAACACCACAAAGATACTCCATGAGAAGAGCAACTCTAAGACACATAATTGTCAGATTCACCAAAGCTGAAATGAAGGAAAAAATGTTAAGGGCAGCCAGAGAGAAAGGTCGGGTTACCACAAAGGGAAGCCCATCAGACTAACAGCAGATCTCTTGGCAGAAACTCTACAAGCCAGAAGAGAGTGGGGGCCAATATTCAACATTCTTAAAGAAAAGATTTTTCAACTCATAATTCCATATCCACCCAAACTAAGCTTCATAAGTGAAGGTTAAATAAAATCCTTTACCAACAAGCAAATGCCGAGAGATTTTATCACCACCAGACCTGCCTTACAAGAGCTCCTGAAGGAAGCACAAAACGTGGAAAGGAACAACTGGTACCAGCTACTGCAAAAACATGCCAAATTGTAAAGACCATTGATGCTAGGAAGAAACTGCATCAACTAATGAGCAAAATAACCAGCTAACATCGTAATAACAGGATCAAATTCACACATAAAATTATTAACCTTAAATGTAAATGGGCTAAATGCTCCAATTAAAAGACACAGACTGGCAAATTCGATAGTCAACACCCATCAGTGTGCTATTTTCAGGAGACCAATCTCACATGCAGAGATACACACAGGCTAAAAATAAAGGGATGGAGGAATATCTACCAAGCAAATGGAAAACAAAAAAAAAAGCAGGGGTTGCCATCCTAGTCTCTGATGAAATAAACTTTAAACCAACAAAGATCCAAAGAGACAAAGAAGGCCATTACTTAATGGTAAAGGGATCAATTCAACAAGAAAAGGTAACTATCCTACATATATATGCAACCAATACAGGAGCACCCAGATTCATAAAGCAAACTCTTAGCGACCTACAAAGAGACTTAGACTCCCACACAATAATAATGGGAGACTTTAACACCCCACTGTCAATATCAGACAGATCAAAGAGACAGAAAGTTAACAAGGATATCCAGGAAATGAACTCAGCTCTGCACCAAGCGGACCTAATAGACATTTACAGAACTCTCCACCCCAAATCAACAGAATATACATTCTTCTCAGCACCACATCGCACTTATGCCAAAATTGACCACATAGTTGGAAGTAAAGCACTCCTCAGCAAATGTAAAAGAAATTATAGCAAACTGTCTCTCAGGCCATAGTGCAATCAAACTAGAACTCAGGAC
Organism: Macaca fascicularis; assembly: GCF_037993035.2. Classification (NCBI taxonomy): domain Eukaryota; kingdom Metazoa; phylum Chordata; class Mammalia; order Primates; family Cercopithecidae; genus Macaca; species Macaca fascicularis. The sequence continues at coordinate 142,975,098 of NC_088378.1, forward strand.
TAAGAAACTCAATCAAAACCGCTCAACTACATGGAAACTGAACAACCTGCTCCTGAATGACTACTGGGTACATAACGAAATGAGGGCAGAAATAAAGATATTCTTTGAAACCAATGAGAACAAAGACACAACATACCAGAATCTCTGGAACACATATAAAGCAGTGTGTAGAGGGAAATTTATAGCACCAAATGCCCACAAGAGAAAGCAGGAGAGATCTAAAATCGACACCCTAACATCACAGTTAAAAGAACTAGAGAAGCAAGAGCAAACACATTCAAAAGCTAGCAGAAGTCAAGAAATAACTAAGATCAGAGCAGAACTGAAGGAGATAGAGACACAAAAACCCTTCCAAAAAATCAATAACTCCAGGAGTTGGTATTTTGAGAAGATCAACAAATTGATAGACCGCTAGCAAGACTAATAAAGAAGAGAAGATTCAAATAGATGCAATAAAAAATGATAAAGGGGATATCACCACTGATCCCACAGAAATACAAACTACCATCATAGAATACTATAAACACCTCTATGCAAATAAAGTAGAAAATCTAGAAGAAATGGATAAATTCCTGGACACATACACCCTCCCAAGACTAAACCAGGAAGAAGTTGAATCCCTGAATAGATTAATAACAAGCTCTGAAATTGAGGCAATAATTAATAGCCTACCAACCAAAAAAAGTCCCAGACCAGATGAATTCACAGTCGAATTCTACCAGAGGTACAAAGAGGAGCTGGTACCATTCCTCCTGTAACTACTCCCATTAACAGAAAAAGAAGAATCCTCCCTAACACATTTAATGAGGCCAGCATCACCCTGACACCAAAGCCTGGCAGAGACACAACAAAAAAAGAGAATTTTAGACCAATATCCCTGATGAACATCAAGGCAAAAATCCTCAATAAAATACTGGCAAACCGAATCCAGCAGCACATCAAAAAGATTATCCATCACGATCAAGTTGGCTTCATCCCTGGGATGCAAGGCTGGTTCAACATATGCAAATCTATAAATGTAATCCATCATATAAACACAACGAAAGACAGAAACCACATGAATATCTTAATAGATGCAGAAATGACCTTTGACAAAATTCAACAGCCTTCATGCTAAAAACTCTCAAAAACTAGGTATTGATGGGATGTATCTCAAAATAATAACAGCTATTTATGACAAACCCACAGCCAATATCATACTGAATGGGCAAAAACGGGAAGCATTCCCTTTGAAAACTGGCACAAGACAGGGATGCCCTCTCTCACCACTCCTATTCAACATAGTGTTGGAAGTTTTGGCCAGGGCAATCAGGCAGGAGAAAGAAATAAAGGGTATTCAATTAGGAAAAGAAGAAGTCAAATTGTCCCTGTTTGCAGATGACATGATTGTATATTTAGAAACCCCATTGTCTCAGCCCAAAATCTCCTTAAGCTGATAAGCAACTTCAGCAAAGTCTCAGGATACATAATCAATGTGCAAAAATCACAAGCATTCCTATACACCAATAACAGACAGACAGCCAACTCATGAGTGAACTCCCATTGACAATTGCTTCAAATGGAATATAATACCTAGGAATCCAACTTACAAGGGATGTGAAGGACCTCTTCAAGGAGAACTACAAACCACTGCTTAATGAAATAAAAGAGGACACAAACAAATGGAAGAACATTCCATGCTCATGGATAGGAAGAACCAGTATCGTGAAAATGGCCACACTGCCCAAGGTAATTTGTAGATTCTATGCCATTCCCATCAAGCTACCAATGACTTTCTTCACAAAATTGGAAAAAGCTACTTTAACGTTCATGTGCAACCAAAAAAGAGCTGGCATTGCCAACACAATCCTAAGCCAAAAGAACAAAGCTGGAGGCATCATGTCACCTGACTTCAAACTATACTACAAGGCTACAGTAACCAAAACAGCATAGTACTGGTACCAAAATAGAGATATAGACCAATGGAACAGAACAGAGCCCTCAGAAATAATACCACACATCTACAGCCATGTGATGTTTGACAAACCTGACAAAAAAAAGAAACAGGGAAAGGATTCCCTATTGAGTAAATCGTGCTGGGAAAACTGGCTAGCCATATGTAGAATGCTGAAACTGGATCCCTTCCTTACACCTTATACAAAAATTAATTCAAGATGGATTAAAGACTTAAATGTTAGACCTAAAACCATAAAATCCCTAGAAGAAAATCTAGGCAATACCATTCAGGACATAGGCATGGGCAAGGTCTTCATGACTAAACACCAAAAGCAATGGCAACAAAAGCCAAAATTGACAAATGGGATCTAATTAAACTAAAGAGCTTCTGCACAGCAAAAGAAACTACCATCAGAGTGAACAGGCAACCTACAGAATGGGAGAAAATGTTTACAATCTATCCATCTGACAAAGGGCTAATATCCAGAATCTTCAAAGAACTTAAACAAATTTACAACAAAAAATCAAACAACCCCATCAAAAAGTGGGCAAAGGATATTAACAGACACTTCTCAAAACAAGACATTTATGCAGCCAACAGACACATGAAAAAATGCTCATCATCACTGGCCATCAGAGAAAAAAGTTAGGAAACAACAGGTGCTGGAGAGGATGTGGAGAAATAGGAACACTTTCACACCGTTCGGGGGAGTGTAAACCAGTTCAACCATTGTGGAAAACAGTGTGGCAATTCCTCAAGGATCTAGAACTAGAAATACCATTAGACCCAGCCATCCCATTACTGGGTGTATAAGCAAAGGATTATGAATCATGCTGCTATAAAGACACATGCACATGTATGTCTATTGCGGCACTATTCACAATAGCAAAGACTTGGAACCAACCCAGATATCCATCAATGATAGACTAGATTAAGAAAATGTGGCACATATACACCATGCAATACTATGCAGCCATAAAAAAGTATCAATTCCTGTCCTTTGTAGGGACGTGGATGAAGCTGGAAACCATCATTCTGAGCAAACTATTGCAAGGACAGAAAACTAAACACCCAATGTTCTCACTCATAGGTGGAAACTGAACAATGAGATCACTTGGACACAGGAAGGGGCATGTCACACAGTGAGGCCTGTCATGGGGTGGGGGGAGCAGGGAGGGATAGCATGAGGAGATATACCTAATGTAAATGATGAATTAATGGGTACAGCACACCATGTTTACATATGTAATGAACCTACACACTGTGCACACTTAAAGTATAATAATTATTATTAAAAAAAATACCTGAGAGTTCATAATTTATAAAGAGGTTTAAATTGGCTCATGGTTCTACAGGCTACACAAGAGTATGATTCTGGCATCTGCTCAACTTTTGAGAGGTCCTCAGAAAACTTTCAATCATGCTGAAAGGTTAAGGGGAAGCAGGCATGACTGACATGCCTGGAGCAGAAGGGAGAGAGAGCAGGGAGGTGCCACACACTTTCAAACACCAGATCTTGTGAGAACTATCACAAGAACAGCATCAAAGAGATGACTCTAAACCATTCATGGAGGATCCATCCCCATAAGCCAATCACCTCCCACCAGGTGCCACCTCCAACATTAGGGATTACAAGTGGACATGGGATTTGGGTGGGGACATAGATCCAAATGCTATCAGGGGCCATGGTGGACATGAGGGTTGGCTGGTATCCCCACTTCTCACCTGTCACCAGGGACACAGACACATTCAGACTGCTTGGCAGAAAAAGAAGCCAGAGGCCCTTGAAGTCTCAAAGAGGAGCCATGAACAAATCTTGCATCTCAGGCCCTCACAAGGAAGTCTTAGAAAAGAAAAAAGTAGTATCATGAACAAATTCAAGTCAGTCATGGTAAGTGGTGACACTGAACAGCCCACCACACATTGAAAAATTCCAAATCAAAGAATCTCCAGAGCCTAGTTGTGTCCCATCTGCCCCAACTCCTCCTTCACTTCAGGCCCTCTAAGGTGTCATTTTATAAGCCTTGAGAGACACATCAGAGCCCTGGGTACTCTTCCTGTTCGGGGTGGAACAAAAACTAAATCTGTTCAGAGCTCACAGGTGATGTGACTAAAGGAGGAATTGTGGGGTGGGTGAGCTCCCCCATGGGCTCCTGTCTACACTATCCCAAGGATCTCAGGGATCACTATCCCACCCCTACCACACTTACATGAAGCCTGAGCACGGCTGCCTCCTTTTCCATCTGTGGAAAGAAAACAAACTGTTAGAGGCCAGGGAGGAGGCAAGGCCGTGAGATCCCAGAGGAGTTTCCAGAACTGTGACTGCAGACCCAGGTCAGGATCAGGAAAACTGAGGGAAGAGGATGTGTTGAAGCTGGACCAATTGTCCTACTGACGTCTGTCCTCAGCAGGGACCTTCCCCTGATCTGTGACTGCTGGGAGTCAGGTTCCCATGTCCACAATCATGGTGATACATTTGTCCTTCAATTTCACAGGTGCTTTACAAAAGAGTAAGAGTTGACCGGGCATCTGAACAGGGTAAATGTGCGTGGAGATGGTGCCTCACAACTAGGCAGGAAAGGAGCCAACTTCCGTCTGGGGCTTGAAATCCACCAATGAAAGAAGAAAACTAGGAGCTCACTTCTTTCCTACCTGGGCTCTTATTCTTCCATATCACAGCAGCGACCACAGCACCCGGGACCACAGCACCAAGAACAACCAGGACAGTAACGATGCCCACAATGGGGAATGTGGGCTGGGAAGATGGCCCTGAGAAAGGAGGGGACTGTGAGGGGCCCTGACACCCAGGCCTCAGTCTTGACCTGGCTGAAGGGCTCCAGAAGGGCTCCTGCTTTCCCTGAGAAGAGACATGACTCCTCATTCTTCTCCTTAGCCCATCTCAGGGTGAGGGGCTCTGGCAGCCCCTCGTGCTGCACATGGCATGTGTATCTCTGCTCCTCTCCAGAAGACACCACCACAGCTGCCCACTTCTGGAAGGTTCTATACCCTGTAGATCTGGTCCCCATAAGCTCTGCATCCTGAATTTGGTTCTTCTGATCCTGCTGCTGGGTCAGTGTGATCTCCACAGGGTAGTAGCCCAGGGCCCAGCACCTCAGGGTGGCCTCATGGTCTGAGATGGGGTGGTGGGTCACGTGTGTCTTTGGGGGATCTGAGGGAAAGAGTCAGAAAATTCAGGCACTGCATTCCTTATGGGACACTCCAGCAGCATACATGTGACCATCCTGAGAATGGACAGGACACCAGGGGTGGGGAAGGGAGCACAGAACCCAGACACCAGCCTGGACACAGGAACCTGGGATATTCTCCCATTCCTTAGAAAGTTCTAGTGTCTGAGGCAGGAACAGAGATTTCTGGTCTTGAATTGAGTGGAAGCTGAGGGACTCAGAAGAGCTGGAATCAGACCAACAGATACACATTGAGTGTGAGGCAGATAACAAAGGCTGAGAGGAAAATGCCTGGTGCTCAAGGCTGCTGTGAGGTCAAAGGGGACAGCTGATCAGTATTCCAGGGATTGCCTTCCCTCCTCTCCCTCAGAGACTTCATCCTTTAATTGTCCCAGAGTGCAAGGCGAGCCCTCAGTCACTCTCTGGTGTAGGATGTGGAACCCAGGAGGACTCTTCTTCCTCAGGATTAGAGGGAGAGGGATGTTTTAGCGTTGGTCCCATTTTAATCTCCTTTTAGAAGGTGGGTCGGGGAAATCTTCAGGAGATCTGGGAGTCGCCCCTTGGCCGCTGGTACCTGCGCACTGCAGTGTCTCCTTCCCATCTTAAGGCCTTGCTGAGCCACTCCGCCCACCTTCCCTGCAGGTAGATTTTGACCAGCTCTGCATGTTCCTCCGCCAGGGCATCTGAGCCGCCTTGTCCGCTGCGGTCCAAGAGCGCAGCTCCTGGTTTAGGACGAGGTAACTGGCGCCGTCGTAGGATATGTTCATACTCGCGCAGTTGGCTCCAGTCCGGGTCCAGGTCGCAGCTGTGTATACAATGGAGTGTGTAAGACCCTGTCCTCGTGGTCGCTGACAGTCCAGGCCGCTGAGCCCCGAGCCCCGCCTCTAAGCCGACTAACCCCTGAGGATTTGGGCCTGAACTGAAAATGGAATCTGGTATAGGCGCCTGGGGCTCTTGCCGGGTCAAGGGTCTCCTCGGGTCCGCAGCCTCGGGTTGGGTCTCCGATTGTGCTACTGTGGGTAGCACAATCTTGGTAATCCCTGAATGATCACGAATCTAATTTGTAAAAGAGGTGATTTTGGGGCCCTTTACGTATAAATGTGTCTAAACCCATTGCAATTAGACTCACAAAGCTAAGTTTTACTTTCCCAGACTATGTATCTGTGACTCTGGTGTGCTGTATTTTTAAATTATCTTTATTTCGTAGTCTTGAATTTGTGTGTGTGAGTCCAGGACATCTCAATACAAAGGGCGTGTTACCGTATGTTGCAACCAGGAGCCTGGACAGAATTTAATCACCTCAAAATTCCAAGTGCTCAATGCAGCCAAAGTGCCCTTCACCAGTGCTCATGAACTGCCTTTGTTTGTTTGTTTGTTTGTTTATTTATTTCTAGGCAGGGTGTCACTCTGTTACCCTGGCTGGATTACAGTGGCACGCTCATGACTCACTGAAGCCTTGACCTACTGGGATCATGCTACCAATGCTCCTCCCTCAGCCTCCCAAGTAGCTGGCACCACAGGTTTGTGCCACCACTCTTGGCTAATTTTTCTAAAAGAAATATTTGTAGGGATGAGGTCTCCCTATGTTGCTATGGCTGGTCTTGAACTCCTGGGCTCAAGCGATCCTCAGCCTGCCACAATGCTGGTATTGGCAGGCATGAGCCACAGTGGCCGACCCATGCACCTGCCTATTTTTATGAATTATTCACATCTAAGCTATGTGTGTATTTTATTGGGACACTTGGTATTCTTTTTTAACCTATTTAACTTAGGGAGGCAATTAGTTTTTAGACAGCCGCATAGAATATATTAAAGACCAAGGTGTAAGTAACACTGTGCCAGGCTCTGTGGATAAATACATTAAAAATCCATAAAACACTGTGTTTAAGTCTGAGAATTCCATCGCTTTAGAATTCTTTCTCTCTGTTCCTTTACCCCTCCAGCCCTTCTCTCTGTCCCTGTCATCTCTCAGGCCCTCCTCTCCCCTTAGTCTCTACTATCCTGTAACTACTGAATTGTGGCCCTAGCTCTGTCCCTTCTCCTGCTGCCCATGACTGTTTCTCCCACAATGGTCAGCAATCCTGCTGATGTGAGTCAGATTGTGTCATTTCTTCACTTAAAACGCTCCAGTAGCTCCATCTCACTGTCAAGAAGCCTCTAGAATGGAAGGCACAAGCACAGGGGCTTTGGGTTGTTTTAATCAAAGTTGTGTCTGCAGATTATAAAAGCATATCTGCCACATAGTAGGCACTAAGTTAATTTTGTTGAATGAATGAATGAAATACGATTGTGTTGAAAATTGCATCACACAAAAATCACAAAATGAAAAATGCAAAGCAAGTTAGGAAACGTTTGGTTTTATGCAACTACTGTGCATATCAGTTCATAAACTCATTCCAGTGGAGATCATGTCATATGCTTAGCTGTTGAATCTGTTCATTAATTTTCTATTAGTACATAACCAATTACCACAAACTTAGTGGTTTAAAATAGCACCCACTTATTTGTCTACATTTCCTTCATCAGAAATCCACGCCTAGTGTGATAGATTCTTTGTTTAGGGTTTCGTAAAGCTGTATGCTCACTTAAGATTGTGATTCTCCCCCAAGCTTATGTAAAGCTCATTGGCAGAATTGGATTTCTCGCAATTGTAGGACTAAGGTTCCTGTTTCCTTCGGGCTATCAGAGTAGACAGTGGGGAGAGTTTCTAATTCCTATTGGCCACCAGTGTTCTTTCCCCATGATCCTTTCATTTTCAAAGCCCACAGTGGAGGAAACCCCTCACACTGAACCCCTCTACACTGTGAGTCTCTGTTCTCAGGAAGAACCCAGTCCTTTTCAGAGCTTACCTGATTAGGACAGTCCAAGCAGGATAATCCCCATCTTCAAGTCAACTGACTGAGGACCTGAAATCTCTCTGCAAAACTCCTTCACAGCAGCACCTGCATTAGTGTCAACTGAGTAACTGGGGTAACGTGAGTAACCAAGGGTGGTTATTGGGGTGTCATCATAGAATCAGCCTAGCATAGCCTGGATCTTCCTTTTGTGTTTAAATAGAACATACAAATTGAAGATAAAAAAATAGATCACTGTTAATGATAATAAAATATATCTTATATAGCCATGTAAATTTTTATTAAATATTAAAAGCAAATGATATGTTTAGTATCTTATAATGAATTTAGAGCAAATGAAAAAGTTCAGTGACAAGTCACCTCAAACTTAGCAGCTCAAATCAACAAATATTTGCCATCTGGCACAGCTTCCAATGGTCAGGAATGCAGGAGAGGTTTCTCTGGATGCTTCTGATTCAGGGCCTCTCACAAAGTTGCAGTCCAGTTGTCATCCAGGGCTGAATTGTCTGAGGGTTCAAATGGGCCTGGGAATTCACAAGACACAGGAATCTCTCACATGGCTGTTGGAAGAGGCTTCAGCTTCTTGTTGTCTGGTCCCAGGAGGCCTCACTCCTAGTCACATGGACCTTTCCACAGGCCTGCTGATGACACAGCAGCCGGCTTCCCCCAGGGCTCATGATCCCAGAGAAAGAGAGAACCAAAGTAGAAGCTGCAATGAGTTTTATGTTCTACACCCAGAGTCACAGACTATTACGTCAGCATTACTCTATCAGTTAGAAGTGAGTCATTAAGTCCGGGCCACACTCACAGGGAGGCAATGAAGCTGCACCTCTGGAAAGGAGGAGAATCAAGAATTTATATGCATGTTGAAAGCAAAATTAACATTATTGTTTCAGGATTTTGTAAATCAAATACTTCTTGTATCTGACTAACTTTCTTTCATACTGTAAACTTCTTTTTTGTAAAGTGATAATTAAAAATTTGAGACAGAGAAAGGAGATACAACAAGATCTCAGATTTTTTGCAAATGCCTTTAATATTAATATTCTCTTTGACAAGTTGCAACAAAGTTGAGAAAATACAGTAGCTAGATCAAAGAGTCCCAAGACTTTGGTGCCATACAATAATGCCTTTACAATCATAACTACCTTTGTTTTTCCTCAGAAGTTTCTAATGCAGTTTAAGAATGCCCAAAATGCAAATTTTCTGACTCAAGTGTCTACAAAAATATTTGCTTAATCAGGGTGCTTTGCAGTTAGAAAAATGTGAGTCTCACATCTCTGCCTATACGCTAGCTTAGCATCATGACAATGATTTGGTTTGATGTGGTAGGCAGAAATGGTTAATTCCAGTCTAGGAACAAGATTTTTCAGTAACTGGTTATTCAGTGGACATCCTATAATTAGTTTAACATCTTTCACTATGTTTTTAAATTAGATGTGGTAGAAGTGATTTGGACTGCAGTATGATTCTGAAAAATGCAGTTATTTTGTACTTCTAACAATGCTTTAGAAGCAGCTCTTTTGTGTTTTCTGTTCTTATTGCTATTTCCTTACCAGTTATTCCTTTGTCTTTTCATTTATTTTGTTCAACAATGCTTTTTTTTTTTTACGATTCTATAAAAGTTTAATTATGTGAGCAACATTTCAAATTCTCAAATTCTTTGCAAGATACAATTGCCTTGCACATCAGATTGAAGATTGTATATCAGAAAATGTAGAGAGCTGTCAATTAGCCAAGGATCAAATGACCTATTTCTAGCCAAGGCTATTTTTCATGGCATCCTGGTCCTCTCTGTCACATGGCTCCTTACAATTGGCTGTGGCTTGTTTTGTTTTTGTTTTTGTTTTTTTGATGGAGTCTCCCTCTGTCACCCAGGCTGGAGTGCAGTGGCACAATGTCAGCTCACTGCAACCTCCACCTTCCAGGTTCAAGCGATTCTCCTGCCTCAGCCTCCTGAGTAGCTGGGATTACAGGTGTGCATCAACACGCCCAGCTAATTTTTGTATTTTTAGTAGAGACGGGGTTTCACCATGTTGGTCAGGCTGGTCTCGAACTCCTGATCTCGTGATCCACTGGCCTCAACTTCTCAAAGTGCTGGGATCACAGACTTTAGCCACCGTGCCCAGCCAGCTGCGGCTTTGTTTTACCATGAGTAGTTATCGCTGAGGATCCTTGTGGTGAACTTTGGTATATTCCTTTATCTTTCATTTCCAAATAATCAATCAAGAAAGGCACACACGGTGCATTTTGAAAAATACCACTTTAAAGATTTGTGGGCCAGGAGCAGTGGCTCATGCCTGGAATTCCAGCAATTTGGTAGGCCAAAGTGGGTGGATCACCTGAGCTCAAGAGTTTGAGACCAGCCTGGTTAACATGGTGAAACCCGTCTCTGCTAAAAATACAAAAATTAGCCAGGAGTTGTGGCACGTGCCTGTAATCCTGGCTACTCAGGAGTCTGGGGCAGGAGAATCCTTTGAACCCAGGAGGCGGAGGTTGCAGTGAGCCAAGATCACACCACTGCACTCCAGCCTAGGCGAGAAGAGCAAGACTAAATAAATAAATAAACAAAGTTTTACGATCAAGTAACTAACCACCTGGGCATCCCCTCCTGGCATAAAAGACAGAACCAATGAAGCCACCCTAGACTGTTGTCCAATCCTATCCCCCAAAAGGAACCTCTGTCTTGAGTCTTGTATTTACTATTCCTTTGCACTGTCACTAAAGATTTTTACAATAAGTATATATATACCCAAATCACAGTTTGATCTGTTTTTTTTTTTTTAAACTTCCCCATACAGAGAACTCACACTATATCTATTCTTCTGTGATGCACGTTATGTGTAGGAGAGTTATCTCTGATGCAGGATGGTGCTTTTCCTTTTAATTCTTTGTTTTATTTTATTTGTCTATTTTTTTTTTTTTTTTTTTTTTTGTGATGGAGTTTCTCTCTTGTTGCCCAGGCTGGAGTGCAGGGGCACAATCTCAGCTCACTACAACCTCCACCTCCCTGGTTCAAGCGATTCTCCTGTCTCAGCCTCCCAAGTGGTTGGGATTACAGGCACCTGCCACCACGCCCGGCTAATATTTATATTTTTAGTAGAGACGGGGTTTCACTATGTTGGTCAGGCTGGTCTGGAACTCTTTTTTTTTTTTTTTTAAATAGAGTCTCTCTTTGCTGCCCAGGCTGGAATGCAGTGGGGAGATCTTGGCTCACTGCAAGCTCTGCCTCCCGGGTTCACGCCATTCTCCTGCCTCAGCCTCCCGAGTAGCTGGGACTACTGGCACCTGCCACCACACCTGGCTAATTTTTTTATTTTTATTTTTAGTAGAGATGGGATTTCACCATGTTAGCCAGGATGGTCTTGATCTCCTGACCTCATGATCCACCCACCTCGGCCTCCCAAAGTGCTGGGATTACAGGCTGGTCTTGAACTCTTGATCTCAGGCAATCTGCCTGCCTTGACCTCCCAAAGTGCTAGGATTACAGGGGTGAGCCACCGTGCCCGCCTTCATTCATTTTCACTGCTAAAGTTTTACTTTTTGCAATGATACCACAATTTTGTTAATTCCCATTGATGTATATGTGATTGTTTCCAGTTTTTGCCATAAACATTGGTGTACACGTCTCCTGGATACATAGCCAAGAATGTCCCCAGAGTATATGCTCAGGACCAGACGGTGGGATTATTTGGTGCATGGATGTTAATCATACTAGATAAGGCTAATTGATTTCCCAAGTGCTTGTACCAAGAATGGGAAAGAGCTCATGTTGCTCAGGTGTTCTGAAAACATTCAGGTGGAGATTAAATGTTAAAAACCACTGTCTTGGCTACAGGATCACCTTAGGCATTTTTTCATATTCCATTAATAACTTCCTTTTCTTTACTTTTATTCTATAATTTATGGCATTATACTTTTAGCATAAGATTAAAATGATGCTTCCTTTTAGCCTAACCACATAGCATTTGTGAAAAAAATGGAGGGAGGGAGAAAGCTCTGAGGGAGAAAAGGAGGAAAGAAGGAAGGAAGGACAGAGAAAGGTGAAATAAAAAGTTTCAATAAAGAATAGTGGGAATGGACTGGAAACGGCAAGTATGGCTAACATTATTAAAATGCAACAAATTAAAAGAGATGTGGACAATATTCACAGAATAATAGAAACTTCAGAAAGCCTTAATAGTTATTAACTACTGTGTCACAAACTACCTAAAAATTTAGTGGCTTAATACAAAAAATACCTGTTAACTCAAAGAGATACTACAAACACAAGCAAAATCAGTTCTATGAGGGTGGCAGAAGTTGGATAAAGAGAAGGATTTTACAAGTTGGAATAAGTAAGAGTTATTGATGTGCAGATGGAAATTATTTTTAGTCCAAGTCCTCCAAGGAGTAGATGCCAAGATGAGCTTCAAGTCTGTGGCATTTTATGAGGCAACACACCTGTAAGGGTATATGGGAAGTGAGCCAGAAATCCCTAGAAAAGGCAGCAGACCAAGATGCAAGTGTGACCCCAAGTGCTGGACAGAAGGAGAGAAGGTTTGTTCCACGCATCCTAGAGCACGGACAATCCAAGGAGGGTTGAGCAAGGCCATGGAGGAGTCCTCCAGCCACAGTTGGCCATCAGGAGTCCTGTGTCTCCCAGAAATGGCCTGCCTTAGTGCGCCTGCTGCGCCTTAGCGGTCACTGGCTGGGAACAGCCTATGGGGGAAGCAGGGCTTCTGCACCAATGCTACTGATGGTGTCAGAGCACAGAGCACAGCCTTAGGAGATTACCCAGGAGTGTGACTCAATCCTTCCTTCCTGAGGGTCTGGGCTCTTGAATAGGAAACCCTCTCAGGCTGGGTTGCTGGACGTTTCTGCTCACACTTAACAATGGGACAAGGGGAACCAGGAGGTCCCCACATGGACCTCTGGTTTCCACACACTTCTGCTGCCCTCATTGTGTGATAGCAGCCCTGCCTCCTCCTCTTCTTACCTGCTTGTCTCTGGGAACATTCTATTCAGACTTCCCTGGGGGCAACCAAAATGTGTAGTTCCATGGACTCCCATTTGTCTCCTTGCCAGGGTGCCCCCTTTGGGAAACCAGGACCTCCTACCCTGCAGAGTCCAGATTTTGGAGATGAGAAGTGCAAAATCACCCTGGTGGTGAATATAAGGGATGAGACATGGAGCCACACCTGCTTCGACTTTTTGTGTTTTGGACCCATGTATTCTTCCTTCTGAACACACAGAACCATAGAGACATGTTTGATTCAATGCTTGCACCACATCCTGAAAGATGGCCCCCATTCCTCAGAGGGTTTCATCTAAGCTGGTACTGAGTTGTGTCTGTAGAGACCTGTCCATGACTCTGTGTGGCTGGCAGCCCCTGGGAGGTGCAGGTGTTGATGGGAGGCACAGGTGTTGATATGACTAGGGGCTCCCATGGTCATGGCCCACACTTCATCCCCTTCCCTCTGAGGTGTGTCCCGTGGGCAGATAATGTCCAGAAATTCTGAGCCAGGGGAATGCAGATAGTGATGCTGGCTGAGGGTGTGAACGCAGAGAGGAAAATCACACCACATCGAATAGGTGCCTATCCCTGTGAGGATGAACCCCTGGCCCTTCCAGGATGGATGGGGCTCAAGCTGTTCAACTTGTCACTTAGGGGCTAGTCAGTTACCTGAAGAAACAGTGCCCTATGGGGCCAAAATTGCTCTGTAATGCTAATAAGCAGAGTATTCAGAGGAAGCAGCAGCTGGACGGTCCTTGGTAAGGGGGAGTCAGTGCTACTGGACCCACTTGTAGCCTCATTTCTGCCACTGTGTTTATCCACTTATCCGTCCTTCCTGTCATACCTGGGCTGATCCGTGATGCCGGCTGGCTAACTTCAATTTATCTTCAATTTGTTTGGTGATTCAGGGCCACGTCAGGGCTGGGTGTTTTCTGTGGGTGTTAACATGGAATTGAGGCTCAACCCACATGGACCATTTTCATCTCATGTTAGATCCCGCTGGGCCTGTCCCATCTATGCCTCTGTGGGTCACATAGAAGCCAATACACAAGGGCACTTAGAATCACAGGTTGCTTGGTGTCCCATGATCAAGCATTCTATCTTATCAGGGCCAGGAACATGCTAAAAGTTGCTTCTAACAGGGAGCATGTTTCTCTGCTGTGTATTCCATGGCCTTATTCCAGATCACAGGAGCTCCATTCTGACTCTCCCACTGATGCTTGGTTCAGCTCCATCCTGCATCTTTCCCCACACCGCCACTTCCAGGACCAGGGGTCTGAGGGATGGTGACTGACTGCACCACAGCCTGGGTCTGCTGCAGTGTCCTTTCCTGTCCAGGCCCCACTCAAAACTGGCCTCCTCCATTATCACCCAGAGTGTGGGCCAAAGCAATATACTTAGATGTGGAATGTGGTGTTGACAGAACCCAGAGAGGCTGGGTAGTGTGCGTCCTTCCTTCTGGTGAGGATACAAGATGCAAGTTTGACTTTTACTTCGGAGGGGAGAGCCCTGCATGCCCCTAACCACTGGACTCATGAAACTTCACTGCAATGTCCACTCTTGAAGCTCTGTAAGGTTAATCTTCACCTTCCATAGTGCACATGTTTTGCCAAGGAATTCAGCGTACTTTCCTCCTCTTGCTCTTCCATCCTGATCTATGTGATATTGCCAATGAAAAGAGCAGATTTAGTATTCTGTGATACATCTGATTTGTCCCGGTCTCTTAAGGTGATATTTACAGAAGGTTGAGGAGTTAAGGTAGCCCTGAGGCAAGCTATCAATAAAGGTATTATAAATTCCATGTGAATGTGAATCATTCCATATCCATTTTCTACATGGAATGGGAAGGAATGCACTCACCAAATCCACAGCTGCTTGCCATGTGCCTGAGGCCTTATTAATCTCCCCAAGCAGTGATATCCAGCCAGCATGGCAGCTGCAATCAGGACTCCTACTTGGTCAAGTCTGGAGAAATTCCATTTATTCTTTATCAGGCTTCTTCAGGGACAGATTGCTGAATTATATGGAGATAATAGGCAATCCCAACACCCCCACCCTGCCCATCCTTCAGCTCTCTAACGGCAGTGCTACCCCTACAATACCTGCAGTACCCACCACAAGTCCCATCCTGGCACAATATTACTTCTGGCTAGGCTGGGATGAGGGAAGTTTTAGAGGATTCCCTTTGGGCTTCAGCACAATGAGAGCCCTTACTCTCCAGACTAGGGACGCAGTGTGGGGGTGACTCAAGTTGCCAGCGCATCAAGGCCAATTATGCACATGGAGAATGGGGAGATAACCAGGACTGGGTTTATGGACCCAGTGGTCCCACTGTGGGCCATAGTGTGTCCAGGTTTATTTCCTGGCCTCCTTAAGCCCCACTGTGGATTCTGAATCTGAAGCTTGGCTGAAGGCTAGGAATTGAGACTGGGATCATGACTTTGTATTTGGTCAAACACCCTCGGCCTCCTGCTCCTCAATTCTTGCATTCTCATCATAGATATGAAGCAGTGCCCTCGCTGGCCGCCCATCTGTTCTGACCCTGGGACACCACCTTTTATTAACCTTCCCCACAATTCCTTGAGGGCAGAGCCCCCTTGGCTGCTACTCTGGGTTCTCACAGTAACCGTGACCTCTATCTTTTGCAGGTCACTGCAAAGGAGGGTTCCTAAAGCATTCACTCCTGACCCTGAGGGAGGTGGGTGCACTCATTCCAGCACTCAGGTCCGCCACAGAGAAGCAAAAACTCCTGACGTTCGAAACTGTCCTGGGCCACATTCAGCCCACGAGCTGCGGCTTGGACAACCTTGCATCTAGAATGTATGCATCACAATGCCCGAAGTTTTTCTGTTTTGACTTTAATGCTGCTTTCTAAATGAAAAAGCAGTCATATCCCTAGCAGACAACAAATGTCAGTGGAATGAATGATCACTGTAGAGCATCTCCCTATTCTAAAGCCAATATTTTAATTAATGTAGCCTCAGGGCAAATGCTGTTTCATGGCAGCTAAAGAACATCATTTCACGTGGACATTGATGCCGCCAGTGCTTTTCTCACCAGGGCTGCTTGTGCATCCTCCCTTCCTTCCCCCTCCTCCCACACCAATCCTCCTGCACACTGCAGCACACAACCATATTTTTCTCTTCAGGAACAATAACCCTAGCCTTATGGGTACAATTTTCCAACCACATATGAATCTACATTAGACTCTGCTTTATACATCCATGAGTTTGGATTGGAGCCAGCGCTAGGATTACTACAACTCAGGGCAGGAAGAAGAGTAGGACAGCAGAAGAGGAGCTCCAACAGAAAGTTACCTGTGATGAGAAACTAGGGGACCCATCCTCTCTGCAAATTTCAGAATCTGGCTCCTTTAAAACGATTGGAGACAAGATGGAAAATACAACCCAGGAAAGAGTCCTGGGAGGAGGGCAAGATCTGGACAGGTCTGAAAATTTATCTCTTGATACCACAAGATTTGTATGCAGGGACCGCCCTAGGTGACATCCAATTCCCTGTGATCACAGGTCTTGGTGGGACAAGGTTCTACTGAAGGGCCAAGGACAATGAAGGAGCAAAGATGATTCAGTCAAGCAGTGACCACATAAAGCCCATGGTGGCCGGAACACAAACCGGGCACAGCCCCATCTACTCTCCTCCCCTGCAACAAATCAGCACAAGAAACACGTGGACTCTGGAAGGTTCTCATGTCTTCCATTTATTTTGTCTCTCAAATTTTAGGAATCTTCTCCTTTAATTAACTCATCAACGTCTCATGGCAAGAATTTGAAAAAGTAAATTTATACTCAGGTTCTAATTGTAATAGGGAAGGAAGAAGATACAGCTCAGTGCACCATGAAGTTGAGACAGAGATAGAGACATCCCAGCCCCACCTCCCTGGAACAGGAAAGATAAATGAGGAGGGAACACAGGTCAGCGTGGGGAAGAGGGTCATGGTGGACACGGGGATGGGGTGTTCTCCCCACCTCCTCACATTATGCCTACAGGAACACAGACACATTCAGGTGCCTCTGCAGAAAGAAAGTCAGGGTTCTTCAAGTCACAAAGAGAAGGCGTGAACAAATCTTACCTCGCAGTCCCACACAAGGCAGCTGTCTCACACTATAGAAAACATATTCATGAAAAAATTCACATCCGTCACAGTGAGGAGTGACACTTTAAACAGCCCATCACATGCTCAATACATCCAAGTCAAAGAAACCCCACAGCACAGCTGCGTCCACTGTTCCCCCCAACACCCCACACACATGAGGCCCCCCAGGGTCTCACCTTTACAAGCCGTGAGAGACACATCAGAGCCCTGGGCACTGTCACTGCCTGGAGTAGAACAAAAACAGGACCTAGTCAGATCCCTCTGGAGATGTGACTAGAGGAAGAACTCTGGGCTGGGTGAGCTCCCCCATGGGCTCCCAACCACAACATCCCAAGGATCTCAGGGATCAGCCTCCTTCATACTTACTTGCAGCCTGAGAGTAGCTCCCTCCTTTTCTATCTGCGGGAAGAAAGTGTCTTGTGAGATATCAGAAAGGAGCCAGGGTCATAAGGTCCTGGAGGAATTTCCTAGTCTTGGACCCCAGAGAAGTTTCCAGAAATGTGTGACTGCAGACCCAGGGCGGGATCAGGAAACATGAAGAAAGCAGGTGTGGGTCCTGGACCAATTGCCCTCCTGAGGTCTGTCCTCAGCAGGGACCTTCCCTTGTGACTTGTGACTGCTGGGATCAGGTCCCATCACCACCGTAATCGAGGTGATCTATCTGTCCTTCATTGTAACAGGTGCTTTACAAAAGAGTAGGTGCTGGCACACAGGGCCCAGGCTGGGTCAGCCCATGAGTGTGGATGGTGCTTCCCAGTAACCAGACAGGGTACACTTCTAGCTGGGGCTTGAAACCCTCAGTGAGACAAGAAATCTCAGACTCCACTCCTCACCCCTTCCTTACCTGAACTCTTCCTCCTCCACATCACAGCAGAGACCACAGCTCCAGTGACCACAGCTCCAAGGAGAATCAGGCCAGCAAGGATGCCCACGATGGGGATGGTGGACTGGGAAGACGGCTCTGGGAAAAGAGGGGAAGGTGAGGGGTCCTGACCCTGCTAAAGGTCTCCAGAGAGGCTCCGGCTTTCCCTAAGAGACATGACACCCCCATCTCCCTCTTTACCCCATCTCAGGGTGAGGGGCTTGGGCAGACCCTCATGCTGCACATGACAGGTGTATCTCTGCTCCTTTCCAGAAGGCACCACCACAGCCGCCCACTTCTGGAAGGTTCCATCTCCTGCAGGCCTGGTCTCCACGAGCTCCGTGTCCTGAGTTTGCTCCTCCCCATCACGCTGCCAGGTCAGTGTGATCTCCGCAGGGTAGAAGCCCAGGGCCCAGCACCTCAGGGTTGCCTCATGGTCAGAGATGGGGTGGTGGGTCACGTGTGTCTTGGGGGGGTCTGATGGGAAGAGTCAGAAAATTCAGTCATTTTGCATCTGTCATGGGACACTCCACCAGCACACATGTGGCCATCTTGAGAATGGACAGGACACCTGGGGTGTGGAAGGGAGCACAGAACCCAGACACCACCCTGGACACAGGCACCTGGGATAATCACCTATTCCGTGGAAAATTCTATTCCCTGAGGAGGGAACAGTGACTTCTGGTCCTGACCTGAGTGGAGGTTGAGGGACTCAGAGGAGCTGGACTCAGACCCCCACACACATTGAGTGTGAAGCAGAGAACAGGGCCTGAGAGGAAAAGTCACGGGGCCCAAGGCTGCTGCCGGTGCCAAAGGGAACCCCTGATCAGTATTCGAGGGATCGTCTTCCCTTCATTCCCTCAGAGATTTTATCCTTAATTGTGTCAGAGAGCAGGGCGGACCCTCAGAGTCACTCTCTGGTACAGGATCTGGAAACCCAGGAGGATTCCTCTCCCTCAGGACCAGAGGAAGGGCGATATTCTAGTGTTGGTCCCATTTGTCTCCCCTCCTTGTGGGAGGCCAGCCCGGGAGATCCACAGGCGATCAGGGAGGCGCCCCGTGGCCCCTGGTACCCGCGCGCTGCAGCGTCTCCTTCCCGTTCTCCAGGTATCTGCGGAGCGACTCCACGCACAGGCCCTCCAGGTAGGCTCTGTGCTGCTCCGCCGCACTGGCTGTCTGTAACGTGCGCTGGGTGTTCTGAGCCGCCATGTCCGCGGCCGTCCAGGAGCGCAGGTCCTCGTTCAGGGCGATGTAATCCCTGCCATCGTAGGCGTACTGGCTATACCCGCGAAGGAGGCGCCCGTCGGGCCCCAGGTCGCAGCCGTACATTACCTGGATGGTGTGAGACCCTGGCCCCGTCCCCGCGGTCAGCCCGTCCCCGGAGCCCCGCCCCGCCCCGACCAACCCGCGGGGATTTTGGCCCAAACTAAAAAGGACACCGGGTAAAGGCGCCTGGGGCTCTCCCGGGTCACGGGTCTCGGGGTCTCGCGGCTTCGGGGTGTATCTGGGATCCAGAGACTCGGGGCCACCGGGGCCGTCCGTGGGGGATGGGGAGGGGTCGTGACCTGCGCCCCCGGCCGGGGTCACTCACCGGCCTCGCTCTGGTTGTAGTAGCCGCGCAGGTTCCGCAGGGCCACTGGGGCCATCTGTGTCTCGGTCTTCATTTTCTGTGTCTCCCGGTCCCAATACTCCGGCTCCTCCTGCTCCACCCACGGCGCCCGTGGCTCCATCCTCGGACTCTCGGCGTCGCTGTCGAACCGCACGAACTGCGTGTCGTCCACGTAGCCCACGGCGATGAAGCGGGGCTCCCCGCGGCCAGGCCGGGACATGCAGGTGTGAAAATACCTCATGGAGTGCGAGCCTGGGGGCGAGGAGAGGCTGAGACCCGCCCGACCCTCCTCCCCGCGCGGCTCCCCGGGTCCTGCGCCCCCGCCAGGCGGGCCCCTCGCTGCTCCCAGCAGAGGCCGTTTCCCTCCCGACCCCGCACTCACCCGCCCAGGTCTGGGTCAGGGCCAGGGCCCCGGAGAGCACCAGGAGGAGGGTCCGGGGCGCCATGACCGCCATCCTCGGCGTCTGCGGAGAATCTGAGTCCTGGTGGGTGAGTGGGGACTTGAGAACCGGGACTGCGGCGACTCTGATTGGCGTCTCTAGAAACCCGACACCCAATGGGAGTGAGAACGGGGTTCGCGTCGTGAGTATCCATACGGAAGAAGGACACGACGCAGGTTGTGAGAAGAAGAGAAACTGCGGAGATGGGGAATCCCCAACGCTGGGTCTCCCCAATCCATACACCGCCTTCGGGGCCTGAGACACTGAGAGCCACACCTGGGGCCCTGGGACTTCGCCCTGACCCCGCTCCTCCTGTGCCAAGCGCTCTGTCTCAATGTCTCCCTGAGTCTTGGCCCAGGAGCTGTCTGAGAAACCAGGGAGAACCCCTGGGCATAGGCCCTGTCTCTCTCTCTTCACTTTTCGTCCCGGAATCTCCCTCCCTGAACTGGACTCCCTGCCTCCCACTCCTTACCTGTCCCCCTGAACTCTCTAGAAGACAACTCACCCCACGGAGCTTGGTGCCAGAGACTGAGCTTACTCTGGGAATGAAGGTATAGAGACTTTTTTTTTTTTTTTTTTTTTTTTTTTTTTTACTCTGGAAAAGTTGCGCCTGAGTGCATGAGACAGAATAGAGACCAGTTTGCTGTTTGTTTATTAAATATATTGGGTAGTAGAATCTTGGTAACCCCTGAATGATCAGGAATCTAATCGGTAAAAAATGTGATTTTGGCCCCTTGATTTATAAATGTGTCCAAAAACGTTACAACAGGACTCACAAAGCTCCTAAATTTCAGTTTCGCAAACAATGTATCTGTGACTCCGGCTTGTCGTATTTTAAATTTACCATCATTCTATAGCTCTGAGTTTCTGTGTGAGTCCAGGATATTTCCTCAATACAAAGTAGCACACTGTGTTACTATATGTTGCAACCAGGAGCCAGTACAGACTATTCACCTCACAGTTGCAACTGTTCAATGCAGTCACAATGCCCCTCACCAGTGCTCATGCACTGCCTGTTTTCAGGAAGTATCCTCTTCTAAGTGTTGTGTATATTTTATAGGAACACTTAGTATTTTTAAAACCCGATTAACATAAAAACAATTAGTTTTTAGGCAGACCCACATAAGGTATTAAAGGCCAACTGCCAAGGACACCCTGCTAGGCTCTGTAGATGGAGGTATTAAAATCCATAAAACAATGTATTCAAACCTAAGAATTCTGCTGCTTTCGAATTCTTTCCTCTGCTCCTTTTCCTCACCACCTGCTTCTCCAGCCCTTCCCTCAGTCCCTCTCATCCTTCAGACCCTCCTCTCCCCTTAGTCCCCACCACATTGTCACTCGTGAATTGTGACACTAGCACTGTCCCATGACCTGCTACATTACTGTTGTCTTCACAGTGGTCCTGCTCCTGTCAGTCAGAGTGTGTCATTTCTCCACTTAAAACCCTCCGGTGTCTCCACCTCGGTCTTGTGAAACTTCTGCAGTGTCAGGCAGGTGAGCATATGAAGGGACACCTGGTTCATCATAGGCACTAAATTAATTTTTATTGACTTAATGAATGAAATATGAGTGTATTAAATTGCATCCCAGATAATTATGAAGTGTAAAACACTGAAAAAGTTCAGAAAGATTTTATTTTATGTAACTAGTGTGCATATCAATTCATCAATTCATTCATGTACTACCACCCCTGGCGAAACAACACCCATTTATCTGCTTCTAGTTCCTTGGTCAGAAATCTGGGCAAGATGTGGATAGAATCTCTGTTCTGGGCTTCCAAATGCTGTGTTTTCATTTGGAATCCTCCTTCAGGTTTATACAGAGGTGACAGAACGCAGTTTCTTACAGTTGTAAGACCGAATTCCCTGTTCCTTGCTGGCTGTAAATACGGAGAACGGGGAGGGCTGCGCTCAATTCCTGGTGTTCACCAGCGTTCTTTCCTATACAGCCCCTTCTTCTTCTTCTTTTTTTTTTTTTTTTTTTTTTTTTGCAGAGTCTCACTTTGTAGCCCAGGCTGGAGTGCAGTGGTGCAATCTCAGCTCACTGCAAGCTCCACCTCCCTGGTTCATGCCATTCTCCTGTCTCAGCCTCCCAAGTAGCTGGGACTACAGGTGCCCACCACTACGCTTGGCTAATTTTTTTTTTTTTTTTTTAATAGAGACAGAGTTTCACCGTGTTAGCCAGGATGGCCTTGATCTCCTGACCTCTTGATCCGCCTGCCTCAGCCTCCCAGAGTGCTGAGATTACAGGCGTGAACCACCGCACCTGACCCATAGCCTCTTCATTTTCAAAGCCCACGGTGGAGGAAACCCCTCATGCTGAATCCTTCTCACACTGTGTTTCTCTATGCTCAGGAAGAACCCAGTCCTTTCAAGGGCTCACCTGATTAGGACAGTCCAAGCAGGAGAAACGCAGCCTAAAGTCAACTAATTGAGCCCCTTAATTATATCTGCTAAATCCCTTCACAGCAGCACCTACATTAGAGTTGGTTGAATCACTGGGGGAAGGTGAATGACCAGGAGCTGGCTGTTGGGGCCGTCATAGAATCAGCCTAGCAAGGGTTGGATCTTCCTTTTGTGTTTAATTGCGACACAGTTGGAAATTGAAGTTCAAGTAAAGTGATCATTGTGAACGATATTAAACTACATCCTCTTCGGCCATGGAAATTCTCCTTACCTTTTAAAACTAAGTTACATGTTTAATGTCTTATAATTACTTTAGGCCGGATGTGGTGGCTCATGCCTGCTATCCTAGCACTGTGGAAGGCAGGGGAAGGCAGATTTGTTGACTCCGGAAGTTCAAGATCAGCCTGGGCGAAACCCTCAGCTCTACAAAAATGTTAGAAAATTAGTCAGGCATGGCAGTTCATGCTTGTAGTCCCAGCTACTCAGGAGGCTGAGATCAGAGGGTCCCTTGACCCCAGGAGGTCGACACTGCAGTGCATGGTGATCATGCCACCACACTCCACCTGGGTTACAGAGTGTGACCTTGTCTCAAAAATAATAATGATGATGATGATACATTTGGAGCAAATGCAATTTAACGTGTAATAATACATCCTGTCTTGTGAAAATGTATTGTTTACTTATGATTGCATAACAAATTATATAACACTAAGCTCAAAACAATAAATATTCATCATCTTCCACAGTTTCCAATGGTTAGGGATCCAGGAGAGGTTTCCCTGGGTGCTTCTGGCTCAGGACCTCTCACAAGGTTGCAGTCCAGTTGTCAGTCAAGGGCTGCATCATCTGAGGGCTTCACTGGGGTTGAGGATTCACAAGAAAGATGGATCAGTCACGTGGCTGTTGGAAAAGGCCTGGTTCCTTGTTATCTAGTCCCAGAAGGCTTCAGTTCTCAGTCACATGGACCTTCCTGCAGGGCTGCTTTTGGCACAGCAGCTGGATTCCCCCAGAGCTCATGATCCCAGAGACAGAGAGCGAGAAGGTGGAAGCTGCAGTGAGTTTTATGTTCTACACCCAATGTCACAAACTGTTATGTCAGCATTATTCTGTAAGTTAGAAGTTGTATTAGTCCATTCTCACACTGCTATAAAGAAATACCTGAGATTGGGTAATTTATAAAGGAAAGAGGTTTAACTGACTCACAGTTCTGCATTGCTGAGGAGCCTGCCCCGGGAAACTTAGAGTCATGGCAGAAGTGGAAGCAAACACGTCCTTCTTCACATGGTGGCAGGAGAGAGAAATGCAGAATGAAGCAGGGAAATGCCCCTTATAGAACCATCACATCTCTTGAGAATTCCCTCAGTATCATGAGAACAGCATGGGGGAACTGTCCCCATGATCCAGTCATCTCCCATGTGGTCCCTCCCCCAACAGGTAGGGAGTACAATTCGAATGACAATTCAAGATGAGATTTGGGTGGGAACGGAGAACTGGGCCATATCAGAAGTGCCTCATTAAGTCCAAGCCACACTCAAGAGGGGGAATTAAGCTGCATCTCTTGAAGGGAGCATATCAAAGGATTTGAATATATGTTAAAAGCAAAATTAAAACTATTGTTTCTGGTTTTTGAAAATCAAAGGCTTCTTTTATCTAATTATTTTTCATTAACTCTTTAAGCTTGTCTTTTAATTTAAAGTTCCAAGATACATGTTCAGGATGTGCAGGTTTGTTACATAGGTAAACATGTACCATGGTGGTTTGCTGAACCTATCAACTCATCACCTAGGCATTAACCCTGGCATGCATTAGCTGTTTTTGCTAATGATCCCCCAACCACTGCCCTCTCCCAACAGGCCGCAGTGTGTGTTGTTTCTTTCCCTGTGTCCGTGTGTTCTCATTGCTCAGTTCCCAATTATAAATGAGAACATGTGGTATTTGGTTTTCTGTTCCTGTGTTAGTATGCTGAGGATAATGGCTTCCAGCTTCATCCATATCCCTGAAAAGGACTTGATCTCATTCCTTTTGTGGCTGCATGATATTCTATGGTGTATATGTACCATATTTTCTTTATCCAGTCCATCATTGATGGGCATTTGGGTAGATTCCATGTTTTTGCTATTGTGAATAGTGCTGCAATGAATGTAAACATGCATATAACTTTATAATAGAATGATTTATATTCCTTTGGGTATATACCCTGTATTGGCATTGCTGGGTCACATGATATTTCTGGTTCTAAATCTTTGATGAATTGCCACACTGTCTTCCACAATGGATTAACCGAGTTACTTTTCCTCCAACAGTGTAAAAGCATTCCTATTTCTATTCAACCTCGCCAGCATCTGTTGTTTCTTGACTTTTTAATAATTGCCATTCTGACTGGCATGAGATGGTATCTCATTTGTGGTTTTGGTTTGCAATTCTGTAATGATCCGTGATGTTGACCTTTTTTTCATATTTTTGTTGGCCACATGTACATCTTCTTTTGAGAAGTGTCTGTTCAAGTCCTTTGCCCACTTTTTAATGAAGTTGTTTTTTTCATGTAAATTTGCTTAAGTTCTTTGTAGATTCTGAATATTAGACCTTTGTCAGATGAGTAGATTGCACACATTTTCTCCCATTCTGTAGGATGTCTGTTTGCTCTGATGATAGTTTCTTTTCCTGTGCAGAAGCTCTTTTGTTTAATTAGATCTCGTCATATAATCTTTGCCCATGCCTGTGTCCGGAATTGTATTGCCTAGATTTTCTTCCAGGGTTTTTCTAGTTTTGGATTTTACGTTTAAGTCTTTAATCCATCTTGAGTTAACTTTTGTGTAAAATGTAAGGAGGGGGTCTAGTTTCAATTTTTTGCATAAGTCTAGTCAGTTCTCCCAGCATCATTTATTAAACAGGGAATCCTTTCCCCATTGCTTGTTTTTGTCAGGTTTGTTGAAGATCAAATGGTTGTAGATGTGCGGTCTCTTTTCTGAGTTCTCTATTCTGTCCCATTGGTTTATGTGCCTGTTTTTGTAACCTTGTAGTATAGTTTTAAGTTGGGTAGACTGATGCCTCCAGCTTTTTTTTTTTTTTTTTTGCTTAGGATTCTTCTGGCTATACAAGCTCTTTTTGGATCCACATGAATTTTAAAATAGTGTTTTTCTAATTCCATGATAAGCTTTTCTTTTTATTTTTTTTATTTTTTATTTTTTATTATTTATTTATTTTTTTATTTTTTTGAGACGGAGTCTCGCTCTGCCGCCCAGGCTGGAGTGCAGTGGCCGGATCTCAGCTCACTGCAAGCTCCGCCTCCCGTGTTCACGCCATTCTCCCGCCTCAGCCTCCCTAGTAGTTGGGACTACAGGCGCCCGCCACCGCGCCCGGCTAGTTTTTTGTATTTTTTAGTAGAGACGGGGTTTCACCGTGTTAGCCAGGATAGTCTCGATCTCCTGACCTCGTGATCCGCCCGTCTCGGCCTCCCAAAGTGCTGGGATTACAGGCTTGAGCCCCCCCGCCCGGCCACGCTTCTCTTTTTAAATTCATGATTAAAAGTTGGAGACATCACAGAACTTTGGGTGCTGAGACAGAGTAAGGAGATACAACAATATCTCTGAATTTTTCCTGCCAATACCGTTGTTATTAAATAACAATGTTCTCTTCAATGAGTTATCACAGTTGAGAACATAGAGTAACTAGATCAAATAGTTCCAAGACTTCAGTCCCTTAAAACTAATGCCTTGAAAAGAAGTCTTTGTTTTGTCCAAGAAGTCTCAAATTTAGTGTAAATATGCCCCAAGCACTAATTTTCTTATTGAAATATCATCTTCACTAAACATTTGCCTACACTTAAAACAAACAAACAAACAAAACTCTGCTCTGTGGAGTAGCTGTTCTTTTGTTTCTTTACTTCTCTAAATAAGTTGCATTCACTTAGAAAAAAATTACCTAATCAAATCGCTTTTCACTTACAAAAATGTGAATCTCATACTTTGGTCAGCACATCTAGCTTAACATGATGCCAGTAACTTTGGTTTGATGCTGTAGCCCGAAATGGTTAGCTCGAATTGAGAAACAGGTTTTATTTTCAAAAACTGGCTATTCGGTAGGCATTCTATAATCAACTTAACATCTTTTGTTGTGGTATTCAGTGAGATGTGATAGAAGTGATCTGGACACCACTATGATTCCATACAGCACTCTATTATGTGCTTCCAAATTTTTTTTTCTTTTTAGCAGTCCTATTCTGTTTTCCATTCATATTTGCTATTTCATCACTGGATATTCCTTCCTACTCTTTTCTTGTTTCGTTTGTTTTGATGAATGATGTGCATTTCCAATTCTGTAAAAGTTTAATTCAGTTTCATGTGTGGTAAAATGTAACATCAAATCCTTTGCAAGATGGAATTACCTTGCACAGCAGATTGAACATTGTATAATTGAAAATCTAGAGAGATGCCAGTGAGCCAAGG